>NC_053022.1:224106998-224461599 GCF_003073215.2 Triticum urartu
TCCCCTGCCATTCAACAGGATCCTTGGTCATCCCACTTTGGCCAAATTCATGGCGGCGTCCCATTACGCATTTAACACCTTGAATATGTTGGGGCCAATAGGAGTCATTTCCACCCCGTTAGATAAGAAGGATGCAGTTATATGCGTCGATAAGATGTATAGAGATGCGGTAGCAGCAGATGCCATCGAGGCCTCGGCTCCTGCCAAGGAAGGAAGGAAGGGTAAGAAAACTAGCAAGGACACTGACAAGGACCCCGGGAAGCGCGCCTCTTCGGAGTGCGCTATGCCTGGTAGCGACTTGCCGGGAGGTTCCACTAGCAAGAAACCCAAGGCTGCCCCACCTTCTACGAAGAAGGTTCTGGCGAGGATATGATGGCCCTGATGGTACCTTCACCATTAGTGCCACCCTTTATGACAAATAGGAAAGCCCGCGCATTGCCTTCATGCAGACGAATGTCGATGTGTTTGCATGGCAATCATATGACATACCCGGTGTTCCCAGGGAGGTAATCGAGCACCACCTTGTTGTCTGCCCTCACACCCATCCCATCAAGCAGAAGGTCAGAAAGCAAGCCTTTGAGCGGCAGCAGTTCATCGCCTAGGAAATAAAGAAACTAGAATCAGCAGGTTTGGCCAGGGGAGTCTTGCACCCAACTTGGTTAGCAAATCCAGTGGTGGTGCGGAAGGCAAATGGGAAGTGGAGGCTTTGCATTGACTTCACTGACTTGAAAAAAATCATGTCTAAAGGATCCCTTCCCCTTGCCGCGCATCGACCAGATCGTCTTGGGATGTGATTTGCTCTCTTTCCTTTATGCATACTCCGGCTACCACCAGATCTTTGTGGCCAAAGAAGACGAAGAGAAAACCACATTTTATAACCCCATGTGGCACGTACTGCTTCGTACGTATGCCTTCCGGGCTAAAGAGCGCCAGTTCTACGTTTGCAAGGGTTGTGCGGATTGGTTCTAAACCTCAGCTACACCGAAACATAGAAGCGTAGATGGAAGATATCATGGTCAAGACCAGAGACAAGTCCATGCTTATCAAGGACCTGGAAGAAACCTTAGCGAATTTGCGGAAGATCAACTTGAAGATTAAAAGTACTTGTTATCGACTAGAGGGGTGGGACCGAATAGGCTATTTTTATTAAATTCTTCTTGAAAGTGCTAGGTATCGACTAGGGGGGGTGAATAGGCAATTTTTATGAAGTCTTCAAGACATGCAATGTCTTCAAAGACAGAGAACCAAATACAACCTATACAATATCTAGCGGAGGGTAACCTACAGTAGCCAAGCCATAGTCTAGTAAATAGCATGGAGTAAACACAAAGACAAGTAGCAACTAGGTAGAGTGGATGAGAATAGGAAGACAATATGAAGCCAATTATGCAATCAGAGAGAATGTCTTCACAAAGTGAAGTCAAACTGGGCAAACAAGCAATGACTTCACGAAGCTAAACAGTAAGTAAGGGTGAAGTGATAAAACCAGTTGCTTGGTGAAGACAAGGATTTGGTAGACCAGTTCCAGTTGCTGTGACAACTATATGTCTGGTTAGGGAGGCTGAGATTGAACTCAGAAGACCGCGTCCTCACCTTATTCCCCTTGAGCTAAGGAAACTTAGTCCTCGCCCAATCACTCTGGTAAGTCTTCAAGGTAGACTTCAAAACCTTCACAGTCTTCATTCACTGACGATCCACAATGACTCTTGGATCCTCAGAACGTGACATCTAACTGATTGGAAGACACACCGCCTTCAAGTGTAAGTTTTCAGATCACATGGACAAAAAGACTTCAGTGATGCCAAACACTCTTTGGGCTCTGGGTGTTTTGGGCTTCGTCCTCGCAAGGTTTCTCTCTCAAAGGCTTCAGAGGTGGGTTGCTCTCAAATGACGAAAGCCGTGCACTAACTCTGAGCAGCCACCTATTTATGGTGGAGGGGGTGGGCTATTTATAGCCAGGAGGCAACCCGACATGATATGTTCAAAATGACCCTGGGTCACTAAGGAACCGACATGTGTCCAGCGGTCGGATTTCAAACACACGCGGTAGCTTGACTTGAGCTGCAAGCAAAGCTGGCTCATCCAACTCTGGATAAGATTTACTCTCATCGCCTTCACTCAAAGACATAGAATTTAGGTTGAGCATCACGTCGGTCTTCTGACTTTGTTCACTTGGACCCCACTTAACAGTTTAGTGGTTCCTTTGACTCAAGAAAGGAGAAAATGAAATTATGAAAGAAACTATGTCTTCGCACTCCATATAGTCTTCAAGTGAATGTCTTCACACATCATTATCTTCGACGTGAATGTCTTCAGAACCACCATAGTCTTCAATGTCTTCATACATTTTTAGGGGTCATCTCTGGTAGGTAAACCGAATCAATGAGGGACTTCTACCTGTGTTATCCTAGAATTCTCACAAACACATTAGTCCGTCAACCTTGTTTGTCGTCAATACTCCAAAACCAACTAGGGGTGACACTAGATGCACTTACGATCTCCCGCTTTTTGGTGATTGATGACAAACTGGTTGAAGTTTTCAACGGGGATAAAAATATTTGTAAGTTAAAGAACGTGATCTTTAGCTCCATAAATTTGAAAGGGCTCCCCCTAAAGATGTGCATATAAGTAGTTTGCCTTTGAATGCAAATTCACATTGCAGGTTTTGCTTGTGGAGATCTCCTTCAATTCATGAAGACAATTCATCATGCATACAAGAATTGCAATAAAGATAATGACATGCACAATGAAAAATGGGTGTATGCAGAATGACTTCATGTGGAATTTAGCCTCACAATAAAGAGTAGGAGCAAATGTAGCAAACGACCATGAAGACTTAAGTGTTACAACTCAAGACCAATAGTTCAAGAATGAGAGTTGCAAAACTTAATAAAAACAAGCACCCGACCCATATAGATCCGCTTGAAGACTATCAACTCATATGCTTTTGCCCCTTTTGTCAGGAATGACCAAAAAGTGAATACATAGAGTGTCAAAGTGTTCCCATGAGGTGTTGGGGCAGCCGGGTCGACGGTGGAGTTGGGCGGTGCAGAAGGACCTGATGCAGAATCGTGATGCAGTGAAGCCATGGCTGGTGAAGTGGCGTCGTCCTCCTCATCAATGACTCATCCAACAATAGTTGGGGCCGAATATGAGTAGTCAGAGTCTTCAATGGATGGTGTTGGACGCCAACTTGCTGATTTTGGAGGTCTAGAGTCAAACTTAAATCTTTCAGTGAAGCCATCTGCTGTAAGTTCATCTCCAGAGAATAACAGAGTAAGGCTCTTCCAGGCACGTCGACATGCTTCATGAGAAACAAAAGAATTCTTGATGGAGAGGTTGCGAATGCGGTTGACATCCACAAGAAGACTTTGCATTTGACGCTTCATCCAATCATGATGCTTGTCTTGCTTCTGATGAAGATAAACAAGAAGCTCTTGGTTATTGAGCACACGAGCATGCTTCTGAGGCCTTTGAGCTACTGTGTTGGCTGTTGCATCAGTGGGAGCACGATGCGGCAACCAAAGCTGACCGACAAGAGGACCAACAGTAGTAGATGGATTTGGCACATGAGTGGCTTCAAATGGTGCTGAGAAGCTTTGAAATGCAGCATTGTCTTCACAAACTGGTTCCTTGGCAGGTTTGGGATAAATGGCTTCATGGGACATATCCACTTCAGGCAGAAAGATAACATGATTGCGCGCTGAAGCTTGATAGTTGATTGTGGAGTGAAGCTTGATCAGCCGCATAACCCATGGTGCATAGAACTTGAGGCCAAACAGATCAATGCTCGAAGCATCCAACTGATGGATGAAGAAATCTTGAGTGCTAAAGCGGATGCCATTGAGAATGTAGAAGACCAATGTCTTCATAGTGCCTTCAATCTTGTCATGTGGAGAGTGCCCTTTGATTGTCCATAGAGTATGCCTTAGAATATGATATATGGTGTGGAGAAAGTACTCGAGGTCATTGACAAAGAATTCCTTGGGGTACTGAGCCTCTACTGGAAATGGCTTCATCATGCTCAGCATTTGACTCATGTTGGGATCTGGCTTCTAGAAGATGCTCTCAAGATCCTGTTCATAGCACCGACAACTTGGCTCATAGAGATCACCAGGAGTGGGAAGGGAAGTAAGCTCGATGATATCTTGAGCTTTGGATTCATGATGTACATCTCCTGACATCCACTCAAGGACCCATGTCTTCGGATCCCTGTTGTAGCCTAAGATATGAAGGGTGGCATAAAATTGAAGCAAGAGCTCCTCATTCCGGTGCTCCTTGTCGACGACAAAAGGGAGTAGACCAACTTCACGAAAGCAATCAAGAGCTTCTTCAAGGCACGACAGTCCAAGAATGGCATCAAAACACATGTGCTTGTGAGGGAAGATCCTGTCCTGGTTGTACAAGATGCATGAGTAATAGCTTCTTTGTTGATGACTCCAGAACCTGTCAGAAGAGATCTTGGGCTTCTTGTAGGGATTCTTGGCACTGTCAAAGAATGTGTTGTGCTCTTTGAAGCTTAAGACACTTAAGGAGCCCTGAGTAGTGGCAGCATTAGGAAGCCGTGGCATTCTTAGCTTTGGCTTCTGAGTGTGTGGCCTGTGCTCAATGTGGTAGTCATATTGGGGATCAAGAGCTTGAGGAGGAGTCATAATGGGCCAGCAAACACTGATCAGCTCACCTTCATGATTGAAGGCCCTAACAATAGTGTGTGGAATAGGAGGAACAACATCAACATCCGAGGTGGATGGCTGAATATCTTCTGTGTAATCAAGGGCTTCAACTGAAGAGCGGCTTCAGGCTGCGCATTGACTTCAGCCATGATGATGTCATTGGCCTAAGCATGAGTGGCAGTAGCAGCATCATCTGCAGTGGCTTAAGGAGCTTTAATTACTGGGGGAGTCAGGCACAATCACATCAGAAATAACACTTGATTCAGTAGGGGGAATAACAACTTGCTCTTCTTCTTCTTCTTCTTCTCTTTCCTCGGCTGATGCAGTCGGAATATATTCAGCCTATTTGGCTTCAGACTCTTGAGAAGACTCTGAGGGGATGGCTTCAGGGAACACTTGACGTGCTACTGAGCTTGTGGCATGCACATCCTCTTTAGGAATGCTAGACATGGAGACTATTGGCCTTGGGCCACGCCGAAGCCTTCAAAAAGAGGGCAATGCCCACGGTGAAGAAGTGGTGTTCTCCATGTCTGCAGGAGTTTCTTGGGGAGTCTCAAGCACTGGGGTGGTGACTTGAGCTGGTGGAGTGTGCGGAACGACTGCATGGAGCGGGGTGTTGGGGTGTTGCTCTTCCCAGAAATCATCACAAGTGATTGGCGTCAGGGGACTGCCAATGTTGATCTATTCACTACTCGTGGGAGTAGGCGATGATACTGGTTTTGGCATGATTTGGGGGACCTGAGGAAGGACTTCATCATCATCTACATTGTCCTCATGACCAATGTCTTCAGCTGCGATGGTGCCAGCAGCTGGAATCTCTTCGGATTCTTGAGCCTTTGTGGTAGCAGGCTCATGTAGAACAAGATGACGCTCGCGGTTGGAGGATGCTGGTGTTGGCGTTCTGGGAATGGGGGTACCCAGACTTTCCTGCCTGTGGCCCACGGCGTGGATCCACCGACGGCTTGGTATGGCCCAGCTTCGGCATCAACAACTCAAGACCCTCGTGAGGGGCCAAGCCTCACGAGGTGGACGACACCAGGACCTCCACAAGGAGCAACCACCTCAGGCTGGCTCCCAAGGAGCGGAGATTTCTATGAAAGCCTCACCTCGCGAGGTTCGGATGAAGTGAGCCATGACGACCAGGGCCAGGCGGGCGCCAGCGGGCGCAGAGTACCAGTTTCCTCTTTAGTGCTAAGGAGGCAAGCGCAGGCGTGGAGTCCCGAGGAATCAACCAAAGGTTTCCATTCCGGTGCAAGAAGATCAAGACCGCCAGGACGGCAGGGCAACGGTCATCACCGAGCCCACCACGACGTCACGACCAGAGGCTTTTGCAGGCGAAGACTACTTTTGTCAGGATAGCATGTACTAGTTGTCTCCCTTCGAATTTGGTCATTGTGGGATCCCTTCCCGCCTTCATGTGGGAAGAGGACCAGGGCCACTATAAATAGGACCTAGACACCACCATAGAAGGGGACAGATCATTCAGATCATACCCTCCCTAACCAGCTTGCTCGAGCCCAAGAACACTCCTCCTCCTCAGCTTGTTCTCACATTGTACTAGTTCATCCTCAACCCCTCGAGGCCAATCCACCACAAAGCAGGAGTAGGGTTTTACACCGCAAGGTGGCCCAAACCTAGGTAAACTGTCGCGTCCCCTTTTCCTTTGAGTTCGTCGAGCTAGGCCATGAGATTGGCGAAGTAGGCAGACTGGGGAGGTTGAGTTCTTCGCACGCACCCCAGAGTTTAAACCTCTCAAGGGTCCGCGGAACCCGAAACCCGACATTTGGCGTGCCAGGTAGGGGTGCTTCGGAGCCTCTCTTCTGCCGGTCGATTCACCTCCGCTCCACCGCTTCCATGGCTAACGCTCATCGAGCTCATGCTAAGTGCCAGGCCGCTCTCGCTGCCCGCGTCGCTCAGACGGCACCGGTGTGCGATAGCTGCCCTCGCCGTCCCCCATCACCGGTGGTGAACGCCGCCACCGGCCCCGCAGGCCATGAACAGCAGGCCTCATCGCTGCATCCTTTCATGCGGCGGGACGGGCGCACCGCCACTCCGTCACTGACTCCAGCCGCTTCGTCTTCCCATGCTTGTCATGGCCCGGCGAACGCACAGGCCGCGCTACTCATGGAATGCGAGCTCTTACGCTACCGCCCGGTCGACAACTTCTACAAGGACTGGCTTGACCGCATCGCCGAGCTAGTCACCACCATCGGAGAATCCGATGCGCCATCTCGCTAGCTGCCTCAACCACCGCCTGCTGCAGGTGACATAGCTCACGGAGCACCTCCTCCGCCTCCCAGGCAGGACGCCATCATCGAGCCAAGGCAGGAGGCTCCACGGCGTGATCTGCAGTACCGGGCGCCCGCGCGCGATGAGGCGAGCTGCCAAGTGGTGCAGCGGCCACAAGAAAATGCATGTGCGCTCCCAGCACCACCACGCCAAGATCGCGTGCCACCTACAGCGGTGGCGTACGAGCGTCAAGACCAGTCTCCACCTCCACAGCGGGCCCCCGTGACCACTACTGGATGCCGCACGTTCACTCTAGAGCCGCGCGATGTCGTCTGGCCAGGGAAGTTCAAGCCCGACCTACCGCCACACTACGCGGAACCCTCGACCCTGCCGAGTTCCTGCAGCTCTACGAGTTGAGCATCGAGGCGGCCAACGGCGACGAGAAGGTTATGGCGAACTGGTTCCCCATGGCCCTCAAGGACGGCGCATGCTCATGGCTCCTGAACCTCCCAGTTGGATTGATCTCCACCTGGGACGAGATGCGAGAGTGCTTCGTCGCCAACTTCCAGGGCACTCGCGACCGCCTGCCGGCTGCGGGCAACCTGTGGCGCATCAAGCAGCAGCCAGGAGAGACCTTGCAGAAGTACATCCAACACTTCAATAGCGTTCGCCTCAAGATCCCCAAGGTGTCGGATGAGGCTATCATCTTGGCGTTCACTGATGGCGTTCGCGATGTCAAGATGAAGGAGGAGCTCACCATACACGAGGACCTGTGCACGGCTCTGGATATGTTTAACATGGTGACCAAGTGTGCGAGAGCTAAGGAGTGACGCGTCTCCCTTCTCGATCTCCCTGAAGCTGACCCAAAAGACAAGAAGACCAAGGCCAAGGACATGAAGCACAAGGGGCTAGGGATGAAAATGGAGTGGAAACTTTCCGTTTTTCCGTAGGAAAAATGGAAATGAAGAGGAGATATGAAAACGGAAATGGAAATTTGCAAAACAGAAGTGGAAATGGAAATTTTTATGCGGAAACGGAAACAAAAATAGAACGGTGTTTTCCGGTGGAACATGCATGGAAATGGAACTTTCTGTTTCCGTGAATATGGAATTTCTGTTTTTACTATAGACCAATAGCTGCTTTGTAGCCCAACCACCAAAGAGAACACAATGACAAAATTAGTAGAATGGATCTAAGGCCCAATGTCTACTACCACACATCTACTCAGCTTGACCCTATACGCAATTGTCCGGTACTACTACAATACTACGCTAATTTGCTAACATAATGATATTATTTTGTAGCCATGTTAACAACTCATTAATTTTTTTGTGTATTTCTCTATGATTCAAGGGGTTTTTAAGTTCCGTTCAATGCCTATTTCTGTTTCCATATCCGCTTTGTATTCGCTCCGTGTCTGTTTCTAGTAATATCTGTTTCCGTGTTCATTTTCGGGGTTTCTGTATTCGTTTCCGCTTCTGCAAAAAATTATGAAAACAAATATTATAACACTCAGTTCCGTAAGTTTCTGCTCCGTTTTCACCCCTACAAGGGACCAGCCGTACTCGCTGCCAAACCAGAGAAGAAGCGAGGCTGCGATCATCTGGAGTCATTAAAGGGCAGCCGCCTATTCTGCGTCTTCCACAACGTGCACATCCACAACACCAACGACTGCTAGGAGCTCAGGGCCATCCGCGACGGGTGCCTCAATCGTCACCCCAAGTGCAACGATCGAGGCTATGACCATGGAGGAGGCCGAGGTGGAGGACGCTGGGACAACCTCGATCCTCGCCAGGAGTGGCGCGACCAGCCTTGTGAGGACCGCTGGCAGGGCCAGCCTCGCGAGGGTGCCTGGAGAGATCAGCCTAGCGAGGACCACCCTCAGGGCAACATTGGCCTTCCCCCGCTGCCGCCACCACCAAGGAGGAACAACGACCATCACCAGGACGATGGGTGGGGGGGGGGGGCTTTTAGGAGCCTTGTGCCGTCGCTTGCATCCTAGGCGGCGCTCAGGACCCAGCCTCCCATCGCATCTTCAAGAAGTTCGCGCGTGAGGTGAACGCAGCCCTCCCCAAGCTCGAGGCAACACATCCTCTCAGGTGGTCCACGTGCACCATCACCTTCAACTCTTCCGACTAGCTCAAGTGTGCATCAACTTCCGGCGCTCTCCCAATGCTCTGCTCGCCTATCATCAGCAACATGCTCGTCACCAAGACACTCATCGATGGCGGTGTAGGGCTCAATGTCCTCTCCATCGAGACGTTTGACCGCCTCCAGGTGCCGTACGATCAGCTGCAGCCTACCACGCCTTTCTCAAGATGACTGACGGCTCCACCACCCCGATAGGGTAGATCCGCCTCCCTGTCACCTTCGGCACCCGTGACAACTACCGCACCGAGCTCATTGACTTCGACGTCACTCACATTCGCCTTCCGTACAATGCCATCCTCGGCTACCCGGCCCTGGCCAAGTTCATGGTAGTCACCCACCATGGATACAACGTCCTCGAGATGCCAGGGAGCCGTGACATCATCACGGTAGCCTACGAGGAGAAGGACGCAGTGTGCTCTCTCGAGCGCGCCTACCAGGCCATGACTGTCGAGGACCCGTACAATGAGGGCGCTGCCTACCCTCCTGAGGCGGTCCCCAAGAAGAAGAAGCAGCTGCTCCACCAAGGACCTCAGGAGAGTGGGGCGTCCGGAGGTGCCGCCACAAGCTCGCGCCCACTGACAAGGCGCCTTCCCCTTTCGCATAGGAGAGCGCGCTCGGTGCCCCTCTCAGGCTGGGCTCGGGGGATCTCGCTTGGAGGGCCTCTGACCTGGCCAACGTCACGAGGGAGGCTGTAACACCCACAATGCGGCTATATCTCCCACGTGTCGGGGCACGACTTAGAGGCATAGCCGCATGGTAGGTTTGTCAGAAGAGGGGTAATATTCACACAATCCCATGTACTGAATAAGAAAGGGATAAAGAGTTGTCTTACAATCGCCACTTCACACAAATATAAGTTAAACATACATCATCCAGAATACAATCAAGGTCTGACTACGCAACGGTCGAGAAGCTAGAAGTGGTCAAGAAGTGATCTTGAAACTACTTACGTTCAAGCATAACACAAGAACCGAGTTCACTTCCCGGACTCCACCGGAAAGAGACCATCACGGCTACACACACGGTTGATGCGTTTTAATTAAGTCAAGTGCCAAGTTCTCTACAACCGAACGTTAACAAATTCCCATCTGCCACATAACCATGGGCACGACTTTCGAAAGTTCAAACCCTGCAGGGGTGTCCCAACTTAGCCCATCACAAGCTCTCACGGTCAACGAAGGATATTCCCTCTCCCGGGAAGACCCTATCAGTCTCGGAATCCTGGTTACAAGACATTTCGACAATGGTAAAACAAGACCAGCAAAGCCACCCGATGTGCCGACAATCCCGATAGGAGTCACACATATCTTGTTCTCAGGGAAACACCGGATGAGACAGGCTACGAGTAAAACCAGCCCTCGAGTTTCCCCGAGGTGGCCCCGCAGGCGGCTCGGTTCGGACCAACACTTAGAGAAGCACTGGCCTGGGGGGGGTTAAATAAAGATGACCCTCGGGTTGGCTGACCCAAGGGAAGGGTAATAGGTTGTTAGGCAAACGTAAAACCAAGGTTGGGCCTTGCTGGAGGAGTTTTATTCAAAGCAAACTGTCAAGGGGTTCCAATAACAACCAACCGCGCAAGGGATGCAAAATCAAGGAACATAACACTAGTATGACGGAAACTAGGGCGGCAAGAGTGGAACAAAATGTTGGAAATATGCCCTAGAGGCAATAATAAAATGGTTATTATTATATTTCTTTGTTCATGATAATTGTCTATTGTTCATGCTATAATTGTGTTATCTGGAAATCGTAATACATGTGTGAATACATAGACCACAACACGTCCCTAGTGAGCCTCTAGTTGACTAGCTCGTTGATCAAAGGATAGTCATGGTTTCCTGACTATGGACATTGGATGTCATTGATAACGGGATCACATCATTAGGAGAATGATGTGATGGACAAGACCCAATCCTAAGCATAGCTCAAAGATCGTGTAGTTCGTTTGCTGTAGCTTTTCCGAATGTCAAGTATCATTTCCTTAGACCATGAGATTGTGCAACTCCCGGATACTGTAGGAGTGCCTTGGGTGTGCCAAACATCACAACGTAACTGGGTGACTATAAAGTTACATTACAGGTATCTCCGAAAGTGTCTGTTGGGTTGGCACGAATCGAGACTGGGATTTGTCACTCTGTATGACGGAGAGGTATCTCTGGGCCCACTCGGTAATGCATCATCATAATGAGCTCAATGTGACCAAGTGGTTGATCACGGGATCATGCATTACGGCACAAGTAAAGTGACTTACCGGTAATGAGATTGAACTAGGTATTGGGATACCGACGATCGAGTCTCGGGTAAGTAACGTACCGATTGACAAAGGGAATTGTATACGGATTGATTGAATCCTCGACATCGTGGTTCATCCGATGAGATCATCATGGAGCATGTGGGAGCCAACATGGGTATCCAAATCCCGCTGTTAGTTAT
The DNA here is from genome assembly GCF_003073215.2 of Triticum urartu. Lineage (NCBI taxonomy): Eukaryota > Viridiplantae > Streptophyta > Magnoliopsida > Poales > Poaceae > Triticum > Triticum urartu. Next base: position 224,118,485 of record NC_053022.1, read on the forward strand.
TGACCGGAGAGGCGTCTCGGTCATGTCTGCATGTCTCCCGAACCCGTAGGGTCTACACACTTAAGGTTCGGTGACGCTAGGGTTGTTGAGATATTAGCATACGGTAACCCGAAAGTTGTTCGGAGTCCCGGATGAGATCCCGGACGTCACGAGGAGTTCCGGAATGGTCCGGAGGTGAAAATTCATATATAGGAAGTCAAGTTTCGGCCATTGGGAAAGTTTCGGGGGTAATCGGTATTGTACCGGGACCACCGGAAGGGTCCGAGGGGTCCACCAGGTGGGTCCACCTATCCAGGAGGGCCCCATGGGCTGAAGTGGGAGGGGAACCAGCCCCTAGTGGGCTGGTGCGCCCCCCTTGGGCCTCCCCCTGCGCCTAGGGTTGGAAACCCTAGGGGTGGGGGGCGCCACCCTTGCCTTGGGGGGCAAGGCACCCCTTGGCCGCCGCCTTCCTAGGAGATTGGATCTCCTAGGGCTGGCGCCCCCCTAGGCACCCTATATATAGTGGGGGGGAGGGAGGGCCGCTGGACCCAAGCCCCTGGCCTCGCCCTCTCCCTCCCGTGACACTCCTCCGTCTCCCTGCGCTTGGCGAAGCCCTGCCGAGATCACCGTTGCTTCCACCACCACGCCGTCGTGCTGCTGGATCTTCATCAACCTCTCCTTCCCCCTTGCTGGATCAAGTTGGAGGCGACATCTTCCCAACCGTATGTGTGTTGAACATGGAGGTGCCGTCCGTTCGGCACTTGGTCATCGGTGATTTGGATCACGTTGAGTACGACTCCATCAACCCCGTTCTCTTGAACGCTTCCGCGCGCGATATACAAGGGTATGTAGATGCACTCCTCTCTCCCTCATTGCTAGATTACTCCATAGATGGATCTTGGTGATGCGTAGAAAATTTTAAAATTCTGCTACGTTCCCCAACAGTGGCATCATGAGCTAGGTCTATGCGTAGTTACTATGCACGAGTAGAACACAAAGCAGTTGTGGGTGTCGATATTGTCAATTTGCTTGCCGTTACTAGTCTTATCTTGATTCGGTGACATCGTGGGATGAAGCGGCCCGGACCGACCTTACACGTACGCTTATGTGAGACTGGTTCCACCGACTGACATGCACTAGTTGCATAAGGTGGCTGGCGGGTGTCTGTCTCTCCCACTTTAGTCGGATCGGGTTCGATGAACAGGGTCCTTATGAAGGGTAAATAGAAATTGGCAATTCACGTGTGGTTTTGGCGTAGGTAAGAAACATTCTTGCTAGAAACCTATAGCAGCCACGTGAAAACTTGCAACAACAATTAGAGGACGTCTAACTTGTTTTTGCAGCAAGTGTTTTGTGATGTGATATGGCCAAAGGATGTGATGAATGATATATGTGATGTATGAGATGATCATGTTCTTGTAATAGGAATCACGACTTGCATGTCGATGAGTATGACAACCGGCAGGAGCCATAGGAGTTGTCTTTATTTATTTATGACCTGCGTGTCAACATAAACGTCATGTAATTACTTTACTTTATTGCTAAAGCGTTAGCCATAGTGGTAGAAGTAATAGATGATGAGACAACTTCAAGAAGACACGATGATGGAGATCATGGTGTCATGCCGGTGACAACGATGATCATGGAGCCCCGAAGATGGAGATCAAAAGGAGCAAATGATATTGGCCATATCATGTCACTATTTGATTGCATGTGATGTTTATCATGTTTTACATCTTATTTGCTTAGAACGACGGTAGCTTAAATAAGATGATCCCTCGTAATAATTTCAAGAAAGTGTTCCCCCTAACTGTGCACCGTTGCGAAGGTTCGTTGTTTCGAAGCACCACGTGATGATCGGGTGTGATAGATTCTGACGTTCGAATACAACGGGTGTAAGCCAGATTTACACACGCAATACACTTAGGTTGACTTGACGAGCCTAGCATGTACAAACATGGCCTCGGAACACGGAAGACCGAAAGGTCGAGCATGAGTCGTATAGGAGATACGATCAACATGAAGATGTTCACCGATGTTGGCTAGTCCGTCTCACGTGATGATCGGACACGGCCTAGTTAACTCGGATCATGTTTCACTTAGATGACTGGAGGGATGTCTATCTGAGTGGGAGTTCATTGAGTAATTTGATTAGATGAACTTAATTATCATGAACTTAGTCTAAAATCTTTACAATATGTCTTGTAGATCAAATGGCCCACATTGTCCTCAACTTTAACGCGTTCCTAGGGAAAACCAAGCTGAAAGTCGATGGCAGCAACTATACGGACTGGGACCGGAACCTGAGGATCATCCTCATAGCTGCCAAGAAAGATTATGTCCTAGAAGCACCGCTAGGTGACGCACCTGTCCCAGAGAACCAAGACGTTATGAACGCTTGGCAGTCACGTGCTGATGATTACTCCCTCGTTCAGTGCGGCATGCTTTACAACTTAGAACCGGGGCTCCAAGCGTTTTGAGAGACACGGAGCATATGTGATGTTCGAAGAGCTGAAAATGGATTTTCAAGCTCATGCCCGGGTCGAGAGATATGAAGTCTCCGACAAATTCTTCAGCTGTAAGATGGAGGAAAATAGTTCTGTCAGTGAGCACATACTCAAAATGTCTGTGTTGCATAACCGCTTGACTCAGCTGGGAGTTAATCTCCCGGATGACGAGGTCATTGACAGAATCTTTCAGTCGCTTCCACCAAGCTACAAGAGCTTTGTGATGAACTTCAATATGCAGGGGATGGAAAAGACCATTCCTGAGGTATATTCAATGCTGAAATCAGCAGAGGTGGAAATCAAAAAGGAACATCAAGTGTTGATGGTGAATAAAACCACTAAGTTCAAGAAAGGCAAGGGCAAGAAGAACTTCAAGAAGGACGGCAAGGGAGTTGCCGCGCCCAATAAGGAAGCTGCCGGGAAGAAGTCAAAGAATGGACCCAAGCCCGAAACTGAGTGTTTTTATTGCAAGGGAAGTGGTCACTGGAAGCGGAACTGCCCCAAATACTTAGCGGACAAGAAGGCCGGCAACACTAAAGGTATATGTGATATACATGTAATTGATGTGTACCTTACCAGTACTCGTAGTAGCTCCTGGGTATTTGATACCGGTGCGGTTGCTCACATTTGTAATTCAAAGCAGGAGCTGCGCAATAAGCAGAGACTGGCGAAGGACGAGGTGACGATGCGCGTCGGGAATGGTTCCAAGGTCGATGTGATCGCCGTTGGCACGCTGCCTCTACATTTACCTACGAGATTAGTTTTAAACCTCAATAATTGTTATTTAGTGCCAGCTTTGAGCATGAACATTGTATCAGGATCTCGTTTAATTCGAGATGGCTACTCATTTAAATCCGAGAATAATGGTTGTTCTATTTATATGAGAGATATGTTTTATGGTCATGCTCCGATGGTGAATGGTTTATTCTTAATGAATCTCAAGCGTAATGCTACACATATTCATAGTGTGAATACCAAAAGATCTAAGGTTGATAATGATAGTCCCACATACTTGTGGCACTGCCGCCTTGGTCACATAGGTGTCAAACGCATGAAGAAGCTCCATGCAGATGGACTTTTAGAGTCTCTTGATTACGAATCATTTGACACGTGCGAACCATGCCTCATGGGTAAAATGACCAAGACTCTGTTCTCAGGAACAATGGAGCGAGCAACCAACTTATTGGAAATCATACATACTGATGTGTGCGGTCCAATGAGTGTTGAGGCTCGCGGTGGCTATCGTTATGTTCTCACCCTCACTGATGACTTGAGTAGATATGGGTATGTCTACTTAATGAAACACAAGTCTGAGACCTTTGAAAAGTTCAAGGAATTTCAGAGTGAGGTTGAGAATCAACATGACAAGAAAATCAAGTTCTTGCGATCAGATCGTGGGGGAGAATACTTGAGTCACGAATTTGGCACACATTTAAGAAAATGTGGAATAGTTTCACAACTCACGCCACCTGGAACACCTCAGCGTAATGGTGTGTCCGAACGTCGTAATCGCACTCTATTGGATATGGTGCGATCTATGAGGTCTCTTACCAATTTACCGCTATCTTTTTGGGGCTATGCTTTAGAGACTGCCGCATTCACTTTAAATAGGGCTCCGTCGAAATCCGTTGAGACGACACTGTCTGAATTATGGTTTGGAAAGAAACCTAAGCTGTCGTTTCTAGAAGTTTGGGGATGCGATGCTTATGTCAAGAAACTTCAACCTGAAAAGCTCGAACCCAAGTCGGAAAAATGCGTCTTCATAGGATACCCTAAAGAAACTGTTGGGTATACCTTCTACCTCAGATTCGAAGGCAAGATCTTTGTTGCCAAGAATGGGTCCTTTCTAGAGAAAGAGTTTCTCTCGAAAGAAATAAGTGGGAGGAAAGTAGAACTTGATGAAGTATTACCTCTTGAACTGGTAAGTGGCGCAGCTCAAGAAAATGTAACATCCCAAATTTTCAATTTGGAATGTTATACACTAGATCATATGCATATCATATTTTCTTGCATTTTGGTTGATCCTAGAAATTTCATGCAACTCAAGGACCCTCGGAGAGAGTTGGAGATTTCGTTATTTTCATATTTGAGAGTTCTCTCGAATTTTGAAAATAGGATCATTTGATTTATTTATTTTATCTTCAATAATTTTTCTGGTGTCAAAATATATGAGAGAGGGAATAATATGACTTTCCCAAATTTAGGAAAAATGAAGATATAATAAATAGATCAATTTTGCTTTCCGGTGTTTATTTGCATTTTATTTGGATAGGGAAAAATGCGCGTTTTCAAAAATTGCATTTTAGGTCCGGAGAAAAGTTCATTTTGTTCGGCTCATTTTTAGGAGTCGGGGAAAATTTACTTTAGATTTTTCGGAGTTCGTTTAGATCCCTTTTTGTTTTTTTTTCTGCGCGAGGAAACTATTAAAAATAAATAAAAATTGAGCAGCGCCTTGGGCCAAAGGCCCAAGCCAAGCCACCTACTGCCGCGCTCCCAGGCGCCAGGCGCCTCTTGCTAGGACCAAATCCTTTTAGGATTCTAGGGCGCCCCCTTGTCCCCTTTTCCTTATTTCGTTTTCTTTAGTCCTACTCCGTTTATTTTCTAGATCTTTCCTACTCCTATTCTAATTCCTTGTCCTCTACCCCAAGTAAACCCCTCCCCTCCCCAATATAAATACCCAAGCACCCCCCCCTCTAAACACATCAAATCAAAGCTCGCCTCCACACCGCGCCTTGCACCGCGCCCGCGCCGCATCACACCGCGCCCTGCGTCACCGCCGCCGCGCCGCCTCACCCGCGCCGCCACCCCACACCCCGCGCCGCCGCCGCACCTTACCGCCGCCGCCCCACACCCGCGCCGCCGCCGCACCTTGCCCACGCCGCCGCCCTACGCCGACGCCGCCGGAGCCCCTCACCGGAGACCTCGCCAAGGTTGCCGCGCTACATCTATTCTTTTTCTCGGATCGTTTTCTTCTAATCGTTCCGATTCTTTTCTTCTCTAAACCGTTCCGGTTTTCTAGATCGGTTTTTCGTTCGGTTTTTCTTCTCCGAAACCCTAGATCGGATTCGTTTTCTTTTCCGATTTAGTTGCTTTTGGATCGTTCGCCGGACCATTCGTCCTAACGAACGTGATCACCGGATTCTTCTAGGTGTTAACGAACGTCCGTTCGTTTAACCGTATCTTCTTTTTCTTCTCGTCGATTTGATTCCGTATTTTCCGCGATCGCGATCTCAGATCCGATCTTCGTTCTAGTTCTTTTCGCTCGTTTATCGGAATCAGGTGATTCAAGCGCCTGGAGTTTCGTTTCGAAACCGCCGTTCCGTCTAATCAACTGACAAGTTTTTGCCTGGTAAAATTTGACCTAGTTTCAACTTGCTAGAACCGAGTTGTTTTCTTCCGCCGTTTGTTTTTCGTTCTTTCTTTGCAACCGGAGTTCTTAAGTTGAACTACCTGGTTCGATCTCTTGTTCGAGTTTTACCTGTGCATTAGATGAGTACTTATTGTATGCTTGTTGTTTGTCTGCGATAGATTACCCGGATTGCGCCGCTTGTTACTTCGAAACCCTAGGACTCGCGGATCATCAGCAAGGCAAGTAACACTTTGATCATACCTTTTCTACAACCCATGTTTTATTGCATTAGATCAATCCTCACACATTGCATGATTAGGATCTAATTAAATTGTGGGATGGGAAGTAGATGAGGTAGTACCTATTACCTGTATTATTATGAAACCTTTGGGAGTTACTCTACGTTTGCTTATATTGCCATGCTATGCTAGTAGACGTGGATTGGGTGAGTGATATCCATGACAGATGTGAGATTGATAATTTTAATGGTTTATCTAAGGTGGCAACTTAAACACACATCTGGGTGGATTGAGGCACCTGATGTCTATCAGGACTTGCCTGTTTTTTTTGGACCGCCACCCAGGCTCAAAGGGATCATAAGATAATTCATGCTAGAAACTTCCGTGTGCAGCCACATGCTACTATGGGCTCTGGCATAGTTGACTAAGTTGTGCGAACTCTTACGGGGTGGACTAGCAGATGTAGGGGATGTAGGTGTACCGGTCTACCCCACATGTAAGGTGCTAGTGCTTCTGAAAGACTATGTCTCGGTCATCCGTTTCTCAAACACCATGTAGTGCGAGAAAACAAACGGAGGCGATCGAGTCATGTGGGGAAAAGTGCGCAACCTCTGCAGAGTAACAAACTAATCATGATTAGCCGTGTCCCCGGTTATGGACAACTTGAGTATCTAGTACTTGAATATCATTGTGAATCTCAACATGTTACTTCTAATTAATGTTATTGGGTTTTAATTACTTTTAATTGGGATTGAGAATGCTGTCAACCATTCTCAATGTTTCACAACCCACCATGATAGTTAAATAAAATTTATTCCTTTGCAGTAGGGAAAAACTGGCTTTACGCAAAACTGTAACCATAGAGCTTTCCACCAGCCATATATGCATATAGTATAGCTGTTTCATTCCATTACTCTCTATGTGTTACTTTGCCAGCATATTCCATGTGCTGACCCGTTTTCGGGCTGCAACGTTAATGTTGCAGACTTTTCAGATGACGATTGAGGCGTTTAGGTCGTGGTTCTATACTTAGTGATGCCGCTGGAGTTGATGGACCCATTTATCTTCCGAGTCTTCCGCTGTTATCGTTATTAGATGGCCTTCAGCCATATTTATTGTAATAAGTTCTTTTTGAGCCATCGATGTAATAAGTGTGTGATTGAAACTCTGCTATAAAACCTCGATGTACTGTGTGGTGTCAGCATTACTGATCCAGGGATGACACCGTAGCACAGTAGACGTGATCCATTCGGGTCAGGTCGCTACAGAGATGGTATCAGAGCACACGCTGACTGTAGGACACGACCACTAAGTTAAAGCCATAGATCACCCTTCTCTTCTCATTTTCTAACTCCTCATCTTTTCTACTCTTTTAGGATGACGCACGCGAAGATTAAGTACGCTTAACCGGATGAAGGCACACCATTTGGATTTCACCTGAAGGAAGTCACCAAGTACCTTAACATTGGATTACCAAGCTTCACGGGAACCTTCAACGCCACTCTGCCTGAAGAGGAGCGCTGGAAGATTCAAGCTCACGTTCCGGGAAGAACATTCGCGCCAATCACGAAGCCCATAGATAGTGTTTTCAATGCACCAACCTGGAGTCTAGGAAGGAGCATGGCAGCTCATATCACCATAGGACGCATTGGAGAAGTTTATCAAGAAGACCTCAAGGACACTATCTACCAGATTTGCGGATGCCGTGATGAACAATGGGAGTTAGTCAGCACCAAGAAGGATAGATCCATTGCATCTTTCATCCAGGAGTTAAACCAGCACATTCGACGCCACGAGAACCAGATGTGCAATGATATGGTAGAGTTGAAGAATGCGAAGGCAAGGATCATCGAGCTAGAAGGAGAACTGAAGACTACACGCAAGGACTACATGGACGAGATCGTAGCTCTAGCAAGGCACAATGGCGATCTTAAGCAGGAGATTGAAGAACTCAAGAGGAAGTTAGCATCCCAGGAGGAAGACGAGTACGTCGCATGTCCGGACAACTACATCATCATCGACGACACCGATTCGGATCCAAGTGAACCCGACTTTGAAGACGAAGCTGGAGTCTTCCACCGGTTCAAATTTCTAGATGACCACCAGATAGTAGTAGTATTCCCCCATGTAAACACATTATAGTCGAGCACTTTTGCGATAGTTAGACCGTTTGTAAGCCCTTGTTTGATTGATTGAAGTGATTTTGTGTGCATTTACCTCATGAGCATATGGGTAGTGTTTTCCCTTTAGACCTCATTCTATTCTCAATTCTCGTCTTTTCTAAACCCTCAGATGCCTCCGAGACGTGACAATGGATTTCCACCGGAGCTCACTCAGTTGATCCAGCAGCAGAATCAGTTGATGCAGATGTTAGTCCAGAACCAGCAGAACAACAACAACAACCCACCACCACCACCACCTATTGACCACTTAGCCCGTTTCCTTAGGCTGAATCCGCCGGTGTTTTCCAGTAGCACCGAGCCGATAGTAGCAGACGATTGGCTCCGCAAGATAGGAAGGGAGTTGACCACTGCAGGATGCACAGATGGTGAGAAAGTGAAGTTTGCCGCACACCAGCTTGACGGACCTGCGGCAGCATGGTGGGAGAATTTCACAGCCACTTACCCAGTTGACACTGTCACATGGGATCAGTTTCAGCAAGCTTCCCGCACTGCCCATGTTTCAGCAGGAGCTATGGCCATAAAGAAGCGTGAGTTTCGCAACTTACGCCAAGGAGGAAGGACTGTTGGCCAGTATGTGGAAGAGTTTAGTAAGCTAGCCCGTTATGCCCCAGATGACGTTGCTACGGATGCAGCCAAGCAGGAGAAGTTTCTGGAAGGATTGAATGATGAACTAAGCATGCAGTTGATGGTAGTAAATTTCAACAACTACCAGGAGTTGGTAGATCGTGCCATCATGATAGAAGGGAAGCAACAGCAGATTGAGAACCGTAAGAGGAAGTATGGACAAGGGAAGTATAACTCTGGAGCCCAGCAGAAGCCCCGTTTTACCCCTAAACCGGGATTTAAGTTTCAGCACACCCATGGAGGAGGTAGCTCGCACAACCATAATGGCCACAAGAATGATAATGGGAATGGAGGAAGCAACGGCCAGAACCGAACAACCCCATCAACCCCAACCAAGAGAGACCTGAGTCAAGTCACCTGTTTCAAGTGTTCGAAGACCGGAAATTATGCCAATGAATGTCCTGAAGGCCAGAATGGAAATGGCAATGGAAGCTCTGGGAAGAAGCCGAACCCTTTTAATAGGGGACATGTGAACCACGTTAATGTGGAGGAGATTGAAGATCAGCCCGATGCAGTAATCGGTAAGTTTTTGGTTAAGTCATTTACTGCACTCGTTCTTTTGATACTGGTGCATCGCATTCATACATATCAAGGGGATTTGTGGAAAAGTATAGCCTGCCCACTAGGATTCTTAAAACACCTATGCTAGTAAGCTCGCCAGGAGCAGAATACATGGCCAGACAAGGATGTTTTCAAGTACCATTGAGTATAGGAAGGCATGTATTCCCAACGGATTTAATTATTCTGGAATCCCAAGGTCTGGATGTGATTCTTGGTATGGATTGGCTATCGATGTATGGAGGAAACATCGATTGCGCCAGTAAGACAATTTTGCTTACCACACCAGAAGGAAGAAGGATCAAGTATGTATCCCGGCATGTGCCAAACAGGACACAAGTGAATTGCTTATCAGGAGTTGTGCAGGAGGAAGTACCAGTGGTAAAGGATTTTCCTGATGTATTTCCTGAGGAATTACCAGGCATGCCACCGGATAGAGACATTGAGTTTTTGATTGAGTTATTGCCAGGTACAGGCCCAATATCGAAGTGACCGTACCGGATGCCAGCAAAGGATTTGGTGGAAATTAAGAATCAAATTAAGGAGTTATTGGATAAAGGTTACATTCGCCCAAGTTCTTCACCTTGGGGATCACCCGTACTTCTAGTGGAAAAGAAGGATGGATCATTAAGGATGGTTGTTGATTATCGGGGATTGAATGAAGTAACCATCAAGAACAAGTACCCACTACCAATGATCAACGATCTGTTTGATCGGTTGCAAGGAGCTAAAGTGTTTTCCAAGATCGATTTGCGATCAGGGTACCATCAGTTGAAGATTCGAGAGCAGGACATACCTAAGACAACATTCACCACAAGATATGGACTGTATGAGTATACCGTTATGTCATTTGGATTGACTAACGCACCTGCCTATTTTATGAACCTGATGAACAAAGTGTTTATGGAGTTTTTGGATAAGTTCGTCGTAGTGTTCATCGATGACATTTTGGTTTATTCAAAGAATGAAGAGGAGCATAAGGAACATTTGCGTTTGGTTTTGGAGAAACTAAGAGAACATCAGTTATATGCCAAATTCAGCAAATGTGAGTTTTGGTTGAAGGAAGTTGGATTCCTCGGACACGTTATATCCGGAGAAGGTATAGCAGTTGACCCCACAAAGGTTGAGACCGTAACCGAATGGGAAGCACCAACAACAGTTGGAGAGATCCGGGGTTTTCTTGGACTCGCAGGATACTACCGGAGATTCATTGAGAACTTTTCAAAGATTGCCAAGCCTATGACTGAATTGTTGAAGAAGGATACTAAGTTCAAATGGACTGAGGAGTGTGAGGCTAGTTTCCAGGAGTTGAAGAAACGATTGGTTACCTCACCGGTATTGATTTTGCCAGATCAGACCAAGGATTATGAGGTGTATTGCGACGCTTCACGTCGAGGACTTGGAGCAGTGCTTATGCAGGAAGGGAGAGTTTTTTCGTATGCATCACGACAACTGAAGCCTCATGAGTTGAATTATGCCACGCATGATTTGGAGTTAGCAGCCGTAGTGCATGCATTGAAGACGTGGAGACATTTCCTCATTGGAAATCATTGTGAGGTGTACACGGATCATAAGAGTTTGAAGTACATTTTCACTCAGAAGGAGTTGAACCTCCGACAGAGGAGATGGTTGGAGCTCATCAAGGATTATGACATGAGATTGCATTATCATCCCGGAAAAGCTAATGTAGTAGCAGACGCGTTGAGCCGTAAGAGCCATGTCAATACCCTAGTAACGGGGAAAATACCCAAGGAGTTAGCAGAAAACCTTCGTGAGCTATGTTTGGAAATAGTTCCGAGAGGCTATGTAGCAGCATTGGAGATTCAGTAAACATTGATGGATAAGATCAGAGAAGCTCAGAAATCTGACAAAGAGATTGCTGCTATAAAGGAGAAACTTAGCAAAGGAAAAGCAAAGGGATTTCGTGAGGATGAGCACGATACCCTATGGTTTGAGGACCGTGTTTATGTGCCCAATGACCCGGAGATCAGGAAGTTGATTTTGCAGGAGGCACATAATTCACCATATTCGATTCACCCAGGGAATACCAAGATGTATTTGGATTTGAAGGAAACATTCTGGTGGACCGGAATGAAGAAGGATATTGCAGCGTATGTAGCAGTTTGTGACGTATGTCAGAGAGTAAAGGCAGAACATCAGAAGCCAGCAGGATTGTTACAACCATTGCCGATACCTGAATGGAAGTGGGATAAGATAGGCATGGATTTTATCACAGGACTACCCAGGACGAAAGCAGGGTATGACTCGATATGGGTAGTAGTTGATCATTTGACGAAGGTAGCACATTTCATTCCAGTTAAGACCACTTACACCAGTGCTAAGTTGGCAAAGATATACATGACTAGAATCATTTGTTTGCATGGAGTTCCGAGGAGTATCGTATCAGATAGAGGAACCCAATTTACCTCAAAGTTTTGGAATCAGTTGCATGAAACTTTAGGAACCAGACTAGAGTTCAGCACAGCTTTTCATCCGCAGACAGATGGACAGACCGAGAGAGTCAATCAGATTTCAGAAGATATGCTGCGAGCTTGTGCACTAGATTATGGATCAAGTTGGGACGAAAACTTACCGTATGCGGAGTTTTCTTATAACAACAGTTACCAAACGAGTTTGAAGATGGCCCCTTTCGAAGCTTTATACGGAAGGAGGTGCAGGACACCGTTATCATGGAACGAAGTTGGAGACCGTCAATTCTTTGGACCAGATTTGATTAAGGAGTCGGAACGGAAGGTTAAGTTGATTCGCGATAGGCTCAAGGTAGCCCAGTCTAGGCAGAAGAGCTATGCAGATTCTAAACGCAAGGAGACAGTTTACGAAACCGGAGACAGAGTTTCCTTCGAGTATCCCCACTTCGAGGAGTTAAGCGCTTTGGAGTTAAGGGAAAGTTAGCACCGCGTTTCGTTGGACCATTTAAGATCTTGAAACGTATGAGAGAAGTCGCATATAAGTTGGAATTACCAAAAGGACTGTCAGGAGTTCATGATGTATTCCATGTTTCTCAGCTGAAGAGATGTCACGCCGAGATGGCGGAGGTACCGCTAAGAGATACAGTGCCATTAGAAGCAATTCAGTTAAAGGATGATCTAACATATGAGGAGAAGCCAGTCAAGATTCTTGATTATGCTAGCAGAGTTACTCGCAGCAAGGTTATCAAGTTTTGCAAAGTTCAGTGGAACCACCACTCAGAAGATGAAGCCACCTGGGAGAGAGAAGAAGATTTGCTCAAAGACCACCCTCACCTATTTTCTAGCCAACCCGAATCTCGAGGGCGAGATTCATCTTAAGGGGGGTAGGTTTGTAACATCCCAAATTTTCAATTTGGAATGTTATACACTAGATCATATGCATATCATATTTTCTTGCATTTTGGTTGATCCTAGAAATTTCACGCAACTCAAGGACCCTCGGAGAGAGTTGGAGATTTCGTTATTTTCATATTTGAGAGTTCTCTCGAATTTTGAAAATAGGATCATTTGATTTATTTATTTTATCTTCAATAATTTTTCCAGTGTCAAAATATATGAGAGAGGGAATAATATGACTTTCCCAAATTTAGGAAAAATGAAGATATAATAAATAGATCAATTTTGCTTTCCGGTGTTTATTTGCATTTTATTTGGATAGGGAAAAATGCGCGTTTTCAAAAATTGCACTTTAGGTCCGGAGAAAAGTTCATTTTGTTCGGCTCATTTTTAGGAGTCGGGGAAAATTTACTTTAGATTTTTCGGAGTTCGTTTAGATCCCTTTTTTTGTTTTTTTTCTGCGCGAGGAAACTATTTAAAAAAAATTGAGCAGCGCCTTGGGCCAAAGGCCCAAGCCAAGCCACCTACCGCCGCGCTCCCAGGCGCCAGGCGCCGAGCCAGGAGCCGGTCGGCCGCCGCCGCCTCTTGCTAGGACCGAATCCTTTTAGGATTCTAGGGCGCCCCCTTGCCCCCTTTTCCTTATTTCGTTTTCTTTAGTCCCACTCCGTTTATTTTCTAGATCTTTCCTACTCCTATTCCAATTCCTTGTCCTCTACCCCAAGTAAACCCCTCCCCTCCCCAATATAAATACCCAAGCACCCCCCCCTCTAAACACATCAAATCAAAGCACTCCTTCACACCGCGCCTTGCACCACCGCCGCGCCGCATCACACCGCGCCCTGCGTCACCGCCGCCGCGCCGCCACACCCGCGCCGCCACCCCACACCCGCGCCGCCGCCGCACCTTACCGCCGCCGCCCCACACCCGCGCCGCCGCCGCACCTTGCCCACGCCGCCGCCCTACGCCGACGCCGCCGGAGCCCCTCACCGGAGACCTCGCCAAGGTTGCCCCGCGCTACATCTATTCTTTTCTCGGATCGTTTTCTTCTAATCGTTCCGATTCTTTTCTTCTCTAAACCGTTCCGGTTTTCTAGATCGGTTTTTCGATCGGTTTTTCTTCTCCGAAACCCTAGATCGGATTCGTTTTCTTCTCCGATTTAGTTGCCTTTGGACCGTTCGCTGGACCGTTCGTCCTAACGAACGTGATCACCGGATTCTTCTAGGTTAACACATCCGTTTGTTTAACCGTTCTTCTTTTTCTTCTCGTCGGATTATTTCCGCGTATTTTTTTTCCCGCGATCGCGATCTCAGATCCGATCTTCTTTCTAGTGTTTCTTTTCGCTCGTTTATCGGAGTCAGGTGATTCAAGCGCCTGGAGTTTCGTCTCGAAACCGCCGTTCCGTCTAATCAACCTGAACAAGCTTTTGTTACAGTAAAATTTTGACCTAGTTTCAACTTGCTAGAACCGAGTTGTTTTCTTCCGCCGTTTGTTTTTCGTTCTTTCTTTGCAACCGGAGTTCTTAAGTTGAACTACCTGGTTCGATCTCTTGTTCGAGTTTTACCTGTGCATTAGATGAGTACTTATTGTATGCTTGTTGTTTGTCTGCGATAGATTACCCGGATTGCGCCGCTTGTTACTTCGAAACCCTAGGACTCGCGGATCATCAGCAAGGCAAGTAACACTTTGATCATACCTTTTCTACAACCCATGTTTTATTGCATTAGATCAATCCTCACACATTGCATGATTAGGATCTATGTAAATTGTGGGATGGGAAGTAGATGAGGTAGTACCTATTACCTGTATTATTATGAAACCTTTGGGAGTTACTCTACGTTTGCTTATATTGCCATGCTATGCTAGTAGACGTGGATTGGGTGAGTGATATCCATGACAGATGTGAGATTGATAATTTTAATGGTTTATCTAAGGTGGCAACTTAAACACACATCTGGGTGGATTGAGGCACCTGATGTCTATCAGGACTTGCCTGTTTTTTTTTGGACCGCCACCCAGGCTCAAAGGGATCATAAGATAATTCATGCTAGAAACTTCCGTGTGCAGCCACATGCTACTATGGGCTCTAGCATAGTTGACTAAGTTGTGCGAACTCTTACGGGGTGGACTAGCAGATGTAGGGGATGTAGGTGTACCGGTCTACCCCACATGTAAGGTGCTAGTGCTTCTGAAAGACTATGTCTCGGTCATCCGTTTCTCAAACACCATGTAGTGCGAGAAAACAAACGGAGGCGATCGAGTCATGTGGGGAAAAGTGCGCAACCTCTGCAGAGTAACAAACTAATCATGATTAGCCGTGTCCCCGGTTATGGACAACTTGAGTATCTAGTACTTGAATATCATTGTGAATCTCAACATGTTACTTCTAATTAATGTTATTGGGTTTAATTACTTTTAATTGGGATTGAGAATGCTGTCAACCATTCTCAATGTTTCACAACCACCATGATAGTTAAATAAAATTTATTCCTTTGCAGTAGGGAAAAACTGGCTTTACGCAAAACTGTAACCATAGAGCTTTCCACCAGCCATATATGCATGTAGTATAGCTGTTTCATTCCATTACTCTCTATGTGTTACTTTGCCAGCATATTCCATGTGCTGACCCATTTTCGGGCTGCAACGTTAATGTTGCAGACTTTTCAGACGACGATTGAGGCGTTTTTAGGTCGTGGTTCTATACTCAGTGATGCCGCTGGAGTTGATGGACCCATTTATCTTCGAGTCTTCCGCTGTTATCGTATTATATGGCCTTCAGCCATATTTATTGTAATAAGTTCTTTTTGAGCCATCGATGTAATAAGTGTGTGATTGAAACTCTGCTATAAAACCTCGATGTACTGTGTGGTGTCAGCATTACTGATCCAGGGATGACACCGTAGCACAGTAGACGTGATCCATTCGGGTCAGGTCGCTACAGAGAAAATGTTCCTGAGGTGCCTGCACCGACTAGAGAGGAAGTTAATGATGATGATGATGAAATTTCAGATCAAGTTACTACTGAACTTCGTAGGTCCACGAGGACACGTTCCGCACCAGAGTGGTACAGCAACCCTGTCTTGGAAATCATGTTGTTAGACAACGGTGAACCTTTGAACTATGAAGAAGCGATGGCGGGCCCGGGTTCCGACAAATGGCTGGAAGCCATGAAATCCGAGATAGGATCCATGTATGAAAACGAAGTGTGGACTTTGACTGACTTGCCCGGTGATGACAGACGCGGATGGTAATGTGACCATCTATAAAGCTCGGCTTGTCGCTAAGGGTTATCGACAAGTTCAAGGGGTTGACTACGATGAGACTTTCTCACCCGTAGCGAAGCTGAAGTCCGTCCGAATCATGTTAGCAGTTGCCACATTCTATGATTGTGATATGGCAAATGGACGTCAAAACGGCTTTCCTTAATGGTTTCCTTAAGGAAGAATTGTATATGATGCAGCCGGAAGGTTTTGTCGATCCTAAGAATGCTGACAAGGTGTGCAAGCTCCAACGCTCGATTTATGGGCTGGTGCAAGCGTCTCGGAGTTGGAACATTCGTTTTGATGAGATGATCAAAGAGTTTGGGTTTACGCAGACTTATGGAGAAGCCTGCATTTACAAGAAAGTGAGTGGGAGCTGTGTAGCATTTCTCATATTGTATGTGGATGACATACTGTTGATGGGAAATGATATAGAATTCTTGGAAAGCATAAAGGCCTACTTGAACAAGTGTTTTTCAATGAAGGACCTTGGAGAAGCTGCTTATATATTAGGCATCAAGATCTATAGAGATAGATCAAGACGCCTCATTGGTCTTTTACAGAGTACGTACCTTGACAAGATATTGAAGAAGTTCAAAATGGATCAGTCAAAGAAGGGGTTCTTGCCTATATTTCAAGGTACAAGATTGAGCACGGCTCAATGCCCGACCACGGCAGAAGATAGAGAAAAGATGAGTGTCGTCCCCTATGCCTCGGCCATAGGGTCTATCATGTATGCTATGCTGTGTACCAGACCTGATGTAAACCTTGCCGTAAGTTTGGTAGGAAGGTACCAAAGTAATCCCGGCATGGAACACTGTACAGCAGTCAAGAATATCCTGAAGTACCTGAAAAGGACTAAGGACATGTTTCTCATGTATGGAGGTGACGAAGAGCTCGTCGTAAAGGGTTACGTCGATGCTAGCTTTGACACAGATCTGGATGACTCTAAGTCACAAACTGGATACGTGTATATTTTGAATGGTGGGGCAGTAAGCTGGTGCAGTTGCAAGCAAAGCGTTGTGGCAGGATCTGCATGTGAAGCGGAGTACATGGCAGCCTCGGAGGCAGCACAAGAAGTAGTCTGGGTGAAGGAGTTCATTACTGACCTAGGAGTCATACCCAATGCATCGGGCCCGATGACTCTCTTCTATGACAACACTGGAGCTATTGCCCTTGCCAAGGAGCCCAGGTTTCACAGGAAGACCAGGCATATCAAGCGTCGCTTCAACTCCATTCGTGAAAGTGTTCGAAATGGAGACATAGAGATTTGTAAAGTACATACGGACCTGAATGTGGCAGATCCGTTGACTAAACCTCTCCCTAGAGCAAAGCATGATCAACACCAGAACTGCATGGGTGTTCGATTCATCACAATGTAACTAGACTATTGACTCTAGTGCAAGTGGGAGACTGTTGGAAATATGCTCTATAGGCAATAATAAAATGGTTATTATTATATTTCTTTGTTCATGATAATTGTCTATTGTTCATGCTATAATTGTGTTATCCGGAAATCGTAATACATGTGTGAATACATAGACCACAACACGTCCCTAGTGAGCCTCTAGTTGACTAGCTCATTGATCAAAGGATAGTCATGGTTTCCAAACTATGGACATTGGATGTCATTGATAACGGGATCACATCATTAGGAGAATGATGTGATTGGCAACACCCAATCCTAAGCATAGCTCAAAGATCGTGTAGTTCGTTTGCTGTAGCTTTTCCGAATGTCAAGTATCATTTCCTTAGACCATGAGATTGTGCAACTCCCGGATACCGTAGGAGTGCGTTGGGTGTGCCAAACTTCACAACGTAACTGGGTGACTATAAAGGTACATTACAGGTATCTTCGAAAGTGTCTGTTGGGTTGGCACGAATCGAGACTGGGATTTGTCACTCCGTATGACGGAGAGGTATCTCTGGGCCCACTCGGTAATGCATCATCATAATGAGCTCGATGTGACCAAGTGGTTGATCACGGGATCATGCATTACGGCACGAGTAAAGTGACTTGCCGGTAATGAGATTGAACTAGGTATTGGGATACCGACGATCGATTCTCGGGCAAGTAACGTACCAATTGACAAAGGGAATTGTATACGGATTGATTGAATCCTCGACATCGTGGAGCATGTGGGAGCCAACATGGGTATCCAGATCCCGCTGTTAGTTATTGACCGGAGAGGCGTCTCGGTCATGTCTGCATGTCTCCCGAACCCATAGGGTCTACACACTTAAGGTTCGGTGATGCTAGGGTTGTTGAGATATTAGCATACGGTAACCCAAAAGTTGTTCGGAGTCCCGGATGAGATCCCGGACGTCCCGAGGAGTTCCAGAATGGTCTGGAGGTGAAGATTTATATATAGGAAGTCAAGTTTTGGCCATTGGGAAAGTTTCGGGGGTAATCGGTATTGTACCGGGACCACCGGAAGGGTCCCGGGGGTCCACTGGGTGGGGCCACCTATCCCGGAGGGCCCCATGGGCTGAAGTGGGAGGGTAACCAGCCCCTAGTGGGCTGGTGCGCCCCCCTTGGGCCTCCCCCTGCGCCTAGGGTTGGAAACCCTAGGGGTGGGGGCACCACCCTTGCCTTGGGGAGCAAGGCACCCCTTGGCCGCCGCCCCCCTAGGAGATTGGATCTCCTAGGGCCGGCGCCCCCCTAGGCACCCTATATATAGTGGGGGGAGGGAGGGCCACCGGACCCAAGCCCCTGGCCTCTCCCTCTCCCTCCCGTGACACTCCTCCGTCTCCCTGCGCTTGGCGAAGCCCTGCCGAGATCACCGTTGCTTCCACCACCACGCCGTCGTGCTGCTGGATCTTCATCAACCTCTCCTTCCCCCTTGCTGGATCAAGTTGGAGGAGACGTCTTCCCAACCGTACGTGTGTTGAACGCGGAGGTGCCGTCCATTTGGCACTTGGTCATCGCTGATTTGGATCACGTCGAGTACGACTCCATCAACCCCGTTCTCTTGAACGCTTCCGCGCGCGATCTACAAGGGTATGTAAATGCACTCCTCTCTCCCTCATTGCTAGATGACTCCATAGATGGATCTTGGTGATGCGTAGAAAATTTTAAAATTCTGCTACGTTCCCCAACACAAAACACCAGGCATAAGGCCGAGCCTTCCACCCTATACCAAGTATATAGATGCATTAATGAAATAAGAGATATTGTGATATCCCGAACATATCCATGTTCCAACATGGAACAAACTTCATCTTCACCTGCAACTAGCAACACTATAAGAGGGGCTGAGCAAAAGAGGTAACATAGCCAAACAACGGTTTGCTAGGAAAGGTGGGTTAGAGGCTTGACATGGCAATATGGGAGGCATGATACAGCAAGTGGTAGGTAGTGCGACATAGCAATAGAGCAAACAACTAGCAAGCAAAGATAGAAGTGATTTCAAGGGTATGGTCATCTTGCCTGAGATCCCGCAAGGAAGAAGAACAAGTCCATGAAGAAGACAAGCGGACGAAGTCGAATGGATCCTCACAACTCTGGAACGAAACTGAAGCTAACGAGAGAAGCAACCCGGAAAGAAGCAACAACATGGTAAACAACCAAGCATAAACATGGCATGATGCACAATCAAGTATGATGCATGTCCGGTTTAATGAGGCATGGCATGGCAAAGTGCAACAAACAATACTACAAATTAAGTGGAGCTCAATATGCAACGAGTTGCATATTGACGAAACACCACATGACTTATTTAGTTCTCTCTCGGTTATGTACTCAACAATATTAAATGTTGGTTAGCATGGAAAGAGTACATAAAATAACTATCTAGTCAAGTTTAAATGAGGCCGGAAATAACAAACAACAATTCCGGTAAATCCTCATGAGCGTATATTAGATTTGGTACTGTTCTGCCCTAAAGCATATTTTAGAGTTGTTAAACATGCAAAGTAGTGCTACCATGTTAAACTAGGCATTTTTCTACCCCATTTACATATGTAATTTATTTAATTCGGAGCTACGGTTAATTAGTTATGAAATAAACCATTTTGACATGGCGATAGGCAAAATTTAACAAACAACATTTTAAACATAGATGAAAGTTGCATATTGTGGAGCTAGACAAAATTCTAGGCATTTTACATATTTAAAACATTTCAATATGATGCACGGCTATTTACTTGTGAGCAAATTATAATAATGGCATCCTCCTGTAATTATGCATGCATTGGATAAATAAATAAAAATGCATGGACTGGAAAAAAATGCTACACGGGCTGGATCTGGATTGGGCAAGGGTTGCTCACATTGGGCCAAGCCCAGTTGAGCCTGGAGGCGCATGGCACGGCTTGCGGGCCATACGCGTGAGGAGGTGGCCCAAGCGACTTAACGAGGCAGGGGCGCACGGGATCTGGCGATGTGTTCAACGCGGCTGGACAAAGCGGGCTTGTCCTCGTCCTAGGACGAAACAGGGGTGGGGTCAAAGCAGAGGTCGCAGGCAGGCAGCGGCGATGCAGGAGAGCGACGACGGCGAACTTGGCGCGCGAGGGAGAGAAGCTCGGGCTGCAGGAGAGGTCCGGCAGGGCAGCGCATGGAGGAGGGCACGCCATGGCTGAGGCCCTGGTGGACTTGGGCGGTGGAGCCCGACGCGGCGACGGCTCGATGAGGACGTCCATGGCAGCGGACACGGTTGACCCGCGACGAGGCTTGCGGAGCGAGGGAGGCAGTAGGCGCGAGGCAGCTTGCTGGCGAGGGCGAGGTGGATACAGGCGAGGATGACGACGACGAGCTCCTGTGCTGGGAAATAGAGAGAGATTGAGACTGGAGGCAGAGGAAAAATGGAGAGCAAAGGGAGGGCGACGGGGACGGGGAAGGAAGAGGCATAGCGACATGACCTGCTGGTCGCCGGCAGTGGCAGGATGAGGTGGCGTCGGGGTTCACAGTGGGGTCGAGGAGGCATCGGGCGCGTCGTGGTAGCCTGAAGGTCGGGGTCGCCGGTGGGTTCGCGGGATGCAGCACGGGCACAGCGGCATCCTCCTGGACTGTTGGAACGAGGGCGCTTGGAGTCTCCGAGCTGCGCGGGCCGAGCTCGGGATGACCATGGCACTGGAGCTCCTGTTGAGGTACAGAGAGATGAGGAGATTAGGAAGAGAGAGATGCAGGGAAGAGGGAACATAAGGAGACGATCGCGAGGGGCTGGCCTGGTGGTTCCGGTTGCCAACGACGGCGGCGCGAGGGGACGAGGCTGAGCGCTCCTGCTCGGGGCCTCGAGCAGCTACACGATCCATTCGGGATCGAGGACGAAGAGGTAGGCTTCAGGCGCCTGGGCAAGAAGCAGGGAAGGAGCTCAGGATCGAGGCTGCTGCGATTTGGGCGGCACGCAGAATGAGGGAAGTGGTTGGAGATCTGGTTGGTGGGAGGGGATCCCAAGGAAGACATGAAAGAGGTGGTTGGCTGGCGGCGGCGGGATGGGAATGGGTGGATTGGACCGGTAGGGGCTAGGGTTTGGACTGATATTTATATGAGATGAGTTTAGGTTAGGGGTTAACTCATCCCTCTGATCGCAATCGGACGATCGCGAATAAATAGCTAGGGAGTCCAAATGAGAAACCGATGATGATTTAGGGATGTTTGGGGATGATTCGGATCCATCGGTAAAGACAACCGGGTCGGGTCTGGGACAGCTTTCGGACGCGCGCGTGAGGAGGGCCGCGGGCTGACGAGAGAGGTTAGGTTGGGCCTGGAGGTAGGTAGTGGACTGTGGAGAGACTGTGGGCTGAGAAGAGAGAGAAGCAGAGCAGTCCGGCGACTGTTCCAGAGACCGAAATGTCCGACGTTTGACCGGCTATAATGCCGCTATAGTTTAACAGTTGGGCTATCAAGCGAGCCCCAAATGCGATGAAACTTGGCAAGCGGTCTACCTACAACATAACAAGACCGCACGCCAACTCTCATCCCATTCCGAGAACATTTCCTGGCCACTTATAAAATACTATTTTGGACGTGCCGCGGGCGCGTGCAAGTGTGTCTGGGCTCAGAACGGACAACAGAGAGAACGAGGAGACCGGGACGGATGCAAGTTTTGAAAACACGCAGATGTAATGCATATGATGACATGGCAAGATGCAACACGCAAGCGAATGACAAGGCAACAATAACAAATAACTGGAAGACACCTGGCGCAACGGTCTCGGGGCGTTACAACACTCCAGCACTACAAGAGGATCTCGCCCCGAGATCTAGGATGGCACCAGAGAGAAACAGAAAAGTAAGAGGAGAGGTAAACTAAGTTGCTTCTTTGACAAACGAGTGAAACTAAAGAACCTTGAGAGGTTGAACAAATTGAAAGAAAGAAAACGACGAAGATGAACAAAGTTGAAAACACTCCGTTAGAAAAGAGGAATAAGGAACATTATGGGAACCTTGTAGGTTGAAAGACATAAGAAAGGGTTACAAAGAACAAGAAGTACATGATGTACAAGGAACAATAAAGATCAATACGACAACACTCTGGTTGGAAAAGGAAGGTAAAGAATATGAGCTTGGCAAAAAGAAAGCACTTGGATGAGACTGATTAGAAGAGGAATGATAGACACAACACTCCGGTTAAAACAAGATAGAGAAGGAATAAGAATGATATAATTTGGGCAGCACTCCGATTGTAAATAGAAGGAATTGAACATGAACTTGACAAAATAAGATGATGGGTCGAAGAGAGCAACATCACAATGCCTCCAGAACAAAAGAATAGAATATAGATCATTGGAATGAAAGAATGTAGAAGAAAATGATAACTTCTACCACCAATGAATTTGAAGGCATCCTTAGAACGAAGGATTGAATGGAGTTGTTGAAAAAAATTAAACAACAAAAGAATAAGGATGTTGTGGGCTTATGGAAAACATCTCGAAAACTTGAGGTGAAATTCTGCCACTAACGAAAAACAATTGATTGGATTGATATGAACAAGGAGATGAGAAACTTATCTCACCGGGAGGATAAGTGAAGAACTTAGGTCATTTATAAGCACCATAAATAGCAAAATCCTTAGGGAAAGCTTTAGGTGAAACATAACCCAAGATAACTCCAATGAAGAGGTAGATTGGTTGAAAAGGTGTCTTGAGCGAAGAGAAAATGATGGATTTAGATATGTCACTCTTGAAAACTTGTGAATCATGAAACACGAAGGGAAATTATCAACAATGACATAACACCACCTCAAAAGATAAGATAGAAAGAATTGCACTTCGGAATGGAAGATGAAGAATACTTGAACTCCTCAAAACAAGACATGTGTTGAACACCATGTTTATTTTAGAGTATAGCTTGGCGTATCATAACTCCAATAGAAATCTTGAAGAACAAATCGAGAATGAAAGGAAACCTTGACGAACCACCATGTTGAGCCTCCATGAGGAACTCTGGTAATGAAAGAATGATCAAAAGGAAAGAGAAATTGAAAACACAAGGTGAAGCCTTGTAATGATTTAGATGGATCTTCGCGACGGTATAATTGAGAGAGCTTGGAACTCCGGGAAAAGAAAAGATGAAACAATTGAAACCGAGAATCTGTTCCTCATGAACAAACTCCGGAAGAAGGAATTGAATTTACTCGATGAAACAAGAATAAGAATTACATTATGCTTATCCTTCACCAATTTAAATTGATGACAAGCAACGGTTTTGGCATACTACTTATTCTCGTAGAAAGGATTAAGATAGATATAGCGCAAACTTAGGAAGGTCTTCAACGAACCACCGGTAGGATTTGGAAAGAACGAATGAATTGATATGATAACCAAGGAAGAGAACTCTTGAACGAACCACCGTAAGAATTGAAAATGAACGAAGAAAAGATAAAGAAACACCGGGAAGAATTATAAAAAATGAAGATACTTGAGAGAATATAAATACATGAGTCCGAAGAGATCATGAACTGATTAGAGAATATTTTAATGATGCACCGGCCGGTAGAATTGGGGAATGAGATCTGAATGTTGAGAACGAATAAATCTTCTGAAATGATGGCTTTTGGAGAATCAAACTGAAAAGACTCCTGAAATGCTTCGGATGGGTATGAAAAGAATTCTCACAGTCAAAAACAATTAAGAGAGGATGGCATCAAGCTAGAATCACGAATCTTTGAAAGAACAGGTAAGATTGAGGAGAAACTCTTGTTTGGTCTTCAGACTCTGAGAATGATGACGAGAAACACCATCAAGAATTTTTGAGGCACTCCAGAATGATTAAAAGAGGAATGGTTGAGCCAAAGATGAAAAGAATTTGAAAGATCTTGGAGAAAGGCATATAACTGATGATAATTCATTCTTACGTCAACTTTGAAAGAATTTGACGATAGCTTCGGGAAAATTAGAAGAGTGAGGTAAGATCCTTGGAAAAGACCTGTGGGTTAGGGCCCACTCAAAAGAAACACCTTTGAAGAGATTGCTTGAAAGGGAGATAGCACCGGTTGATTTAAATGGCTTGAATGAGATAACATCCTCAAAAGAACTTGAGAGAATTGAGAATGGAAACTTGAATCTTCTGAGATATCTTCAGTACTCCGGAACAATTGAATAGCAAGAAGTGGATTATTAAGAGGTGCACCGACATATTTGAAAATGAGGAAAAAGGATATGATCGACAAAGCTCGAATTGAATCCACCGGGAAAGAAAAGAGAACGAAGAATGATAACTTGAAACTCCATTAGTATCTTCCTGAGAATCATCGGATTAGAACACTGACAGAAAAGAATGGAGAGACTTCACATCAATAAAATGGATAACGGATTAACAATCCGAATCTTAAAAAAAAGGGGGGGGGGGGGGGGGAAAACAAAGGCAAGTTGGGAGCGGATGGAACGAACACCGTTGAGAGAACTTAGAATTGAACTTGCGGATGTTTAAAATGATCGGATCCACTTGAAGAGAAACACGCCGGATGAAAAAGGATTGACATGACAATCTTGATTATCATAAAGGATTATTATTCACATAGAAATATGAGAACACCGCTTAGGCAAGATATGAAATCAACATTTGACTTTGAAGCAACTCGAATACCACAATCAAAACAAAAACAAAGGATTGGCTTAGGAGGTAAGCCGGAACAAACATATGATAGAGATTTCGTCCGAAGTTTTCATGGTGGGGCCCACACAGGCTCGATCGTACATCACCATCATGTACAAGGCAGTGCACATGACATACGAAGCATCCCCGAGTCAGCATAGCCAAGGACTCTTTAAGATACAACGAGACCACTGTAAAACCAACCGTGGATAGGCGGACCACTAGACGTCGAACCCCAATCTCATATCATACACCTGTCGAAAAGATATTCTAGGAGCTACTTGAATTCCCACTTATAAACTCCCAAAACTTTCTGGTTATGCAATCAGGTGTTGGGGATACAGGGGAAGCATAATATCTCACCCAAACTAACAATTCCTACATCCAGCTGTATCCATCCTTCAACCGATAACCAAGAAACCTTCGGAAATCATGTACCTCAACCTTCGAAAAGCATCCGTTATACAAGTTATGGCAATACTCCCGAACTCCCACCCCAGTACTGGGTGGCGTCGAGGTTATCTCACCAACAATTGCATAAAAGAGATTTTCGATGTCGGCGAACTCAGGTATTCCAGAACTGCAACGATAAAATTGTGATGACAACACCTCGGAGCTCAACTCCCCGGGACACTGCCACAACCCCTAAATGTCAGGAGGCACCAAGAACAATGTTCTCGTCACAAAACTATCAGAAAGATTCTAAGATACCCGCGTGATCCTAATTTTTTTTCGTGAAATTTGAGGAGAGGGAAGTCAAAAATTCTACGTCAGGGGGCCTCACCAAAGCGACGAAGGGACTGGGGAGTAAAAATAATCCTACTCTCCGATATATATAATCCTAATACTCCAAAATTTTTGTTCTAGACTCAACAACGTCAGCGATTCAATCAAGCAGGGGCTCCTAAGTTGGAGAAGGCTCTGATACCAACTTGGCAGGCGGTCTACCTACAACATAACAAGACCGCACGCCAACTCTCATCCCATTCCCAGAACATTTCCCGGCCACTTATAAAATACTATTTCGGACGTGTCGCGGGCGCGTGCAAGTGTGTCTGCGCTCAGAACGGACAACGGAGAGAACGAGGAGACCGGGACGGATGCAAGTTTTGAAAACATGCAGATGCAATGCGGATGATGACATGGCAAGATGCAACACACAAGCGAATGACAAGGCAACAATAACGAATAACTTGAAGACACCTGGCGCAATGGTCTCGGGGCGTTATAGAGGCGCTCGGGCACCATGTGGAGGTATGCTTCAACGCGCGCTCCCATGAAGAAAGTGTAGGGCGCGAGGCACCAGACATTTAGGAGTTCATCACAAGAGAAATCGAGGAGCTTCAGGAGGCAAGAGCTATGCGGGGTGACCTTCACCCACCGCCAGGAGCAGCTCCCTGCCCCGGCGAGGACAGTGAGCTGCGCGTCTACGTCAACATCCCCGGGCTCAACAGGGCCGCGTCTCAGGAGCTTTTCTGGCCATCCCGCGTTGGCCGATGCGAGGGCCCCCTCACAGCTATGTTCGCATGCCTTTCGGCTTGCTGAGCAGGGCTGTCGTGCATCAGCGCCACATGCGGAGCGTCATGGCAGCTCGTGAGGCCAGGTACCAGGCGATCCTGGCGAAGCTGGCGACGGATCCTCGTGAGCCCCCTGGGCCTCCAGGGCCTCCCGAGGTTCAGGACCTGGGTGGCTCATGAGGAGCGACTTCTGCAGCACGCGTCTCCAATCACCCCAACACTTATTCAGCAACGGTGCCAGGTGACATCTTTTTAGTTTGCTCAGATTGGGGGCACCGCTCGGGCTGCATTATCCCCAAGCCGCGTGGGTCTGTCCCTGCGGCATGTATCCTTCCTGCATTTATCAGAACTTGCTTTACCTTCTTCCATGAGTTGCTTTTATGATTATCACCTGCTTGCCTGGTCCCCTTTTGCCCTTCGTGGACTCCCCGCACCGTTGAACCACCTCTTGCTCATCCCGCAACGGGGGCTACACATACTGGCACGACGCTTGTGCTTGGGTCCGTCCCCGCAACGCTGATAAATCTGAGCGATCGAGCTCTGGCTTGTGGCATGCCCCGCGCACGCCACCTCACCAGGTCCTCAGTGCCTTCATCTTCTTGCAGAATGATCAGCGGCAGGACAGCAAGTGTGGTCATGCGTTATGTTCTTCTCCTTGGACTAATTCACAGGAACCTCTGGAGCTTAACTATGGACGGGACCTACCGGCCATCCCTTTTTCACGCAATTCGCTTGCACGTTAAAGGGGGGCTCCTGAGCACCGCACCTCAGGAGTCCTTACTGGCTCTCCAGCCCTCACCCCCTAGCCTTGACCATGGCATTGCGACCTGGCATACCAGCGGTGGCTGAGCCTCGCTCGAGGGCCGGGACCTGAGGACGTAGAGCACCTAGATGAGCGGGGGAGGCCTGCATGAGCCCTGACGGTGTCCTCGACTAGGGGGGTACTCACCACGTCGTCTCCCGACCAGCTGGATCGGGCCAAGGACCCCCATGGCGGTTCACTCATGGGCCACTTCGGGCAGCCCATGCCACATACAAGGAGGTTTCTACAAGACTTGGCGCCCAAGACAAGGACTCCTCTAAACCCTAGGCCTTTGGTGTGTTATATAAACCGAGGCCAGGCTAGTCAATAGGACATCTCATATTCATTACTACAATCTCGTGGTAGATACATGTACTCTGTACTACACCCCATATGAATACAATCAAAAGCAGGATGTAGGGTTTTACCTCCATCAAGAGGGCCCGAACCTGGGTAAGATCCCGTGTCCACGTTACCATCGCTCCAAGACGCCTAGCTTAGAACCCCTACTACGAGATATGCCGGATATAGAACCGACATTGGTGCTTTCATTGAGAGCCTGCTAGGTGATTGTCACGGTTCAATGGGATAATTAGGTGATATTTTTTTAGTAAATATCTGTTTCATGTAAATTATCTCTTTGCAAAATCATTGCGGTCACGTCGTATTATTGTTTACAGATAGATCGGGATCGAAGCAATAGCAATGGCGGCCGCGGCGTGTGTCCGTCGCCGGACAGTACGATTGGACCCCGATAACAGCTTGCGGATGTGATGTCAACGCGGAAAAAATTGGCGATCTCACCAGCGGCGTTTCTGCCGAGGAGACCACGCACGCAGGGTAACAGGGCCGACCAGACTCCAGCTCGATGGAGCATATATCAGGAAGATTCCCTTCCTTTCCTTTTTAATCCGGCTCCTAGTTCGGCTGCGGGTCCCTTGCAATCTTTCTTCTAATAAGTGCAAACCAACAACCGTACCATGACTCACACATTAAAATACTTCTTTTCCAAGCACGGTCTTTAAGACCTAGGCTGCCAACACCACTTCACGAATTGGTGATTACTACTAGTTTGAGTCGTACTACTTCTTGGAAAGATCAAAGTGATCTGGTACTCGTTCAATGGGAATCTCTTTTCTTTATTTTCTTTCATCTTCTACGACCCTGCAGGTCTGTTACGGTCATCGGGATTTAACAGGTTCTATTTTTCTTAGCTATTATTTAGCACATAAATTGTTACATGTGGACTGTTTTTCTGTTGGTTTGTGTTGTATTAGTTTTGTAGAGATATTTTGTTGACGCTTACCCGAAGGTTTTCCGTCTGTGTCAATCGGGCGAGCCGACCTACGCGTCAGAACCTTCATGTTCAGATCAGTCGTTCCGTATATTGTTCGGCCCGACGCAGTCTTCAGGCACTCTGGCCAGGACGTCCCACGAGCATTATTGCCTCATCCGCCATCGGTTTGGACGTTGTCGGATGAATCCTCAGGTGCAATTGTTTTAGTTATCCCTGTTGTGCATATTTATAATATTTTAAAGAGTATTTTCTGCTTGTCAACAATTTTTGGTACGGCAGGTTTTACAGTCTGGTCTATATTAATGCCGTCGTTTTAGGGTGATCCGGTATGCCGTATTGTCCCGCGCGCATCGTGTCTGTAACTCAGGCGACCCTGCGAATTTAGATTTTGTCACCTTTTCATGTCGACGCCCTATGTCGCCATCGGCCTCACGCAAGACAATGTCATGGCGAGTCGACGTCATCATCCCGCCTGCGTCTACCAAGGCCTGGCATCACCTCGGCGCGCGTGCCTCTGCCGACGTATGCGTGCGACCACTCCACCGTGCCAACCTTGGTGCTCAGGCCATTTTTATTTAATTATTTACTTCGCTTAAGTTAATTAAGTAGAAGAATTTTTTTAAGTATATTATTATTATTACTTGTTATTACTTTTGTCCCGCACTATTTTATGTGCATAGGTGAACCAACTTCGGCTGGTCTATCTCACCATCTCGGCGAACTGACGTCGTCGTCCCTCCAACATGCCATACTTTCTTACTCACTTTGCATAAATTATTGATTATGCAACGATTTTTTTTCATTTATTATTATTATTATTATTATTATTATCTCCGGCTTGCACTATTTTCTGTGCACAGGTAAATGATTCGGGTCGGGCAGCACTGTCACCTCGGCGTA
Organism: Triticum urartu; assembly: GCF_003073215.2. Classification (NCBI taxonomy): domain Eukaryota; kingdom Viridiplantae; phylum Streptophyta; class Magnoliopsida; order Poales; family Poaceae; genus Triticum; species Triticum urartu. Next base: position 224,148,060 of record NC_053022.1, read on the forward strand.
CTGACGTGCTGACGTGGGGTTTCCATCGTCGCCTTACCGACCTACCGCGTCACCTCAACTGGACTAGGGGCATTCCCATCTCTTCATCAAACCTACTCCAGGGACTCTGGCATCATCAGCTGACCAGCTTCGTCAGCTCGGCTGGACCAGGGCTGCTCCTCAAGACGTCAATCGCACTATGTCGCCACTTCGTCAAGTCGAGCTCTTTTCTCGGACACTTCGAAACCGGCTTGGGGGCTGGGACCTCGACCAGGCCGAGGACTATGTCTTTGTCCTGCCATAAGTCCGAACCTCATCATCAAGACCGAGCACATTAACCAGCTCAGTCGCTTTCATGCTCAAAAACTTTCAGTTTTAAATTTTGTACGGTTTGACCAAGCATTATACTTTTTTGGCAAAAAGTTGTTTGTGAAAAACTTCCTTGTCAAAACTTTGTTTGTGACACACAAATTCAAATACCCCGTCTACTTGGGGGCTTCCTTTACGAAGCCTTTCCTCTTGCATAGGATTATACTTTTATGGCTTCGTTCCTTGTTCGTGTATTACGCTACAATATGCACCATGTTGACTTAAGTGTTCCACAGGCTGGGTTGCCTTGCTCCTGTGTTTACCCCTACGTTCCCGATTGTTCGGCTAGGGATTAATGGGAGCACCTCTACGATTGTCACGATCGGGTCATCCGATCTCGGACCTCAGACTGGGTGAAGCCGAAAGCTAGCACTCTTATTGTTTTCAATCATGGTCGGCACACAACGGAACTCATGAGTACAAAAAAATCTATTGCGCAAGTCTCATGGTAAAAATGAGCAACCGAAGAAAGGTATCAGTGGGGGTACTATTTTCTTCGAAGATGCTTCTTACACTTCGTCAGTAATGTAGCATAAGTTCCCTGAGCACACTTTGTCTGTTACAACCTTATGGCATGATTGCCTGGTTATCGAAAACACAGTCGATATTCTCAACAGGTGGAGTACATAACACTTTTCGGCCCTTGACCGAAGAGGGAGAAACCGACGGTCGGTTAAGACGCGTTTAAAGTTCGGGTGAACACATATATGATATAAGTACTTCGGTACATACAATCATTATACATATTTTTTTACCCAAGTCACTTGGGGGCTCTTAAATTAGTATGAGCAGTTTTATAATAGATGTTTTCTTCTTAGTCGCTGCACAGTCTTTTTCTACCACTCCTTTCTCGACTTAGGTGTATGATCAATAGCTGGGTTGCCTGGTTTCTCTCTAAAGCCGCTCGCGTTTAGTTTGCTAAACTGGCATGAGAAACACTCCGCCTTTGGGATAGGGAGGTTGAAGCCGAAGGCTGACCCACTTGAAGTCTAGAGATCAGATGTGTCATGTCAAAGCACGACGGAAGTACAATTTCAAGACCAATTTCATATTGGCACCAAAACAGCTTGATTCAATCTAGACGTAAAGTTTTTTACGCATGTTTGTTGGCCTTTTTTGAGCTGAGAACATCTTTCACCTATTTTTCAGGAAGCGGGGCATTCTCTTGGTTGAGGTGTTCGGCGTGAAACTCTTCTCTAAAACTACAGTTCGGCATATTTCCTGCCGAACTCCACCTCGGTATTGTCAAAACATACATGACAGTTGAACTTGTTCCCGAGGAGGTACGATCCTAGGGTCGGCCATTTTGCCCAACCCAATTCTCTGGGGCTACTGCATCGACAATCCAATGTAGAAAATTTAAAGTGCAATATAGTTTTCGAGGAGATTATGATCCTCAGGTTGGTCGGCCACACCCAACCTGAGTCTCGAGGACTTTGCACACCGCTTTTTGTGTCCCGAAGTATTCTGCCGAGCTAGCAGTTGATCCTCAGGCCGATTATGCGAATCAACCAGAGTCTCAGGGGCAACTGGGATCAACGGTCTTATGTCATCCTTCAGGTGCATCTCGGGTTTTCGACCGATACACACCTTGAGGGCTACTGCTTATATACCTCGGCAGAGAATAAATGACACCAATCAAAAATATTGACAAAAAATCGGCCCGCAGTTGGGGTGGTGCACCACCTCAGAAGCAGTCCGGCATAAAGCTCGGGCGCCAGTGGCTGGCTCCATGGAGGGTATTTCTGGCATTAAGCTTAGCTAAACTCCTTCGACTTTTTTGAGCCAAGGTGATTTATGACACCTCGGATATAGACCGGCGTTGGAGTTTGGATACAGTCCGGCGTTGGAGCTCGAATACAGTCCGGCGTTGGAGCTTGGATACAGTACGGCGTTGGAGCTCGGATACAGTCCGACGTTGGTGCTCGGCTACAAAGGGTACCTCTAATGCAGTCCGGCGTTGGGCCTCGGATGCAAGAGGAATCCGCCGCACGGGAACAACTTCAAACCCGAGGTGTGGCATAAAAATAATAAGGCATTGTTAAAGGCCGAAGACTTAAAGGGGCTCCTCGGATACCCGACGTGTAAACTCCTTAGATTCACTTCGACGATCCTCAGGATTAAAAGATTTGTTGAACCCGTTTTCAAGACCGACGACCGAAGATGAAGAACAGTTCAGAAGAATCGAGGAGCGTCCCCAACTTGAAGACCGGTTCAAGTGGCTACTGACGATGTCCTGGACTAGGGGGTACTCACCATGTCGTCTCCCGACCAGCTAGATTGGGCTGAGGACCCCCATGGCGGTTCACTCATGGGCCACTTCGGGCAGCCCATGCCGCATACAAGGAGGTTTCTACAAGACTTGGCGCCCAAGACAAGGACTCCTCTAAACCCTAGGCCTCTGGTGTGTTATATAAACCGAGGCCAGGCTAGTCAATAGGACATCTCATATTCATTACTACAATCTCGTGGTAGATACATGTACTCTGTACTACACCCCATATGAATACAATCAAAAGCAGGACGTAGGGTTTTACCTCCATCAAGAGGGCCCGAACTTGGGTAAAATCCCGTGTCCATGTTACCATCGCTCCAAGACGCCTAGCTTAGGACTCCTACTACGAGATATGCTGGATATAGAACCGACAAGCCCTACCTAGAAGCATCACCTCTAAGGCCCAACTAGGCGCTGCGCAAGGGAATCGCTGCAGGCTAACTAAGATAAGTCACATGTACACATCAGCATCAACCTCACGACCTAGTCCCTCGACCCTCGCAACCTCGCTCGGGTAATGTCGCTTTCCTTTTCAGCCTTTGGGGAGCTGCTTGCACGCCAAAGGGGACCTCTTGAGCATCGCGCCTCAGGAGCTCTCACCGGACCTTGGGACGGTCACCTCCTAGCCTTGACCATGACATCACAACATGGCATACCAGCGACGGCTGAAGCCTACCTGGGGACTGTGTCCTGTCGGCGTAGAGCACTAAGCTACCACGAGAACAAAAAGGGGGACCGTGCCAGAGCGTGATACGCAATTTCAACGCCATGCTAAGGAGGATAGCATTAAAACAAAAGCTTCACAGTGTTTTACATACCCCCATGGTGATGCGGAGCATCCCAAGGTCATCCCAATGGACCTAACTACGTCTCCTACGACACCACTTGGACCCATGACACGAGCACGTGCAAGAGCTCTTGGAACCGAGGTGACATCTCTCCTCTCACACTTCCACTTCGATGCACATGAGACATGGATACTACCTCATATGGACACATTGTGCATACTCAGGTATCATGGAGAAGCTAAGGAGCAAGGAGAAGAAGAAGAGGAAGATGGACGTGAAGACGGAGAAGAAGGAGAGCTACAGGAAAAGTCCCAGCCACCAGATGACCGGTCGGGACCGGACTCCAGCGCCTAAAGCCCCAGCCGAGCCCCAGCGAGCGGACGTCCGGTCCAGACCGGATGACCGGTGGCCCTGCACCGAGCCAAATGAGCGGACGTCTGACGCCTCCGGACGTCCGACGAATGGACGACCGACCCAGCCCGAAAATCCGTCACTTCAGCGCCCAAGCCAAAACGAGCGGACGGCCGGCACTTACCGGACGTCCGGCCGCCCGTGAACCACCGGACGATCGGCCACCAGCGGATGTCCGGTACCTATCTGTGCATAGGATTCGGGCCCGAGGCCCATGTACCCCCCACTTCGCCCCCTTTTGCACTAAGACTATATATACTCCTCCACCTCCTCCTAGTTAGGGTTAACAAAGGATTAGCTCATATTTCGTGTGAGGGCTTTGCTCATCCACTTGGTTACCTTCTCCTCGGAGATTGCGCCTCCTAAGGAGAAGATCCCCCAAGCGGATTCAAGACCCCTTTACGGGAAGAACCTCAAGACCTCCTTTCGGAGAAGACCGGCTACCTTTGTATCGTCCCTAGTTGATCATGGATCTTGTATCTTCCTTTGTGTTCATGGATCTAGCGCATGTGTGATCATACTTGTTGGTTTGAGTGTTCTCTTGTGTTTTCCATGTGTTTTCCCTCGTTTCCCTCCTCGTGTTCTTCGTGTTCATCGTGGGATCCACTCCTTTCGTGAAAGATCGGCCGGTTAGGGTTCCTACCCTACATCATCTTGGTATCAAGAGCCACGTTGATCACGATTTCGGAGCCTCCCCGTTGTGTTGCTAGCCTAGTTTTTGTTGATTTTGTCCCAAATTCGAAAATTCCCCACAAAAATAGCACTGATTTTTTTTGTGATTTGTTGGTGTGTTGAAATTTTGTTGGTTTTTATCCGTGGATTTGCTTTGTTTTGAGTGGATCTAGCTTTTCCTCCCTTTCCCACCTTTTCCATCCACAAATCCGCTCGGATTCGACGAATTTCTAACTCTCCATCATGAACACCGCCAGTTCATCCCGTGCCCGAGATTCGCCCAGGCACCGGATGTCCGAGACCGGACGACCGGCCCAGACCACACGTCCGACCAACACTGACGAAACTGATTTTTTTCAGTTTTGTCACCACCACCGCCCCACATTTCCGTCTACGCACTCCTACCACCTATACACCATCACCACTTCCGCATTCCACCACCATTGCTTACCTGGTTCGCACTCCGACACGTGTTGCCACTTCGAGCTTTGAGAATTTGAGTTGCGGTTTCGTATCCTTTTGTGTTTCGGCTATCTAGGTACGGTTCGACATCAACAGCACCGCCCCTCATCTTCGCCACGGACGCATCATCAACAACGACCACCTCGACTACATCTTGGTATTCGTGCCACCATTTTGACACCATACCGTCCGCAAGAAACGGTAACCTCACCTTGATATTGGACATATCACTCTTGCCATTACATTGATAGCCATCATAGCCTTACTCCTTTGCGTTGCTTACCCATCGAGACTAGCCATTGAGTATTGCCGGCAATGAGACTTGTGCACATTAGTGATCATACTTCCCATAGCATACATACATCATTGTTGCATATCTTGGTATCATCTCTTGTGTCACAAGGTTGTCATTGCATACACAATTACTCTCTTGGTTCGTCAAGCATTGCATGAGAAAAGAGCTCAAACATCAAAGAGCCAAACAAGCTTTTAAGCAAAAGGAAAAGATAAGCAAAGAGCTTTCAAGCAAGCACCATAGCATCATACAACATTAAGATTGTCATATTAGATCATCTTGGATCAGATCATCAAAAAACCTTGCACAGAACATACTTGGGATAGAAGTCATTGCATTTTTGCTTAGTAGGTTGTGCACAAGTCTTGTATCCGCCTTTTGTGCATTCGTGCTAGCATCTCTCTAGTGTTGTGCAACAAGAGCATTTTTGTGGATTCCACATTTTGGCTCAACCTTGGTTGCCCAACCCCACTTATCTCTTTGCGTGTGTGTTTCCGTGTACATTACATTGCTTGGTCTACTTGTTTCATTGCAATCTTGCGAATCTTTTCCAACATTATTGAAGCTCACTTACAATAGCACCAAATTTTGTGCCACCATCCTAACCAAGCTCCACCATAAGCTTTTACTTGTGTAGGTGTGAGAAACCGACAAGAATTGGTACCAATCGTGCTACTTCCTTGTCCACATTGGAGTGATCATTGATCCACTTTCAACTTCGGTCAAGGTACATTTGGTATTCCTTCTTCTCTTTCTACCACTCACATTTTTTTATCTTGGAATGATGGATAGGCCAAGTACTTCTACCAACCCACTCTTCATTGAGCACGACGACGACATGAACTCCTACGTCACCAAGAGCCACCTCTTTGGTGCACAACGTGCTTTGCATCAAGAGCAACAAGCAATGAGTGAACGCATCGACAACCTCGGCACCGACTTGTGACTTTCCGAGCAACGTACAAGGGACTACTTCGACCACAAGCTCGTCGATCACAAGCAAGATAACGATTCAAGAATGGACGAGATTCGTGCTTTGTTGCTCAACCGCTCTTGTTCCACTTCGTCTTCATCAAGAAGGAGCCGCTCAAGTCGACACTCCGACTTCACCCTCTCTGGCTCAAGTACATCGACATCGAGCACTCTTCGCCATGCCGCTCGCAATGATAGGCAAGCAAGCCTCAATCCTCTACGAGACACCGAATCTCAAGAGCGCCGACAATGTCAAACCCAAGAGGCTTTTGCGCTAGCACGAGAACGGCAACAACAACGCCAACATGAAGAGGAAGAGCGTGCGTGTCTACACCAAGATGCACAAGATGCCGAGGCACAATGCCAAGAACAACAACTTCGTGAAGCTCAAGCACTTGCGGCGCAACGTGCCCTCCAAGATTCAAGTCGAGCAGTAGCCAACCGAGTCCGACAAGCTCGTGAACATGAAGAAGCACTTCACGAAGAGGCTCACGAATGAAGATTTCAAGCTCGCGTGCATCGTCAAGTTCCTCCTCGAGCTCGAAAAGCTCCTCCACAAGCTCGCCAAGAACATCAAATTCATCAAGAGCATGAAGACAATGGAAATACTCCACGATAAGAGCAACATGAGGTTGACAACCCTCCTCGCCAAGAGCAACACGAGCTTGGCAATCATCAACAACATGGGCGTCATCATCCTCGACCCCAACACAATGAAGAGCAACGCTACGGAAAACTCAAGTTCATGATGCCCAAGTTCAATGGAAGCAACGATCCCGAAGAGTACCTATCATGGGCATTGAAAGTCGACAAAATCTTCCATTTGCACAACTATGACGAAGAAAAGAAGATCGCGATGGCATCCCTTGAGTTCCAAGACTATGTCCTCATTTGGTGGGAACAAGTTATCGAGCGCCGAGAGGTAAGAGGAGAACCACCGATCACTACTTGGGAACAAATGAAGGATGTCATGAGAGCACGCTTCGTGCCTACCTACTACAACCGCGACCTCTTCAAGAAACTCCAACTACTCAAGCAAGGAACCAAGAGAGTTGAAGAGTACTACAAGGAGATGGAGATTGCCATGATAAGAGCCAATGCCACAGAAGATGATGAGCAAACTATGGCACGTTTCTTGAATGGACTCAACCATCCTATCAAGAAGATCGCCGATTTCCAACCATACTCGAACCTCATCGAGCTAGTGCATCAAGCTACCAAAGCGGAACGTCAAGTGCAAGACGATTACAAGTATGCCAAGTTCTCATCCAAGTCATACGGCTTCTCCAACACCCAAGCTTCAACGACCCCAACACCGTCTACCAAGCCTTCTACAAGCAACGTCGACAAGTCGAGTTCTAAGAAAGCTTCATCAACTCCAAGTCATCCCCCTACTATAAGCAACTTCAAGCCGAGAGCTTCATCATCATCCACTCCAACCGATGAGACCGTCAAGATGAGTTCCTTCAAATGCTTCACATGTGGAGGCCGAGGCCACAAGTCCTATGAGTGCACCAACAAGCAGACCATGATCCTCAACGACGACGGCACCTACGACTCGATGAGTGAAGGAGAAACGGACACTCTTGAGCAAGTCGCCATGCACCGGCAAGTGAACAATGAAGAGGAACAAGTCTTTTGCGATGAAGATTCTAGTCCCGCTCTTGTTGTCTCCAAGGTCTTGACTCTCCAACATCACCAAGAAGAAGACCAAAGATGCCATATCTTTCACTCCAAGGCCGGCATCAATGGAAGATCCGTCAAGGTCATCATCGATGGAGGGAGTTTTCATAATCTCACAAGTGAAGAAATTTGCTCCAAGCTCCAATTGCCCAAGATGAAGCACCCACACCCATACAAAGTGCAATGGCTTAGCGACTCCGACACTATCCATGTCGAGCATCGAGTACAAGTCTCCTTCAAAATTGGTGCCTATGAAGACACTTTGGAGTGCGATGTCGTTCCAATGACCGTTTGCCACCTCCTTGTTGGATGCCCGTGGCAATTTGATAGAGGAGTCATCCACAACGGCCGAACGAACCACTACATCTTCAAGATGAAGGGAAAGGAGTACATATTTCGTCCCATGTCTCCAAGCCAAGTGATCGCCAACAAGCAAGCCACCCATCGTGGAGAGAATAGTGAGAGAGCGAGCCACCAAAAAGAGAGTGAGCGCCACAAGCCCAAATCGAGCGCCTCCACGATGAGCGAAAAGAAGAACTTAGTCCTATTTGCCACTAAAAGTGAGATAAGAGGAGTGTGTGAGAACCCATCTAGTGTCCTACACTACATCCCTTTGTGCAAGGACAATGAACCACAAACTAACACCTCTCACACTCTTCCTCTAGTGTTGTCTTCTCTTTTGCAGGAATTTCACGATGTTTTCCACGACGAGCTACCTCCGGGACTACCTCCACTACGAGGCATTGAGCACCGCATAGACCTCATCCCCGTAGCACCGCTTCCGAACAAAGCTCCCTACCGCGTTAACCCAGAAGAAACCAAAGAAATACAAAGGCAAGTAAAGCATCTCATAAACCATGGAAATGTGCGTGAAAGTTTGAGCCGATAGCTTTCGCATGTGCTCTGATTGTAGACCTATCAATGCTATGACCGTTCGTTATAGGTATCCCATTCCACGCCTTGGTGATATGCTTGATGAACTTAGTGGTGCCACTATCTTTTCAAAAATTGATCTTAAGAGTGGTTACTATCAAATCCGCATACAAGAGGGTGATGAATGGAAAACCACTTTCAAAACCAAGTTTGGGTTGTATGAGTGGTTAGTCATGCATATGGGTCTATCGGAAGCACTGGGTACTTTTATGCGTCTTATGAATCATGTCTTCCGCCCTTACATTGGTGTGTTTGTTGTGGTCTACTTCGATGACATCCTTGTTTTTAGCAAGTCTCTCAAAGAGCATGTCACCCATGTCCGAACCGTTTTACAAACTCTTCGAAAAGAGCATCTCTATGCTAATATGGAGAAATGCCTTTTTCGCGTTGATAAGATCGTTTTCTTGGGTTTTGTTGTATCTTCCAAGGGTGTTCATGTTGATGAGTCTAAGATCAATGCTATTAAGACTTGGCCACAACCAACCAACTTGCAACAAGGTGCGTAGCTTTCTTGGCCTTGCGGGTTTCTATTGTCGCTTTGTGAAAGATTTTAGCACCATTGCTTCGCCTTTGCATGCTTTGAGCAAGAAGAATGCGCCTTTTGTTTGGGGACCATCCCAAGATACCGCTTTCAATGAGCTTAAGAATTTGCTTACTCATGCTCCCGTGCTTGCTTTACCCAACTTTGACAAACCCTTTGAGATTCATTGCGATTCTAGTGGCAATGGCATAGGAGGTGTGTTAACATAAAAGAAGTGCCCCATAGCTTACTTTAGTGAGAAACTTTCCGGAGCGCAACTCAATTACCCCATCTATGACAAAGAGCTCTATGCTTTAGTCCGTGTTTTGCATGAATGGGAACACTATGTTCGCCCTCATGAATTTATCATTCATACCGATCATGAAACGCTCAAGTATATTAAGGGCCAAACCAAGTTGAACAAGCATCATGCTAAATGGAGTGAATTTATTGAATCTTTTCCTTATGTCATCAAGTACATTAAAGGTAAGGAAAACATTATGGCGGATTCCCTTTCCCGCATATGCATGCTTGTTACTCAACTTGAATTGGATGTCATTGGCTTTGAGCATATAAAAGACTTGTATGAGCATGATCCTACTTTTGCTACTCCTTATGCCAAGTGTTTGACGCACACCTCTTGGGAACACTATTACATCAAAGATGGATATCTTATGAGAGCTAACAAGCTTTGCATCCCCGAGTCTTCTCTTCGTTTGTTGCTTTTGCAGGAATCTCATGGAGGAGGCTTAATGGGACATTTTGGACGCGACAAGACTTTGGCCACGCTCTCCAAAAACAATTTTTGGCCCAAGATGTTTCACGACGTCAACCGCTTCACTAGCTGATGCTCTACATGTCGCAAAGCTAAGTCCAAAGCTCAATCCCATGGCCTTTACATGCCTCTCCCAATTCCTTATCAACCATGGGAGGACATTAGCATGGACTTTGTACTTGGATTGCCTAGGACTAGAAATGGAAAGGATTCGATATTTGTCGTTGTGGACCATTTCTCTAAAACGGCACATTTCATTCCTTGCAACAAGATAGACGATGCTTCACATGTTGCTAATCTCTTTTGTAGGGAATATTGCGTCTACATGGAGTGCCCAAGTCGATCGTCTCGGACCGCGACGTCAAGTTCCTTAGCTACTTTTGGAAGACCCTATGCGCCAAGCTCGGAATCAAGCTACTCTTCTCCACGGCATATCATCCACAAACCGACATCCAAACGGAGGTGACCAACCGCACACTCTCCGCTCTACTTCGCATACTCATCAAGAAGAACATTAAGGAGTGGGAGGAGTGCCTACCTATCACCGAGTTCACCTACAACCGAGCAAGACACTCAACAACTGGCAAGTCCCCCTTCGAGGTCGTCTACGGATTCAACCCATTGTCACCATTAGACATCCTTCCTCTACCACTCCAAGAGCGCATCAATTTGGACACAAGTGCACGTGTGACCCATCTCAAGAAGGTGCATGAAGATACAAGACATACTATCGAGCGCCAAGTACAACGACTTGCGACCAAGCTCAACATCAACAAGCACCCCATGGTCTTCAACATTGGCGATCTCGTGTGGCTACACCTTCGCAATGACTGCTTTCCCCAAGAACGCAAGTCCAAACTTCGACCACGAGCGGACGGACCCTTCAAGGTGCTTGGACACTACAACGACAAGGCATACAAGATCGACATTCCATGCGACAAGTACTCCGGGAGCGACATCTTCAACATCAAAGATCTCTCTCCCTACCATGGTGATGAAGAATTTGATCCAAGGACGGATCTTCCCCAAGGGAGGGGGTATGATGCGGAGCATCCCAAGGTCATCCCCATGGACCCAACTACATCTCCTACGACACCACTTGGACCCATGACACGAGCACGTGCAAGAGCTCTTGAAACCGAGGTGACATCTCTCCTCTCACACTTCCACTTCGATGCACATGAGACATGGATACTACCTCATATGGACACATTGTGCATACTCAGGTATCATGGAGAAGCTAAGGATCAATGAGAAGAAGAAGAGGAAGATGGATGTGAAGACAGAGAAGAAGGAGAGCTGTAGGAAAAGTCCCAGCCACCGGACAACCGGCCGGGACCGGACGTCCGGCGCCTGAAGCCCCAGCCGAGCCCTAGTGAGCGGACGTCCGGTCCAGACCGGACGACCGGTAGCCCTGCACCCAAGCCAAATGAGCGGACGTCCGATGCCTCCGAACGTCCGGCGACCGGACGACAGGCCCAACTTGGAAATCCGTCACTTCAGTGCCCGAGCCAAAACAAGCGGACGACCGACACTTACTGGACGTCCGGCCGCCCGTGAACCACCGGACGACCGGCCACCAGCGGAAGTCCGGTACCTGTCTGTGCACAGGATTCGGGCCTGAGGCCCATGTACCCCCACTTCGCCCCCTTTTGCACTAAGACTATATATACTCCTCCAACTCCTCCTAGTTAGGGTTCGCAAAGGATTAGCTCATATTTCGTGCGAGAGCTTTCCTCATCCACTTGGTTACCTTCTCCTCGGAGATTGCGCCTCCTACGGAGAAGATCCCCAAGCGGATTCAAGACCCCTTTACAGGAAGAACCTCAAGACCCCCTTTCGGAGAAGACCGGCTACCTTTGTATCGTCCCTAGTTGATCGTGGATCTTGTATCTTCCTTTATGTTCATGGATCTAGCGCATGTTTGATCATACTTGTTGGTTTGAGTGTTTTCTTGTGTTTTCCACGTGTTTTCCCTTGTTTCACTCCTCGTGTTCTTCGTGTTCATTGCGGGATCCGCTCCTTTCGTGAAAGATCGGCCGGTTAGGGTTCCTACCCTACATCACATGGGGCTCGTCACAATTCCGCGCAGGGAAACAAAAGAAGAAAACCTTGAACGACCTGACCGCTGGGTAGCACCGATGACGCCGAGCGGACGCTGCTGCCGCGCTCATGGCATGGCGAGAGCTCAGTGGCACGTAGCTGTCATCGTTGGACTTCGGAGAATCGTTGGGCTCGGGAGAATTGCTGGATTCCCAGGAGTCGTCGCTGTCGGCAAGGCCGGAGGTGGGCTCGACGCCCGCGGCCGCGCCATGTGGGCTGCTTCCCCCGGGGTATCACTCTAGCCGTCGGCCCTCCTCGTCGAAGACCTTGAAGAACAATGTGGAGGCACCTTCATACTCAAAGTAGATCGTGAGGGACCCTTCTGGATGACAGGCGCGGGCAACCTCGCCCCATCCGCAAGTCATGAAGATGCCACCCGGGTGGACGACCTCGACCTCCGCCCCCGTGGCCAGGATACAACACCCGGCATGCTGCAGCCACAACTCGAGCGGCCCCATCGGCGGCATCTCCTCGGCGAAGAACCTTGGGAACCAGATCCACATGCGCGACGACATTGTTGCCCACACCACGAACTCACGCGAGCTGCCCTCGGCGTGAGTTCGCGGACCAGCTGGCTGCATGACTTCAGCCTGTCCACCGTGACCCCGAACCGCGTGGCGATGGGCATTGTCACCCTGCGCGCAGGCGCATAGGGGAAGCGGGAAGCTAGGCAGAGGTCGCTCATACCAAGGCCGCGTCACCCCTGTCCTGCGCCGGCATCGCGGGAACAACTGAGCCTCTTCTTTGGCGGAAGCGGTTCAGGCTCCTCCCGAGGGGCCTTTCCCTTTTCCGCCGCGGAGAACCTCCTAATCGGCGCCATGAGAACTTAGGCAAGACAGCGAGACGAAGAGGAAGAAGAAGGAGCGAGAGGCAAGAAGACGGAGATGAGCAAGGGGGGCTTCGCCCCTCCCCTCATTTATAGCCGAAGGGAGGCTAACCGCTGGCGTCCACTATCCCACGCAATGATGGTGTTTCTCTGCATGCAGTAGGAACTCGTCAAGTCAAACGGTTGCCGAGGCAGCGTGGGCAAGCGGAGACACCCACGTCCCATCAATTGCCACGTGTCGACCAATGCCACAGGTGGTTAGGGCCCGCGAAGCTTCACACTTGCCCTTTGGCTTCGCCTCGAAGCCAAGTTCGAGCTTGCCTTAGGCCCGGGGGCTATTGTCGGTGTTCTGGGAACGAGGGTACCCAGACTTGCCTGCCTGCGGCCCATGGCGTGGCTCCACCGACGGCTTGGTACGGCCCAGCTTTGGCATCAACAACACAAGACCCACGCGAGGGGCCAAGCCACGCGAGGCAGACGACACCATGACCTCCACAAGGAGCAGCCACCTCAGGCTGGCTCCCGAGGAGCGGAGATTTCTATGCAAGCCTCACCTTGCGAGGTTCGGATGACGTGAGCCATGATAACCAAGGCCAGGCGGGCGCCAGCGGGCGCAGAGTACCAGTTTCCTCTTTGGTGCTAAGGAGGCAAGCACATGCGCAGAGTCCCGAGGAATCAACCAAAGGTTTCCATTCCGGTGCAAGAAGACCAAGACCGCCAGGACGGCAGGGCAGAGGTCATCATCCAGCCCACCACGGCATCACGACCAGAGGCTTTTGCAGGCGAAGACTACTTTTGTCAGGATAGCATGTACTAGTTGTCTCCCTTTGAATTTGGCCGTTGTGGGATCCCTTCCACCTTCATTTGGGAAGAGGACCAAGGCCACTATAAATAGGACCTAGCCACTACCATAGAAGGGGACAGATCATTCAGATCATACCCTCCCTGACCAGCTTGCTCGAGCCCAAGAACACTCCTCCTCCTGAGGTTGTTCTCACACTGTACTAGTTCATCCTCAGCCCCTCGAGGCCAATACACCACAAAGCAGGAGTAGGGTTTTACACCGCAAGGTGGCCCAAACCTGGTTAAACTGTCGCGTCCCCTTTTCCTTTGAGTTCATCGAGCTAGGCCATGAGATTGGCGAAGTAGGAAGGCTGGGGAGGTTGAGTTCTTCGCACGCACCCTAGAGTTCGAACCTCTCAAGGGTTTGCGGAACCCGAAATCTGACACTTGGTAAGGCAACAGAGACGGGCTCAACTAGCAGCGGCTCTTCAGGAGCAGATGAGGTAGTTTGCACTTGAGTCCTTCTTGAAGCTTTAGATGGCTTTGTTTTCAGCCTTTTCTATGATGGAGGGGCATCAGAGGCTTCTTGATTTTTACGCTTCTTAGCTTCAGCCTCAGCCTGCTTCGTCTTCTTCCTCTCAGAAGTTGTTGATGGGACCTTTGGCTTCATGCCAATCATGCTGACTGGGAAGACAATGCTTGGCCTTTCCTGCCTTTGAGACTCAGCTTCATCTTGCGTTGGTTTCTTCTTCTTAGCAGCCAACTTGGGGTCAATGTCTGGATGCCCAAGTGCTTTTCTCTCCAAGGATTCATTGTGAGCCTGGAGACATTTCTCAACATGATATTTGAGGCGCTCTCGGGAGCCCTTGTCTTCATCATGACACTTATGGGACTCATCCTTGAGATCTGCCATCATCATCTTCAAGTTCTGAACATCACTGACGCTGAGCTTGGCCATGTGCTTCTTGAAGACAACATTTTCATGGTCAATCTTGTTTTTCTGCTCAATGACCTTTTGAGCAATGGCAAGCTCCTTTGCAATACAACCCTTGAACGTCACACTGATGCCAATGGGAAGCTGCAAATCATCAATGGTAAGGGAAGTGTCTTCAAACCATTCATTGATGAAGTTGTTCTGAATATCAACATCAAACAGAGGAAAATCTCTGAATATTTCAGCCTCCTGCTTGCTCTTGATCAGCAGCTCAAGGGCATCACCAGCAAGGTTTTCATCACTGGATAGATCAATTACATCTTCATCATGGCGCATGATGCTTGCTGGAGTAAGGCCTTGCCCTGATATCTTCTTAATCTTCATAGAGGTACCAAACAAGTCTTCAGACTGCACACTTGATTCAGGAGGTGCAGATTTCAATGGATTCACTCTTGAAGCTTTTGGTGCAGCAGAAGTCTTTGAATCCTTTGGCTTCTTTACATGCTTCAGGGGCTTTGGAGCTGCAGTTTGTTCCTCAGCGTCAGTAGCTTCTTCAATGCTTGCCCTCTGTGCTGCACAATGTGCCAGAAATGTGTCGAAGTCATCAAAGGGGCCAATAAGATTTGGTTCGGCCTCGCGACTGCCATCGGGCCTTAGTGCACTGGACCTGGGTTGAAGTCAATCCCAAAGTCCTTCTTTTTTCGAGCTGCTAAAGCTTTAGCAAATTGTAGATTGGCTTCAAACAGATCATCCTCATGACACCATCGAAGACTGGATGGGTCGGCATTCTCTGCTATGACCATGCATGGAAAGAAGCCTCTCTCAGTGGCTTCAGCTTTGGTCCTTGGGTGAAGTTTTCTGTATACAATATCAGCCCAGGGTGGCCTCACAGCGTTCTTGTCTGCATACTCTGGAGTCACAAAGTGGTACAGGAATCACTGCTCTGCCCAATATCTTCAAATCCATTGGACTCGAGATTGGCGCTCACCATAGCTCTCTTCAGGATCAGAATTGTACAATTCATAGAGATCTGGTGGTAGGTCTTTTGCAGTGTTATCATGGTACTGTCTGTCATCCTTCTTTGCAAATTTGCCACTGGCCATTGGCTTCAGACTGAAGGGCTTCACAATAGTGTTAGGCTTCGCTCTGCTTGTCAGACAAGAACTGGCTTCATGTGACTTCGTATGATGCTGTAAGAACTCTGCAAATGAATGCAGACTATGAGAACCAAGTGACTCTCCCATGAACATGTACCTGTGATAGCATTAGAGATGCGAGGGAAGGGGAAGAGGTCATATGCATTCTCAGAGGATTTTGAAGATAAATCAGTTTGAAGACATTGACCTCATAGCGCAAAGACATTCACTTATTGATATGAGTTGGTTCCAGATTTGTACGAGTCCATGAATAAGTACAAGTGAAGAATCTAACTAGTTGTGAAGCATAAGTGAAAGTACTTGTAGGTTATGATATGCTATAGTATGGAAGATCCAGATTTGGAATTGAAGAAACAACTTTCTGAAGATATAGAAAGTTTTAATGGATCAAACATGCAGTAAAATAGACTTTTAGTTATCGCTCTAGAACATACATGAACTGCTTGACGAGTCATGGAAGGAGGCCGAGCAGTCCAATCTCCCGCCCCCTAACTTGGAGGCGGAAGACACCTACGGCGGCGGCGGGAGGAAGATGTCCGCGGCCAGCGTGACGACAACGATGGAGAAGTGGCGGCAGTGAAGCGTTTTGTCTCCGGCGACGACGGAAGCTAGCGACGGCGCTAGGGTTTGAGCAAGACATGAGGGGAGTAAGTATTAATGACCGCAGGGGGCTGGGTATTTATAAGGAAGGGGGCAGCATAGTGTAATTACTCAGCTACCCTTAGCAGTTCACATCTGAGCACCACATGGCACACATGCAACAACTTAAATGTTGTGCCATGACCCCACACGCGCCTGGTTTGCCGGGTGGTCATTCTGACTTCTCTGGATTCAGGCAAAAGGATAAGGATAATAAAAGCCTTTTAAATGTTTATCTCTTAATCTTTGACTGACAAGGACACAATGAAGACAATCAACACATGTCAATAGAATGCATATGAAGATTTAGAGAGAGTAGGAGAGATGAGCACATAAGGGATTATGGTCTGATCACATTCACTTAGTGCAGAAAATGACAACTTGAAGACATAGCTATAAATGAATGCTGTAGAGGACATAACACATATACATACATACATACATACATACACACATACATATACACACATCTATCCCTATATAATAATAAAGCACGGATTGACTCTGTGGGTTCACCATCACAATACGCTTTTTTCCTGTCAATTTACGTTTTCACTTTGAATTTAAAACATATATGCAAGGTGGTACTAATTTGGGAACCACGTCGCAAAATTTTCGTACGTACATGATCTATCCCGCACTACTACGTGGACCTTGCCGTGAGATCGTCTCACATGGCTAAAGCGTTGCCACTTGGGCCTCAGCCTCATAAGCCAGACCCGAACAGGTACCGACGAGAGAAAAGAAGAAGAAAAGCAACCAGCGCCTCGCACGACCCTGCCCCTCGATCCCATATACACCTCCTTCCTGCCGCCACCTCCTGCCCCGCGCCGCCCGCCCCACACCGCCTCGATTGGGACCGTGTCCCTCCCTAAACGACGGCGATGATGGAGGGCGCCGCCCAGCTCCTGGCTGACGGATTTGCTAGCTCCCCGCTCCTCGGGGCCAGCCCCTCCCCGTGCCGAGTCGAGCATCGACTTGGAGGCCCCTTGGGGCTGCCGCCGGTGCGGGAGTTCCGTGCGGCCGTGCGGGCTGGGTACCGAGCGGCGGGGCCCGTGGTGCGACGCTCGATGGATGGCCTGCACAACGCGGACGACTGCTTCTCTCCCAGGAGGTCCATAGGAAGGTAAGGACGGACGGCGGCTGAGATTGGGTCTCGCCTTCTTCTCTGGTTAAGAAAAATTGGTTCTTTGGTGCGTTTTTCTGGGTGGGCGGTCTCGCTGAATTGGTTGCCTTTGTTTTCTGTGCCCGTCTGTGTCGTCGGATTGGATGGCATCGGTGCCGCCGCAGCCACTACATGTCGGAGCTGTTGCAGGAGCACCAGAAGCTTATCCTGTTCACACAGGTGCTACCAATCTGCATCAAACTATTGGGCCACTATGAGAGCCTCGATTCACTCCCTCGCCGCCGCCCGGTCTACCATTATTGGCCTAGGTTGGAACTTGTCCTTGCTGATTCGCCTTGGCCTGATTGCTTATGTTTCTCTCTTGTTGATGCAAACTTGCTCTACTTGACTCTGTTTTGGCCTCAAGGCGTCTCACTTGTCACATATTGTTATCAACTCAGGTATGGTATCTGGAAAATCGTTATTCTACCAAGAGAACATTTCTTACTTTGGTTTCTAGGCAATATGAAAGTAATGAGTAAACATAACCCGCTGAAACAAAAACATGGTGAAGTAGCTGACTGTATATTTTGCTTGGAGATGATACTGTTCACTGTCCATATTTTGTTTGTATGGTGGCTGTACTTTGTAACGCTAGCATGGATGTCTGTTATAAAATATACAATATCTAGATTTTTGCTGGGTAAAGAAATTTGCAGCTCCGAATACTTTATATTTCCCGGTTGTTCTTAATTTCGGAAGTATGCATGGGAACGCTGGGATGACGTGTTTCAGAGAATTCAGTGACTTGGTTCAACTAGACAAGGATCATTTCAACGCAAAGGACTCTCATGTTACAGCCTATTGACCACTGCAGTGTGTACTCCTGGAATTGATAGCGAATGAAAGCGCCATAGACATTGCAGGGGAGATAAAATTTCTAGATGTTATTAGGTCTCACCAATTTGTACTGCTGTTCACTCTATAGTCTGGGATTAATTAGCTGTGCTGCAAGGATTCCAACTTTAAAAGTCATGCTGCAAGGACAAGTCCTCTATATGATTCTTCAGTACAGTTCAAAATAAATCACGATGCAGAGCAGATTCAATCTTTTGATTTTAGACAACAAAGAGTTTCATTGCTCTTAAGGTCTTTGTTTGCCTTTTTATGGGAGGTCTTTGTTTGCTTGGATTGATGCGCGCGACTGACACAATTTACAACATTTTTTGACTGACAGCATAGACCATAGTTTCAGTTTTACAATGTTTCCAGAGAGAGTATAATACTGATGCACCATTTATTTCAGAGAAGAAAAAGGTTCCATGAGGGTGTATATTACAGAAGTGGAGAAAGAGCTCGCCTACCATGCATGTTGCCTGGTCCGATGAGCAGTGCTACGCCAAGTGCCCTGTCAGAGTGCAGCCGCACAGCGCTGCCTGCTGTTGAGGACCCCGGAGCCTAGACAGGTAGCCACCACTGATATGATTTTTGGGAACTTGTTTTCTTCAGTAAATCAACCATTTGATGATGTCTGCCAGTTAATACCATCCAAATTTTCTGCAGTTAGCTTGGCAACTTCCAGCCCCCACCGCCTTTCCTGACAGCCACGACACCCATCTTTTCGTCTATGCCTCATTGGATGCACTTCCATTGTATGTAATGTTAGATATACACAATCATAGATACATATATGATCTTCCACCTCGGCTCCTATACTGATAAGATTTGTGTTGATACATGATTCTCAACAAAGTGTGCTACCAAACTTTTTCACGAAAAGTGTAGTACCAGTTGGTGTGATATCATGTCCTTAGAAACGCCCCCGATGGAATGACCACGACCATGTTGTTGCCTGGAGTCTTTTTCATGATGATGTCGCTATTCGTCATCCCACAATTTATGCGGTGGAGCGTCAACGACCTCAGCGTGTTGCAGGAGAAGACCATGAATATCGGCAAGAAAGATGTAGGTGATGTGCTTGAATTCTTCTAGGATTTTTGAACTAGCGATTGATTTTTTTCCGCTATCTCATGTCATATCAATTTGTGTTGCATTGCACATGTGTCATACAGGTTGATCCAGGAAGGTGCAACACTGTGATGTGAGGTGAACACAAGCATGGCCTACAATCTCGACGCCCACCATCCATGTGCCTTGCAAGCAGCAATTGTTCACATCCTTGATATTTGTCACTGCCCTCATCTCATCTATCCCGACAGTCTCAGTGTCCAGGCAAGGTATGTCTATGTCAGTTGAACCGTCACTCGAGTTACAACAATTCCAATCTTTTTCCTATATCTGCAATTGGGTGGACTATGGTATGAATCAGTTTATAAGCAACCATGGTGTACATGAATCTCTGTTGGTGTGAACTGTCAAAAGCATTTCCTACTATTTCTACCTCTGTTTCATCTTCTAAATCTAGATTCTAGACTTGGATATTATCTAGCAACAATCTGTTCATGAGAAAAGCATGGCTGAGAGTCATACTAGATGTATGCATAATACCGGGACAAGATATTTACCTTCCATTATCCCAGAAGGGAAACATAATACTAAACTGCCATAAAATATATGTGAGGGCTTACATCATCGTTGAGGTCAAATTTGTATCTTTATTATCACCCTGATAAAACATGGTTTTGCTAATTGACTTCATCTTATTTCAACTTTGTTAGTTCAGTTCACGTGCTCTGTTAGAGACCAACCCCAATGTGTATGCTACAACCACTGAAAGAAGTATGTTGCCTTGATTTTTTTAATTCAGTTAATTTGTATTAATTGTGTGGCATCATAATGCAAGGTAAATGCAGAGCTATACTTTCTATTCTCGTGCCTTCTATTAAAATCATGCAGATGCTCCGGTCATCGTTGTTCATATGTTTTGACTCTTGTCGAGCCTCTTCTGTGAGGCACACATAGTTTGGGAGTATGCCTATGGCAATTTATCTATTTCCATGATTGAAGATACGTTTTTAAATTGAACAAAACAAATTATATGAGAGGCATATGTTTTGTTTTTGCTGTCCCAAACTACAGAGAGCCTTGCAAATTTCCAGGACTCTGTTTCCTCTTGGAACTCTCCTAACTATGCATTCTTGATCACTGTCGAACATTGATCGACAGACTGCTCTGTTTACAAACTCTATTTTTTCTAGGTTTTCTTGTGAAAATTGATGATACCCCAATGCAGAGCCTTTTGTAGCCTTGTTGCTGGTGACAGATTTCAGACGATAACCTAAATGTAGGCATTAAACACAACAAGGTCAGGATATGATAATGGCCCAAGGCCGTGCCGACAAATCTGGAAATACTCTAGAACAAAATAATAATCTGGCAGTGGCCCAAGAGAGCTATTAGTTCTTGGATTTTTATACCCTCATGTTAATACTTAACTGTTACAATTTTTATTTTTCTTCTCATTATATGTACCTAATAATGATTTAGTTCATTTCTGGATGCTTGGACTAAATCACTGCCAACTTTCTATAACTTACAGCCTTTGCTTCTTAAGGAATTGGAGCACTACACTCCCATTTGTTAATAGTTACACATGGTGTATGCCTGTATGAGTACTCAATGTTGTTGTCTGATGTCTGTACATTTGTTTGAGCACCACACGATCTCATGAAAGATTTGTATTGCTCATCTTAGTCCAAACTGATGATGCTGTGTTTTTTTGGTATGGCCTAGAGTGTATATGGTTATCAAAAGATAACAGAATGACGCAAACAGTAGCGTCATGGCATAAAACCAGAAAAAAGATAGTCTAAAACAAAGGTTCAACCAGCTCAGAATAATGATGATGTGTGCTCCACACTTGAGTACAATTACACTTCTGCTGCTGCAACAAGAGAATCTGTTTGTATAAAACTCAAAAGCTAAGTTCTGAAATTCCTGACAGGAATACAAATTTGTGCTCTGAAACCAAATATGGAACTACTGACACTTTAAGAGGCTTTGGGCTAAATTATGG
The DNA here is from genome assembly GCF_003073215.2 of Triticum urartu. Taxonomy (NCBI): domain Eukaryota; kingdom Viridiplantae; phylum Streptophyta; class Magnoliopsida; order Poales; family Poaceae; genus Triticum; species Triticum urartu. The sequence continues at coordinate 224,169,717 of NC_053022.1, forward strand.
CCCATATCAAATTCGGCCCGTCAACTAGACACTATGCTTTTGGGCCGGGGTTTATTTCGGCTTGCTGTCGGCCCGTGAGCTGTTCGGCACGTTTCAGACCCAACCTACTTTTTAGCCTACTAAAAGCTCATTGAGTTTTCTTGAGAAAATAGGGACGACGGTTTATTCGGCCTACTAAAGGCCCGAATCTACTAGTGGGCCAGTTTACATTTAGGCATGTTAACAGATCAAGATGACTAGGCCCATGATGCAGATCATACATAGTGATTTGCATGACGGCCCGATTATGTACCGTAATTGTATGGTTTGGCCGGTTTACTGCGAAGACAGGATATATATACAGTAAAATAACTGCAACATCGTGAATAAGAAAAAACCTAGACTATACAATAAACAAATTACAGCATATTACATCCACTGGGCATTAAAGTTCTCTACTATGATAATAAAGCACAAGCAGATAGTAGATTACATACATTGGCATCAAAGATCACCACCAATGCAAATAAACACGCCGACAAAATAATATAAAAAACCGCCAGCACTTCAATAGAGTTCAAGAAAGGTTAGCCCTGCTCGGGAGCTATAGCGCAAGCAGCTGAGCAAGCTGATGAGACTGCGCTTGTTTGACACTTATATCCTCCTCTCTCTTTGAAAGATAAACAAGCAGGCAGATGACATGTTTTGCACATATAAGTATCGGTGCTGACAATTCATCACATTTCTCACTGACAAATAAAGTGACACAGTTTAAAATAGCATTAACACAATATGGTATTGTTCAGGTTGAGACATGGCAGGAAATGACATTGTGAAGGAGTTGGCAGCTTCACGACACCACTGGATTACATATCAAGAACTCATAAGTATCAATAGTTAGTGCGCTGTCAATTTATCCCATTTCAAATTGGCAAATAAAGAGACGGTTTAAATAATAGTAGAATGATATGACATAGTTCATAGTTGACATTGTAGAATATGACATTGTGCTGTAGTGGGTAGGTTCACCACACCACTAGATTATGAATCAAGAACAAAAGCATACATGTAGTACAAAAGAAGATCACTTGCTCTGTATAGTTTAATTTACATGGTATGCAGAAGGAACTTGGTTGTACAACTGAAAACTTAAATTGAGAAGGACAAACTTTTGTCTATGAACTACATAATAAACTTTAAACATGCAATTTGATGCAAACACCAAAAATAAACAGCTGTTGTAGTCATGCCTAACCAAATATACACAACAAAGTTTGAAGGCTTGAGAAGGACAAACTTACATTATTGGTGAAGACAGGCTCTATAAAGCCCTTGTCCATGCTGATGGGGGGGGGGGCACACTGGTGCGCGTCGGTCCTAAGCAAACGGTTTTTAACCCCTTTCCACGATGGCATTTGGAACCGTCACCAAGTGAGTGTGGGCGATAGGGGGGTCCTTCCCACACGACCTAGAAACCGTTAGGGATAGGCCCCCTACAGTACTCCTACTCGTTTCTGCTCGCATTGCCATCACAGTCGATATTCTGTGGTGCTACATTTACGATGCGAGGCCTATCACAAATGGTTCACTATTATAGAACGTGTATGATGCGCGGCCCATCACAAACAGTTCACAGTTAAGAATACTAGCTAATCGTCGTACGAGTGTCGGACAGGATTACAAAACGTCGGACCGTCATAACATCGTCATACACAACAAATATCGCACACACTATCTTGTGGTGCAACGTTTACGATGCATACTTCATTAGAAACAGTTCATGGTTGTGAATCGTGTATGATAAGGCAACTAACACAAACGTTTAGTTTGCCCGCATTATTTGTGATATGGTCTGACATCGCACACGGTTTGCAAACGGCAACTGTGTGCATGCTTGCACACATTTCCTCTATGTGGACCGTCTCGGATTATGGTGCATATCACAAATGTTTGTGTTTTACCAACCGTGTGTGTCGTAACAACCTGGAGAGCGTGATTTCACCCTGATTTAATTGCTGCTTTTCCAAATTGTACCAGATTTGAATTTGAATTTGAATTTGAATTTGAATGTATGCTACAGCTTTATTCGTATCCATCAGGTTCAAACAAACAATGCATTATTCGATTCATAGGTACATATGTTCAAGAATTACACAAGAACCAAATAAAGAATGATGAATCATAGTTGTATACTTGTACTATTAAAGACGGTAAAGAAAGAGGCGAAATATATTTTGGTTGCTGAACAAGGTGAAGCGGAATGCCCATATTATGCCCTCCTTCATGCAGAAGGCACGAACGACTCTAGTCGAACCCCTTGTGATGGCCGACCGCCCATCCTTCACGGTCTTCATGAAAACATCTAGATAATCATCGTGTTATGGTAGAAATACTTTAACCTTTGCATGCCCACCAATCATATAGTTTGAGAGGTAATCTTGAGTAAACTGCTTTGGCAACCACTACAAAGGAAAAATATTCAGACATTGTCATCTAACACAACTCATTATGGGCAATAAAAAGAAGGTTGCAGAGTTCTTACTTACCGTCCTGCAGTTCGCTGTTGTCTTTGATAAAGTGTAAAAAAATAGTTTAATTGCCATCTTTGGACACATTTTACTAACAATCTTTATCAGCTTCCTCACTTGATGTTGGTTCATCGATATCTCATTGCCCCATACGCGGAAAGGGTGGAAGCGTGGATCTTTACCAATGACATATGTACCTAAAAGCACCAAGTTAATATTAGAATCTAAACAGCAATTGCACAATGATGTAGCACAACACTCTTTTATAATATGTCTATATACATCTGTATGTGGTAGTCCATTTGAAATCTCTAAAAAGACAAATATTTAGGAGCGGAGGGAGTATCTTATAACATCCAATATACTCACATATTAGATGAATTAACATCTTATATTATGGGCCAGAAGGAGTTTAGTGCATTCTTACAAATTATCGGCTGATTAACTGCTACTATATCCAGGGTTTACAGTTAGTTTGAGCTAGTTCGGGCTCAAATAGCCCTAAAGTATATATAAACACGAGGGCTAGTTTGAGCTAGTTGCATCTATAACCCACCCAGAAAAACTATCCAACCCAAGAGGTGCTAATTGGAGCTAGTTCTCCTAGTGCATTTATTGTCAATATAACCCTGCCATCCAAACAACTCTTTGGATGGGGTTAGTTCAGGGTTAGTAATGAAATAGAAACTAACTCTAACCTCTTGCTAAGTTGAGTATCCAAACAGGGTTGTGTTGTTGTTGTTGTTGTTGTTGCTGCTGCTCTTCTGCGTATATCTAGACATCATTAGGACATTAATGTAACACTCTTCCTTGTTGCTATGTAGCCTAGGATTGCATATTCAGACATTAAGTATAGTGCATGTTGCTATGTAGCCTCAGATATATTACATATTGCCCGAGTTAACCTAACGATAAATGGGTTGCAGATATATTCAGTTAAAAGTATGATTCACCAATTAGTCACTTATCAGCCGCCGGCCTATATGGTACCAGCTACCGATATCCAGAACAATGAGCAGATATAAGCCATGGGATGAAACTAACCTCGATGGAAAACACCAGTCGTTCCCAAAATTGTCTTGTGTAGGTACATCGACAAGCATGTTAAGCATAACAGTTCATACTTGCACATATAGAACACCAGGTTGTGAATAACTGGAATAAACAAGGCATACTACGAACAACCAAAGATAGCATTTGAAACTGGACATATGCTAACTACAAACAACCGAACAATCCAAAAACTTTAAAAGAGGCATATGCTAGCTATAACAGGCTTAACAGCAAGCAAATATATGCATTCCTATACGTATGTTTAAAACTGGATTGATGAAATGCACTACACATTAAATAATTGCACATATAGAGCATCACATTGTGAACAACTGAAATAAACAAGGCATACTACAAGCAACCAGATATAGCAATTAAAACCGGACATATTCTCACTACACTACAAAAGGGACTCGACAAAACAAATCATGTGTTTCCCCCTGTGAAGAGGCATGACAAAACAAATCATGGGTTTCCTCATTTGTCATAGATGGGCTCGTTCCCGTGGGAAGAGCACAGACCCTGGATGCGCTCCATGTTGTCGCAGATGGGCTCCTTCCCCATGGAAGAGCACGGCTGTAGGGTGCCCTCCCTCATGTCGCGGACGGGGGCTTTCCCCTTGGAAGAGCAGATGGGCTCTTTCCCCTTGGAAGATCCGGAGAGGGTGCCCTCCTCGTGGTCGCCGTCGATGAGGTCTGACTTGGAAGCTGTGGATCCCAAGCCAGCATCGCAGAACGTGTCCTTCCGAAATGACAAAAGGGGCTCAATGGCGATGTAGAATGGCAAATTGTTGACAGCGAGTGAGAGGAGATCAGCGGCGGGGCCATGGATGAGATCGACGGGGTTGAACCCGAGGGGTTGGGGGTGGGCCACTTAACCAGTGACATAGCCTGCCTCGGGCCATCGCTGTTGATGACCTCGATGTTGTAGCCGGTGGATGAGACATGCCCAAATACTCTAGCCCGCTGCTTGAGTGCCTGCCACCAGTAATGGTCGTCAGCTTCCTCGGCAATGTCGGGCGAAGAGACCGCTATACACCTCCTTTGGGCCAGTCGCTCCTCGAGCTCCACAGGAAGCGTAGCCGGGCTTAGGCTGCGATGCTCTGGAGTGGGGAATGGGGATCTGTGGGAAAGGGGGCGTTTGGCTGGCGTCATCTAAGAAACTCAGGGCGGCCTGGGTATGGAGATCGGTGGGTAAGCTGCACGGGCAAACTGGCAGATGTTGACAATGGAGGCCTTGCGGTGGCGGCGGCGGGGACCTTGCTAAGATTTCGAGAGAGGGAGGGTATGTGTATGTGTGCGCACGCCTGAGGAGGTTTTGGTGTGTGTGTGTGTGGAGGGGCGGGGTGTTTGAGGAAATGATGCGGGTACTAAAATTTTTACTACGCGTGAGTCAAACGCGGTATTGAAATGTCGTGCTATTGAAAATTTTAATGATAGTGCATCGCACACGGTCCGGAAATAACAACCGTGTGTTATGAAGCAGAAAAATCCTCGAGACGGGCAGATATTTTCTAGGGATGCAGGCGGGATTGGGAACAAGAAACATCACACATGGTCTGGAGATAACAACTCTGTGTTATGAAACAGAAAAACCCTCGAGGCGGGCAGATATTTTTGAGAGGGGGAACCTCGTGGAGCCCAATGTACTGTGCGGATGTGTGCGTGACAGGTGCACTAGCGTGGCAAACGGGTAGTTTGAGTGAACCATGTCTGTTGCGTCATTCGACTTATCTAATGTTCATAAATTTGGCGAAAAATGATGCGGGAGAGGGTCAGAACACGAACACACTTGCATGTGGACCAAATTTATGTATCAAAAGGGTGGTTTGATTTTCAAATAACAAATGCAACTTCGATGTGGCACCTCTCTCGCAAAGCGCACTATATTGCTTGCCCCCACCCCCTCGTGTCGGCACGAAGGGAATCCTAAGCTATGAATGCATGCCCCCTCCCCCCACAACTGAGGTTCACCCTAGAAAAGTGCGAAGTAGCTAGCACCCCCCTCCCTCGCGTCGTCACGAAGGGAATCCTAATCTATGAATGCACCCCCAACCGAGGTTCATTAACCTAGCAAAGTGGGAAGAAGCTAGCAGCCCCCCTCCCCCCTCCCTCGTTTCGGCACGAAGGGTATCCTAAACTATGAATGCATGCCCCCCAACCGAGGTTCACCCTAGCAAAATGTGAAGTAGCTAGAAGCCCCCCTCCCTCGTGTCGGCACGAAGGGAATCCTAAGCTATGAATGCATGCCCCCCCAACCGAGGTTCACCCTAGCAAAGTGCGGAGTAGCTAGCAGCCCCCCTCCCTCGTGTCGGCACGAAGGGAATCCTAAGCTATGAACGCATGCCCCCCCCAACCGAGGTTCACCTAGCAAAAACGAAGTAGCTAGCAGCCCCCTCATGTTGGCACGAAGGGATTCCTAAGCTATGAATGCATGCCCCCCAACCGAGGTTCACCCTAGCAAAGTGCGAAGTAGCTAGCAGCCACCCATCCCTCGTGTCGGCACAAAGGGAATCCTAAGCTATGAATGCATGCCCCCCCAACCGAGGTTCACCTAGAAAAATCCGAAGTAGCTAGCAGCCCCCCTCTCGTGTCGGCACGAAGGGAATCCTAAGCTATGAATGCATGCCCTCTCCCCCCAACCGAGGTTCACCTAGAAAAGGGCAAAGTAGCTAGAAGCGCCCACCCCCCTCGTGTCGCCACGAAGGGAATCCTATGCTATGAATGCATGCCCCCCAACCGAGGTTCACCTAGCAAAGTGCGAAGTAGCAACCCCCCCACACACACTTTCAACCAGCGGACCAGAGAGGCATATATCTCACCAAGATGGATCGTATAACGGACCAAGAATAATCCACCTTGGTCGTACAACCTCTCTCTTGTTGTTGGTCAAAGTGATGGCCGTCCATGCGACCCCGGAGATGGGCTGGCTCGCCAATAATAACGCAAGTAGCTAGTCCCTGAAGAAAACCACTGCATGCGTGTGGCCCAAACATATGTATGGAGAGGTGTGTTTTTGAGTAATAATGGAACAACTTTGATGTGGCACCGTGATTTCGAACTAGAATCCCCAGACTGAGTGAGGGTTAGGTTGATGATGCATATGTATGTTACACCACACTTCATGCCAATGACGGGGATTCATGCATGCGTGCATAGTATATGCGCTCAAACTTAATTAGGTCTGAATCTCACCATGACCTATACTACGATAACACGAACCAAATGAAGAATCCACCATGGTAACCTATCTTGTTGTTGGTCAGGTGATCATGGATGCCCACGTAGGCCCACGAATATATAGGCTTGTCGCCGATAACCACGTGAGGGAGTGTATCGTTCGAAGGCAACCACTACATGAATATGTATGGAGGTGATGCGTGCATGCATGTTTGAATACACAACATTGATGTGGCGCGTGTGTCAAAAATCGTACACTAGCTCCCCACACAGAGCGAGATCGGTTCATGATGTGTCGATGGGAGGGATTCATGCGTACACATGCATGTGTGTGTGCTTAAGATGTATCATGCATGTCATCCCAGAGCAAATATAATAATCCCCTCCTAAGTCAAATTAACCTCTCTTGTTGTCAAGCAAAAAGTAGTGATGGACCAAGCGGGCCCACAAAAGGAAAGCATCGATATCGTTGATAACCGCTTAAGTGGGTGCAAGAGGACAACCACCACCGCTTTGCATGTGGGTCAAACATATATATGTTGAATACCCAAAATGCAGAACTTTGATGTGCCACATGCCTCAAAAACCGTAAACCATGCACCCACACAGAGCGAGGTTCATATCAAGCGTACTACATATGATGGTCCCCTTCCCCCCTCTTCACCGCATACTATATGCTCCCGCCGTAATATATGTAACCCAAAAGAATCCTCATCGATGGTGAAATTAGTTAACCTCTCCCGATGTAGGTCAAAGTGATGCATGCATGCATCGACGATGGCCTCGTGGGCCCACAGATGGAAGCGTCACACATGAGTGTCCTAGCTAGGATATGCATGTGGCCCAAAAAGGTGTTGTGTGATGTTTGAATAACCAATTTCACAATTTTGATGTGGCCCGTGCCTTGGAAACCAAAAAGTCCCGACATTGAGTGAGGTGTACTTGTTCACGGACATGTACATATAGTATATATGCTAGTCCCCTCCCACCTCTTCGACGCATACTATATACCACCATAACACAGACAAAAAAGATTCTACCTTGCTGGTCAAATTAACCTCACTGCCGGCTGTTCGTCAAAGTGATGGACGACGACCTCGCGGGCCCATAGAAAGCGTCACACGCGAGTATCGAGTGTCGTGTAGGACAACCATCGACTGCATGTGGCCAAAATATTTATGTATGACAGGGTTGTGTAATGTTTTAAGTAACGATTTCACGATCTGATGTGGCACCGGCCTGCCTAACAAAACGGCCAACCCACACGGTGGCTTACAACTCGTAGTGTACTACGAGCCACCGGCCACCCCCAAACGCACACACCGACAGACACACCGCGAATCTACCGCAACTACGATGCATGTTAAATTAATTATCCCGCGGTGAACATACATGTTAGCAAACGAGGGACATTTTAATTTCATAAAAATCACAGAGATCATTGAGACATTTTAGTACACTGATTGATTGATTTTCTACAGGTATAATGTGCAAAAATCAAATTTGAGCTACATGCACACGTGACAGTGCACCTAATGGATTGCAAAAACACATGTGTCTCACTGGGTGCATGTTTACTCCCCGTGCAACAAATTTCTAACATTGAGAATCTTGATTTTTAAATTCTAGTACATCCAAAACTTATCCGAAGTTCATGAAACTTATCGTGTTGTCATATGGACACTAATACAAAGTGGCATTGTACTTTTTTGTCAAATTTGAGACCAGTTTTGATGTAATCTTTATCTAATTACAGACGGGAGATTATTAATAATTGGGAACCAATATCCCAAACGGATTATTTATTCAAACCGCGAGTGTTAGACCAACAATGGATACGTGACATGCTTCCGTTAAGCAATAAAGCAGCAACATTAATCATCCAAATAGAAAAACAATACACGTTCCGCCGCGCGACCTGTGTGGCGTGCGAGCAGGCGTGAGTTGACGGGACGCGTCTGCCACGTAGGCAGACGGGGAGGCATGTGTGCAGGTGTGTAAATTGACGGAGGCATGCTCGCTGCGCAGTGTCATCGGGAGGCGTGCGAGTAGCTGTGTGAAACTTTGGTAGGCGTGCCAGCAGTACGGTGCGTAGGCTCATCGGGAGGCGAGCCATCGGTTTGACTGCCGCCCGCCTCTCTCCCACAACTCCCACGACTCCATATTAATGGTGCGCCCGAGCGGCCGCACCCCCATCCTCGCTACACACACAATACTCTCTATCCGCTTGCATCCTCGACGCCGCTCTCAGTCCTCAAAGCCGTCAGTGTATGAGGATGCCCCCGAAGCGCCTCATCCGAGGGAGTGGCGATGCCGGGGCTGCTAAAGCATCGGAGCACGGCGTGGAGATGGAGACAGAGGTTGCCGTCACCGTCGACGAGTTATCGCTGCACCCTGATGGCGTCGACGGCGTCGAGCTTCCATAGCCGGAGGCAGAGTTCCACACCGAGTTCGATGACCGCTCCGGCGACGACTCCGACGACGACGGATAGCTGGTTAGTCATCTATACCCATTTGCGTGTCAAATAGACCATAGGGTTTTTCTGGTTACTCCTGCCGCCCCCTTTTTGGAATAGAAATCCTATGGTTATGTTCTCCCAATCCATGAAATCTGAGTAAGTTTTGTTAGATCCGTGTAGTGTATTGATTGTTTGAATGGTACAGGTGATAAGTGATTAGTTGTTTCGTCTGTGCAAATGATTTCTGCTAGTAATCCGACTAGGGTTAGTGTTCGTGCTAATAATTCCTAGCCAGGGCTTGACAATTGATTTTCAATGACCTACATATGTTTGTGCCACTATTCTCTTTAAGATTGGTCTGTACATAGACGACTGCGCTTAAAAATCGAACCATAATCTCTGGATATGTATAAATAAATAGCCATAAATTCCTAATGCTACTTCATAGCATTTAATCATTGATTTGATGCCAAATTTGTTTTACTATTTGTATAGGTGTTGTCTGACGATTTGGACAGCGAGGATGAAGATGTCCAGAGGAGGTACAACAGGCAAATCCTGAGGGAGCTTTATGCGGGAATGCATAACAGCCATATTAGGACCTGGAACGGCGGCTATGGATTCCCATTTTGCAACCAGAAGCTTCATGACGCGTATCTAAGTGTTCTGGCGCATGCAAGAGGACGGGCTGTTGGCTCCTTCAAGCAGAAGTATTCCCGCAGGATGGCGCACGACGCGTACGCCGAGTACCTGGAGAAGCTTTGGGATCGTGTCGGCCTATGAGATGAGATGTGGGATGGATGGAACTATATATGTACGCTTGAGTATGCTTAATACTGTTGAACTATGTACTACTTATGGTTGAACTATGCTTATCTACGTGTACGCTTATTATCTATGTCTGAGTATGTTAAATATTTCGCCAAATTTTGGTAAAAATTACAACGGGGGACCAATAAACCAGGACGGAGGTAGTACGTCAATCACACACGGTTCCCAAAATTGGAACCGTGTGTAATGACTTTCATTTTTCCTGCTGCGTCAATCACACACGGTTCTCTCTAGCAAACCGCCGCCCCCAAAATTCTTTATGGGACAGAAAACCCTCACCACCCAATTCAAAAAAGAAAAAAGAAAACCCTCACCATCCCCACGTCACAAAAACCCTCGCCCCGCCTGCCACCCCCTCGGCCCCTCTGGTACGTTTCCCATCCACACCTACACAAGCTCCTCCGCGTCTATGCCATGGCACCACCTATCACGGCGGTAAACACTTAGCTCGACGCCTGCCGCCGCCGCCAGGCTGCCGGCAAAGCCCACCGCATTTCGCCACTTCCGCTTGCAGCCGCCTATCGCCATCGACTTTCTTGACGCTGCTCGCGGTCGACCAAGCTCCGCTCGGTTGGGGAATCTACCATACTGAGGATTATTTCTCATGGACGACAAGGTAACTAGTTTAATGAGATATTATCTCATCTCTTATCCCAGTTCATCTGCCTCATTTAATCACCCGGTGGAAATCGCCGTGAATTCATTTTTATTCGAGCTGATTTGAGGGTTTTCTTTCATTCATAGAATGTATAGTGCGCTGACACTTCAGGACTTTGCGACCGCCGCCAGAGATTCCATCTCTCCGTACCAGATAACTTGAGCACGCGCGCGGTATGTGCAATCTCACCCTAAATCGGTTGGCATGTCCTACTTTCCTGAACATATTCTAAATACTGCTACATTTGGATAAAAGGTGCCACATGCACCATATACGTCAAAGGGAATTTTCCCCCTCTTCTTTCTATATTAGGGAAATTAATGATGTATTGTTCTTTCAATTACTCTCATTTTTCCATGACATCATGTTTACCCTATCTGTTTAATTATTGATTTTTGTCCTTCGATTTCAACTACTGTACAGTTCTTTCAATTTGGGCCCATATTTGCATGTTACCATATTTTCTTTAACAATCCTACCATTTTCTGCAGAACATCCCTCGCTATGCAACAGATTATGTAGTGCACAATTTTTCCCTTTACATACATCAAGGCTCCACGGATGCCATACTGCACACAAACCATGGATTTACAGTCGTTGCTACTGTAAGGCTTGATGATCGTGGTGACTCCTATTTCGGCACTGGCGTTTCGAATGAAATTGCAAAGTTTTATGTACTGAAAGCAGGCACTAAAATTGCACTGCACATAAAAGGGCATGGTCCTGAGATATATGCTAACTTCCCCGACAAAATCATCCGTCCAAACTTTGTTCGAAGTAAGTTTTCTTTTTAACTATCTGCATATGTTGACTTACCCTGCAATGTCAAATGAATTGTGCAGTATTTAAGCAACCAATTGTTATTCCCTTGTCTTACTATATTCCTACCTAATAACTTCTAGTTACTAATACACTTTTCTATTGCCATGTTTTAACTAAATATTCCTTGTACTCCCATTTCTACTAGAAAGCGCCACTGACAAGGCGACTCCGGAGGTGGAGAACGGGGCTGCCAACAAGCGGAGGCGGGGCGATGTAACACCCATGATGCGGCTATATCTCCCACGTGTCGGAGCACGACTTAGAGGCATAACCGCATAGTGGGCATGTTGCAAGAGGGGTAATCTTTACACATCACATGTACCGAATACGAAAGGGATAAAGAGTTGGCTAACAATCGCCACTTCACACAATACATAAATATAGCATTACATCATCCAGAATACAATTAAGGTCCGACTACGGAACCAAATAAAGAAAGACAACCCCAAATGCTAGATCCCCGATCGCCCCAACTGGGCTCCTCTACTGATCGATCGGCAATGAAACAACACAATGAATAAGAACTTCATCGATCTCCCACCTGAGCTAGGTTGCGTCACCTGCACTGGTATCATCGGCACCTAAAACTGTTTGGAAGTATCTGTGAGCCACGAGTACTCAGCAATCTCACACCCGCGAGATCAAGACTATTTAAGCTTATGGGTAGGAAATGGTAGTGAGGTGGAGCTGCAGCAAGCACTAAGCATATATGGTGGCTAACTTACGCAAAAGAGAGCGAGAAGAGAAGCAAAGACAGTCGATAAGCTATAATGATCAAGAAGTGATCCTATAACTACTTACGTTCAAGCATAACACGAGACCGTGTTCTCTTCCTGGACTCTGCCGAAAAGAGACCATCACGGCTACACACGCGGTTGATTCATTTTAATGAAGTTAAGTGTCAAGTTTTCTACAACCAGATATTAACAAATTCCCATCTGCCCATAACCGCGGGCACGACTTTTGAAAGTTCAAAACCCTGCTGGGGTGTCCCAACTTAGCCCATCACAAGCTCTCATGGTCAACGAAGGATATTCCTTCTCCCAGGAAGACCCGATCAGACTCGGAATCCTGGTTACAAGACATTTCGACAATGGTAAAACAAGACCAGCAAAGCCGCCCGATGTGCTGACAAATCCCGATAGGAGTCGCACGTATCTCGTTCTCAGGGCACAACAAATGGGCAAGATGTTGGGTTGGCATAAACCCTGGTTGCCCAGGGGACGCCGGACATCGCCAAGTTTGGACCAACACTCGGAGGAGCACTGGCCCGGGGGTTTAAAATAAAGATGACCTTGAGTCTGCAGAACCCAAGGGAAAAGGCTTAGGTGGCAAATGTTAAAACCAAGGTTGGGCCTTGCTGGAGGAGTTTTATTCAAAGCGAACTGTCAAGGGGTTCCCATAACACCCAACCGCGTAAGGAACGAAAAATCAAGGAACATAACACCGGTATGACGGAAACTTGAGGAAAGAGTGGAACAAAACACCAGGCATAAGGCTGAGCCTTCCACCATTTACCAAGTATATAGGTGCATTAAAGTAAACAAGATATAATAATGATATCCCAACAAAATCCATGTTCCAACATGGAACAACCTTCATCTTCACCTGCAACTAGCAACGCTATAAGAGGGGCTGAGCAAAGCGGTAACATAGCCAAACAACGGTTTGCTAGGAAAGGTGGGTTAGAGGCTTGACATGGCAATATGGGAGGCATGATATAGCAAGTGGTAGGTATCGCGGCATAGCAAAAGAACGAGCAACTAGCAAGCAAAGATAGAAGTGATTTCGAGGGTTTGGTCATCTTACCTAAGATCCCGCAAGGAAGAATAACGAGTCCATGAAGAAGACAAACGGACGTAGTTGAACGAATCCTCACAAACGCGACATTATCAGAACCAACCCGAAGAAGCAACACCGGAAAGAAGCAAACAACATGGTAAACAACCATCACATAATCATGGCATGATGCACAACCAAGTATGATGCATGTCTGGCTTAAAGAGGCATGGCATGTCAAAATGCACAAATAAAACTACAAGTTAAGTCGAGCTCAATATGCAATGAGTTGCTGATGTCTACTACACAACCTTCTTCTTGTAGACGTTGTTGGGCCTCCAAGTGCAGAGATTTGTAGGACAGTAGCAAATTTCCCTCAAGTGGATGACCTAAGGTTTATCAATCCGTAGGAGGCGTAGGATGAAGATGGTCTCTCTCAAGCAACCCTGCAACCAAATAACAAAGAGTCTCTTGTGTCCCCAACACACCCAATACAATGGTAAATTGTATAGGTGCACTAGTTCGGCGAAGAGATGGTGATACAAGTGCAATATGGATGGTAGATAAAGGTATTTGTAATCTGAAATTATAAAAACAGCAAGGTAACTAATGGTAAAAGTGAGCGTAAATGGTATTGCAATGCTAGGAAATAAGGCCTAGGGTTCATACTTTCGCTAGTGTAAGTTCCCTCAACAATACTAACATAATTGGATCACATAACTATCCCTCAACATGCAACAAAGAGTCACTCCAAAGTCACTAATAGCGAAGAATGAACGAAGAGATTATGGTAGGGTCGAAACCACCTCAAAGTTATTCTTTCCAATCAATCTGTTGGGCTATTCCTATAAGTGTCACAAACATCCCTAGATTTCGTACTAGAATAACACCTTAAGACACAAATCAACCAAAACCCTAATGTCACCTAGATACTCCATTGTCACCTCAAGTATCCGTGGGTATGATTATACGATATGCATCACACAATCTGAGATTCATCTATTCAACCAACACATAGGACCTCAAAGAGTGCCCAAAGTTTCTACTAGAGAATCACGACGAAAACGTGTGCCAACCCCTATGCATAGGTTCCCAATGTCACGAAACCCGCAAGTTGATCACCAAAACATACATCAAGTGGATCAATAGAATAACCCATTGTCACCACGGTTATCCCATGCAAGACATACATCAAGTGTTCTCAAATCTTTAAAGACTCAATCCGATAAGATAACTCCGAAGGGGAAACTCAATTCATTACAAGAGAGAGGAGGGAGGAGAAACATAGGATCCAACTATAATAGCAAAGCTCGCGATACATCAAGATCGTATCATCTCAAGAACACGAGAGAGAGCGAGATCAAACACATAGCTATTGGTACATACCCTCAGCACCGAGGGAGAACTACTCCCTCCTTGTCATGGAGAGCGCCGGGATGATGAAGATGGCCACTGGAGAGGGATTGCCCCCTCCGGCAGGGTGTCGGAACGGGTCTAGATTGGTTTTTGGTGGCTACGGAGGCTTCTGGCGGCGGAACTCCCGATCTATCTTGCGTTCTGGAAGTTTTAGGTCACGTAGGTATATATGGGTGCTGGAGGTACGTCAGGGGAGCCACAGGGGCCCCACGAGGCAGGGGGCGCGCCCTAGGCGGGTGGGCGCGCCCCCCACCCTCGTGGGCAGCTCCCGTATCTTCTGACATGGGGTCCAAGTCCATCAGGCGTGTTTCCTTCCAAAAATAACTTCTCCAGTTGATTTCGTTTCGTTTCGACTCCGTCTGATATTCCTTTTCTTCAAAACACTGAAATAGGCATAAAACATCAAATCTGGGCTGGGCCTCCGGTTAATAGGTTAGTCCCAAAAGTAATATAAAAGTGGATAATAAAGCCCAATATTGCCCAAAACAGTAGATAATATAGCATGGAGCAATCAAAAATTATAGATACGTTGGAGACGTATCAAGCATCCCCAAGCTTAATTCCTGCTCGTCCTCGAGTAGGTAAATGATAAAAAAGAATTTTTGATGCGGAGTGCTACTTGGCATAATTTCAATGTAATTCTTCCTACTTGTGATATGAATATTCGGATCCACAAGATTCAAGACAAAAGTTCATATTGACATAAAAACAATAATACTTCAAGCATACTAACAAAGCAATTATGTCTTCTCAAAATAACATGGCTAAAGAAAGCTATCCCTACAAAATCATATAGTCTGGCTATGCTCCATCTTCACCACACAAAGTATTTAAATCATGCACAACCCCGATGACAAGCCAAGCAATTGTTTCATACTTTTGATGTTCTCAAACTTTTTCAATCTTCACGCAATACATGAGCGTGAGCCATGGACATAGCACTATAGGTGGAATAGGGTGGTGGTTGTGGAGAAGACAAAAAAGGGGAAGATAGTCTCACATCAACTAGGCGTATCAACGGGCTATGGAGATGCCCATCAATAGATATCAATGTGAGTGAGTAGGGATTGCCATGCAACGGATGCACTAGAGCTATAAGTATATGAAAGCTCAAAAAGAAACTAAGTGGGTGTGCATCCAACTTGCTTACTCATGAATACCTAGGGCATTTTGAGGAAGCCCATCATTGGAATATACAAGCCAAGTTCTATAATGAAAGATTCCCACTAGTATATGAAAGTGATAACATAGGAGACTCTCTATCATGAAGATCATGGTGCTATTTTGAAGCACAAGTGTGGTAAAAGGGTAGTAGCATTGCCCCTTCTCTCTTTTTCTCTCATTTTTTTATTTTTTTATTTGGGCCTTCTCTTTTTTATGGCCTCTTTTTTTTATTTGGGCTTCTTTGGCCTCTTTTATTTATTTATTTTCACCCGGAGTCTCATCCCGACTTGTGGGGGAATCATAGTCTCCATCATCCTTTCCTCACTGGGACAATGCTCTAATAATGATGATCATCACACTTTTATTTACTTACAACTCATGAATTACAACTCGATTCTTAGAAAAAAATATGACTCTATATGAATGCCTCCGGTAGTGTACCGGGATGTGCAATGATGCATGAGTGACATGTATGAAAGAATTATGAACGGTAGCTTTGCCACAAATACAATGCCAACTACATGATCATGCATAGCAATATGACAATGATGGAGTGTGTCATAATAAATGGAACGGTGGAAAGTTGCATGGAAATATATCTCGGAATGGCTATGGAAATGCCATAATAGGTAGGTATGGTGGCTGTTTTGAGGAAGGTATTTGGTGGGTTTATGGTACCGGCGAAAGCTGCGCGGTACTAGAAAGGCTAGCAATGGTGGAAGGGTGAGAGTGCGTATAATCCATGGACTCAACATTAGTCATAAAGAACTCACATACTTATTGCAAAAATCTATTAGTTATCGAAACAAAGTACTACGCGCATGATCCTAGGGGGATAGATTGGTAGGAAAATACCATCGCTCGTCCCCGACCACCACTCATAAGGAAGGCAATCAATAAATAAATCATGCTCCGACTTCATCACATAACGGTTCACCATATGTGCATGCTACAGGAATCACAAACTTCAACACAAGTATTTCTCAAATTCACAACTACTCAACTAGCATGACTCTAATATTATCATCCTCATATCTCAAAACAATCATCAAGTATCAAACTTCTCTTAGTATTCAACACACTCATAAGAGAATTTTATTATTCTTGAATACCTAGCATATTAGGATTTTAAGCAAATTACCATGCTATTTAAGACTCCAAAAATAATCTAAGTGAAGCATGAGAGTTCATCTATTTCTTCAAAATAAAACTACCACCATGCTCTAAAAGATATAAGTGAAGCACTAGAGCAAATGACAAACTACTCCGAAAGATATAGGTGAAGATCAATGAGTAGTCGAATAATTATGCAACTATGTGAAGACTCTCTAACATTTAATAATTTCAGACTTTTGTATTATATTCAAACATCAAGCAAAGCAAAATAAAATGACATTCTAAGAATAGCAAACATCATGTGAAGAAGCAAAAACTTAGGATCAACCGAAACTAACCGATAGTTGTTGAAGAAGAAAGGTGGGATGCCAACCGGGGCATCACCAAGCTTAGACGCTTGAGACTTCTTGAGATATTATCTTGGGGTGCCTTGGGCATCCCCAATCTTGAGCTTTTGTGTCTCCTTAATTCCTCTCATATCAAGGTCTCCCTAAATCTCAAAAGCTTCATCCACACAAAACTCAATAAGGACTCGTGAGGTAAGTTAGTATAAACCATTGCAAAAACCTTATCATACTCTACTGTAGCAAACCACTAAAATTATTATTCAACATTGCATACTAAATTACTATGCATATTTAATAGTCCTATCCTCAAATAGAATCATTAAAGAAGCAAACATATGCAAACAATGCAAACATAACAGCAATCTGCCTAAACAGGATAGTCTGTCAAGAAGGCTGCAACATCCATACTTCCCTAACTCCAAAAATTATGAAATAAAATTCCCACTGTACTAAATTTATCAGAGCTTAATATGCAAAAGGTTTCAACATTTTATCACATTTTGACGTTTCTAGGGAATTATTGCAACAGCGGTAAACTTTCTGTTTTCAAACAGCAACATGTATACTTGTAACATAGGCATAGTAAAGGCTATCAATGCCACTTTTATTGAAATAAAAGATGCAAAACATTGTTCTAAATAACATAAAGCAAATCCTAACAAAATAAATTGACGCTCCAAGCAAAACACATATCATGTGGCGAATAAAAATATAGCTCCAAGTAAACTTACCGATGAACGAAGACGAAAGAGGGGATGCCTTCCGGGGCATCCCCAAGCTTAGGCTCTTGGTTGTCCTTGAATATTACCTTGGGGTGCCTTGGGCATCCCCAAGCTTAGGCTCTTACCACTCCTTGTTCCATAGTCCATCGAATCCTTACCCAAAACTTGAAAACTTCACAACACAAAACTTAAAGTAGAAAACTCGTAAGCTCCGTTAGTATAAAATAAATCACCACTTCAAGGTACTGTAATGAACTCATTATTTATTTATATTGGTGTTAAACCTACTGTATTCCAACTTCTCTATGGTTTATAAACTATTTTACTAGCCATAGATTCATCAAAATAAGTAAACAACACATGAAAAACAGAATCTGTTAAAATAGAACAGTCTGTAGTAATCTGGATCAAACGTATACTTCTGGAACTCATAAAATTCTAAAATAAATTTCTTGACCGGAGGAATTTATCTATTAATCATATGCAAAAAGAATTAACTAAATAGAACTCTTCAAATAAAAATGGCAGCAATTCTCGTGAGCGCTAAAGTTTCTGTTTTTTACAGCATGATCAACAAGACTTTCCCCAAGTCTTCTCAAAGATTCTACTTGGCACAAACACTAATGAAAAGCATAAAACCACATCTAAACAGAGGCTAGATGAATTATTCATTACTAAACAGGAACAAAAAGCAAGGAACAACAATAAAATTGGGTTGCCTCCCAACAAGCGCTATCGTTTAATGCCCCTAGCTAGGCATGATGATTTCAATGATGCTCACATAAAAGATAAGAATTGTAACATAAAGAGAGCATCATAAAGAATATGACTAGCACATTTAAGTCTAACATACTTCCTATGCATAGGGATTTTGTGAGCAAATAACTTATGGGAACAAGAATCAACTTGCATAGGAAGGTAAAACAAGCATAACTTCAACACTTTAAGCACATAGAGAGGAAACTTGATATTATTGCAATTCCTACAAGCATATGTTCCTCCCTCATAATAATTTTTAGTAGCATCATGAATGAATTCAACAATATAACCAGCACCTAAAGCATTCTTTTCATGATCTACAAGCATAGAAATTTTATTACTTTCCACATAAGCAAAATTCTTCTCATGAATAATAGTGGGAGAAAACTCAACAAAATAATTACCATGTGAGGCATAATCCAATTGAAAAATAAAATCATGACGACAATTTTCATGGATATCATTATTCTTTGTCGCATACAAGTCATCACAATAATCATCATAAATAGCAACTTTGTTCTCATAATCAATTGGAACCTCTTCTGAAATAGTGGATTCATCACAAAATAAAGTAACGACCTCTCCAAATCCACTTTCATCAATATAATAATCATAAATAGGAGGCATGCTTTCATCATAATAAATTTGCTCATCAAAACTTGGGGGACAAAAAATATCATCTTCATCAAACATAGCTTCCCCAAACTTGTGGCTTTGCATATCATTAGCATCATGGATATTCAAGGAATTCATACTATAAACATTGCAATCATGCTCATCATTCAAATATTTAGTGCCAAACATTTTATAGATTTCTTCTTCTAGCACTTGAGCACAATTATCCTTTCCATCATACTCACGAAAGATATTAAAAAGGTGAAGCGTATGAGACAAACTCAATTCCATTTTTTATAGTTTTCTTTTATAAACTAAACTAGTGATAAAACAAGAAACTAAAAGACTCGATTGCAAGATCTAAAGATATACCTTCAAGCACTCACCTCCCCGGCAACGGCGCCAGAAAAGAGCTTGATGTCTGCTGCACAACCTTCTTCTTGTAGACGTTGTTGGGCCTCCAAGTGCAGAGATTTGTAGGACAGTAGCAAATTTCCCTCAAGTGGATGACCTAAGGTTTATCAATCGGTAGGAGGCATAGGATGAAGATGGTCTCTCTCAAGCAACCCTACAACCAAATAACAAAGAGTCTCTTGTGTCCCCAACACACCCAATACAATGGTAAATTGTATAGGTGCACTAGTTCGGCGAAGAGATGGTGATACAAGTGCAATATGGATGGTAGATAAAGGTATTTGTAATCTGAAATTATAAAAACAGCAAGGTAACTAATGGTAAAAGTGAGCGTAAACGGTATTGCAATGCTAGGAAATAAGGCCTAGGGCTCATACTTTTGCTAGTGTAAGTTCCCTCAATAATACTAACATAATTGGATCACATAACTATCCCTCAACATGCAACTAAGAGTCACTCCAAAGGCACTAATAGCGGAGAATGAACGAAGATTATGGTAGGGTACGAAACCACCTCAAAGTTATTCTTTCCAATCAATCCGTTGGGCTATTCCTATAAGTGTCACAAACAGCCCTAGAGTTCGTACTAGAATAACACCTTAAGACACAAATCAACCAAAACCCTAATTTCACCTAGATACTCCATTGTCACCTCAAGTATCCATGGGTATGATTATACGATATGCATCACACAATCTGAGATTCATCTATTCAACCAACACATAGGACCTCAAAGAGTGCCCAAAGTTTCTACCGGAGAATCACGACGAAAAAGTGTGCCAACCCCTATGCATAGGTTCCCAATGTCACGAAACCCGCAAGTTGATCACCAAAACATACATCAAGTGGATCAATTGAATAACCCATTGTCACCATGGTTATCCCACGCAAGACATACATCAAGTGTTCTCAAATCTTTAAAGACTCAATCCGATAAGATAACTCCGAAGGGGAAACTCAATTCATTACAAGAGAGAAGAGGGAGGAGAAACATAGGATCCAACTATAATAGAAAAGCTTGCGATACATCAAGATCGTATCATCTCAAGAATATGAGAGAGAGATCAAACACATAGCTACTAGTACATACCCTCAGCCCCGAGGGAGAACTACCCCCTCCTCGTCATGGAGAGCACCGGGATGATGAAGATGGCCACCGGAGAGGGATTGCCCCCTCCGGCAGGGTGCTGGAACGGGTCTAGGTTGGTTTTTTGTGGCTACGAAGGCTTCTGGCGGCGGAACTCTCGATCTATTTTGTGTTCTGGAAGTTTTAGGTCACGTAGGTATATATGGGTGCAGGAGGTACGTCAGGGGAGCCACGGGGGCCCCACGAGTAAGGGGGCGCACCCTAGGGGGGTGGGCGCGCCCCCCACCCTCGTGGGAAGCTCCCGTATCTTCTGACGTGGGGTCCAAGTCCATCAGGTGTGTTTCCTTCCAAAAATAACTTCTCCAGTTGATTTCGTTCCATTTCGACTCCGTCTGATATTCCTTTTCTTCAAAACATTGAAATAGGCATAAAACAACAAATCTGGGTTGGGCCTCTGGTTAATAGGTTAGTCCCAAAAGTAATATAAAAGTGGATAATAAAGCCCAATATTGCCCAAAACAGTAGATAGTATAGCATGGAGCAATCAAAAATTATAGATACACTGGAGACGTATCAGTTGCATATTGACGAAACACCACAACAATTATTTAATTCTCTCCCGTTTAAGTACTCAACAATATTAAATGTTGGTTAGCATGGCAAGGGGTGAAGCATATGAAAACTACCTATCTAGGCAAGTTAAATGAGGCCGGATATAACAAACAACAAATCCGGAAAATCCCCATGTGCAAAATGTGAATTTGGTATTGTTCTGCCCTAAACCATATTTTAGAGTTGTTAAATATGCAAGATAAGTACATCATGTTAAGCCAGGCATTTTTCTACCCCATTTACATATAAAGTTTATTAAATTTGGAGCTACGGTTATTTAGTTATGAAATAAAACATTTTAACATGGCCTTTATGCAAAATATATGCAAACAACATTTAAAACATTTTAAACATGGTTGAAAGTTGGATATTATGAAACTAGACAAAATTCTAGTCATGTTTCATATATAACTTATTTTAATCCGATGCATGGTTCTGAAGTTATTATATGCATGAACATGGAGGGGTTTTCTGCAAAAACTACAGTTCTCTGATTTATTAGCAAATTCGTTCGCGGAAAAAAATAGGCACTCGGGCCGAAACTTAACATCGGGGAAGCCCAACAAGGGAACACCGGGGGGGGGGGCGCTGCTCACCCTGGGCCTACGAGCCAGAAGCACGCGAGGCTAGCTGGGCCGTTACAATGGAAGCAGGGGAGGGGCCAAGGCTCGGTCAACGCTGGCAGGATACGGTCGAGCGGCGCGCTCGCTGCTGCTGGAAACAGCTGGCGGCAACGAAGATGGAGGCAGGGGCGCCCTGGGTGGCCAGTTCGCCGGCGGCTTCCTGGAGTTGGCCGGAGCAACGCCGAGGTGGTGAGGTCGAGGCGCCGTTGGAGTGGTTGGAGGTGGCCACGAGCAGGAGGAGCTCGAGGAAGCTGGTCGATGGGCGGCTCGGCCGCGGTGGAGAACGGCAAGGGCGGCTCTCGGAGGAGGCCAGGGACGCAGTGAGGTCCTCGCTCGAGGACTCGAGCGTGTGGACGAGGACGACTGCGGCGCTGCTGGCGGCTTGCTCGCCGGGGATGGCGCGAGCCACGGTAGAGGAACAAGGGCGCGGCGGCGGGACTTGGCGAGTCTTCGGTGCACTGGGATCAGGCGAATGCGAGCAGGAAACGGCAGAGGCAAGGTTCACTGAGGCGGAGGCAGCGGTTCCCGGCGAGGATCATGTCGGGCGGCATGCATCGAACTTCATGGCGCGGCGGAATGCTCCTGCTTATGTTCGAAAGGATAGGAGGGAGAGCAGAGGAGGTCACAGCGTAGGGGAGGAGCTTAAGAAGGAAAAGAGGACGGCACGAGGTGGATCCCGGCGGCGGCTCACCGGAGGGTCATCGGGGCTCCGTTTTGCGATGAGGTTGCGCGGGAGAGAGGCGGCAACGGCGGGGTCGAGCTCAGGCCATGACTTCCCTGGCTTCTGCATGGGGAGAAAACAGAGAGGTGGGAGAATCCAGAGAGAAAGAGAAGGCAGGGAGCAGGGTAAGGAGAGGGCAACGGGGCAGTGGTCTGGTTCTTGTCACCGGTGGTGGTCTCCAGCATCAGGTTGAGATCCTGCTCGAGGAAGGAGGCACGTGAGGGGCTGGCTGCTTGTGGACGGAAAACACGGCAGGTTGTCCGAGGCGGGAGAGGATCTGGATCGGGTGTGCTCTGGTTGGTCTGGTGCTGAAGACGAGGTGGAGCGGTGGTTGGCCGATGGGGATCTGGGAGGATCTCGATGGAGATGGTGAGTGGGTGGCGGCGGCGCAATGGGAAAAGATGGATGGGAAAGATCCTAGGACTAGGGTTTGGACGCATATATACATCGCCTGGATTAGATTAGGGGCTACCTTGTCCCTCCGATCGTAATCGGGCGGACGAGAATAAATAGCTTAGGGGAGCCCAAAAAGAATCGGAGATGTTTTGTAGATGTTTGGGGATGATCCGGACCCAATGGTGACGACTGTCCGGGTCGGGTTCAGGGAAGTTTTCGGACGTGCGCGAGGAGTGCCGCGGGCTGACGATAGAGGGGGGGGGGTCTGACAAAAGGCCACGGAGGTAGGGGTTTGATGGGTTGGTTTAGAGTGGAAGTGGTCTGTGAAGAGAGAAGAGAAGGAGAGCAGCCCGACGACTGTTTCCGGAGACCGAAAACGTCCGACGATAGTCCACCTACTATTGCCGCTATAGTTTAACGTTTGGGCTATCAAACGAACTTCGAATGTGATGAAATTTGACAGGCGGTCTACTGACAATATAACAACACTGCATGTCAACTTTCAACCCATTCCGAGAACATTTTCCGGCCACTTATGAAATAATATTTCGGACGTGCCACGGGCGCGTGCGAGTGTGTCTGGACTCAGAACGGACAATGGAGAGAACGAGGAGACCGGGACGGATGCAAGTTTTGAAAACATGATGATGCATTGCACATGATGACATGACAAGACGCAACACGCAAGCGAATGACATGGCAACAACAGCGAATAACTGGAAGACAACTGGCGCAATGGTCTCGGGGCGTTACAACACTCCACCACTACGAGAGGATCTCGTCCCGAGATCTAGGATGGCACTGGAGAAAAAACGGAAGAGGAAGAGAAAAAGTAAAACTAAGTTGCTTCTTTGACAAATGAGTGAAACCAAAGAACCTTGCGAGGTTGAACAATTTGGAAGAAAGAATAAAACAAAGATGAACAAAGTTGAAAACACTCCATTAGAAAAGAGGAACGCGGAAGAACAAATTCGGGCAGCACTCCGGTTGAAAAGAGATGCAAGACTTGATAAGGAGAAAAGAACTTGAGCAGAGGACACAACACTCCGGTTAAATGGATAAGCATGCAAAGAACACAATCCTCAGAAATCGAGATGAAGAGAGAAAAGAGCAACATCACAATGCCTCTGGATGAAGGAATAGAAGGTAGATCGTTGGAACAAAAGAATAGAGAAGAAAAAGGCAACTTCTACCACAAATGAGTTTGGAAAGCACCCTTCCAAGAAGGTTAAAACATTGTTGTTGGAAACCAACAACGAAAAGAGTAAGCTTGTTGTGGGCTTATGGACAACATCTCGAAATATTGAGGTGAAATTCTGCCACTAACGGAAAACAATAGATTAGATTGATATCAACAAGGAGACGAGAAGCTTATTTCACCGAGAGGATAACTAAAGAACTTGGGTCATTTATAAGCACCAGCATCTTGAACCGAGAATGTGATATGATGAACCACTTCGGAACGAAGAAACTAGATCACTTGGATGAAACAATAATAAGAATTACGTTATGCATATCCTTCACCAATTAAATTGATGACAAGCAATGGATTTGGCATACTACTTATTCTCGTAGAAAGGATTCAGGAGAGATATAGCGTAATCTTGAGAAGGTCTTCAATGATCCACCGGTAGGATTTGAAAGAACGAATGCATTGCAACAATAACAACGGAAGAGAATTCTTAAATGAACCATCATAAGAATTGAAAATGAACAAAGAAAAGATAAAGAAACACCGGAAGAATTAGAGAATGAATGAAGACACTTGAGGGAATTTAGATACATGAGAACGAAGAGATCACGATCTGATTAGAGAAAACTTGAACGATGCACCGGTATGATTTGGAGAACAAGAGATGAAAGCTGGAATGAATAATTATGAGATGATGTGCTCTGGAGAATCAAATTGAAAATACTCCTGAATTGCTCCGGATGGGTGAAAAGAATTCTCACAATTGAAAACAATTATGAGAGGATGGCATGAAGTTAGAACCATGAATCTTCAAGAGAACGTATATGATTGAAGAGAAACTCATCTTCGGTCTTCAACTCCGAGAATGACGATGAGAAACACCATCAAGAATTGTTTAGACACTCCGGGAGAATCAAAAGCGAAGAGGTTGATCCAACTATGAAAAGAATTTGAACGATCTTGGAGGAAGACATATCACTGATGATAACCCATTCTTACGTCAAAAATTGAAAAGAATTTGAGAAGCTCCGGGAAAATTAGAAGAGTCAGGTAAGATTCTGGGAAAAGACCTGTGGGTTAGGGCCCACTCAAAAGAAACACCTTTGAACGATTTAAAAGAGAGGTTGCACCGGTTGAAGTAAATGGCTTGAATAAGGTAAGACCTCGAAATAGCTTGAAAGGATTATGAATAGAAACTTAAATCTTCTGGGATATCTTCAGCACTCCAGAACAATTGAATAGCGAGAAGTGAATGATTAAGAGATACACCGACATGAGAAAACATTTGAAACGAGGAAAAGGATAAGATCGACAAACCTTGACTTGAATCCACGAGAGAAGAAAAAAGAATGACGAATGATGAACTTGAAGCTCCGTTAGTATCTTCATGAGAATCACCAGATAAGAACACTGAAAGAGAGGAGTAAAGAGGCTTCTCATCCATAAGATGGATACTTGATAAAGAAATCCGAGTCCTTGAAGAAAAAGGGTGGGAGGGCGGGAAAACAAAGGCAACTTGGGCGGATGGACGAACACCGTTGGGAAAACTGAGAGGTGGTCTTGCGAATGTTGACATGATCGGGTTTACTTGAAGAGAAAGACATCGGTTGGGAAAGAATTGGAATGACCACCTTGATGATCGAAAAGGGTTAGTATTACCATAGAAATATGAGAACACCGCTTAGGGAAGGTATGGAATCGACACTTGACTTTGAAGCAACTCAAATACCACAAATCAAAACAAAAACAAAGGATTGGCTTGCAAAATAAGCCGGAAACAAACATATGATAGATCCCATATCGTATCATGTGTCCGTTGGAAAGATATTCTAGGAGCTACTTGAATTCCCACTTATAAACTCCCAAAACTTTCTAGTTATGCAATCAGGTGTTGGGGATACAGGGGAAGCATAATATCTCACCCAAACTAACAAATCCTACATCCAGCTGTATCCATCCTTCAACACATAACCAAGAAACCTTCGGAAATCATTTACCTCAACCTTCGAAAAGCATCCGTTATACGAGTTATGGCAATACTCCCGAACTACCGCCCCCGTACTAGGTGGCGTCGAGGTTATCTCACCAACAACTGCATAAAAGAGATTTTCGATGTCGTTGAACTCAGGTATTCCAGAATTGCAACGATAAAATTGTGACGACAACACCTCGGAGCTCAACTCCCCGGGACACTGCCACAACCCCTAAATGTCAGGACACACCAAGAACAATGTTCTTGTCACAAAACTATCGGAACGATTCCAAGATACCCGCTTGATCGTAAAAAAATTCGTGAAATTTGAGGAGAGAAGAGTCAAAACTCTACATCAGGAGGCCTCACGAGAGCGATGAAGGGACCGAGGAGTAAAAAGAATCCTACTATACGATATATATAATCCTATATGACTCAACACATTTTGTTCTAGACTCAGCAACGTCAGCGATTCGATCAAGCAGGGGGCTCCTAAGTCGGGGAAGGCTCTGATTACCAACTTGTAACACCCACGATGCGGCTATATCTCCCACGTGTCGGAGCACGACTTAGAGGCATAACCGCATAGTGGGCATGTCGCAAGAGGGGTAATCTTTACACATCCCATGTACTGAATACGAAAGGGATAAAGAGTTGGCTTACAATCGCCACTTCACACAATACATAAATATAGCATTACATCATCCAGAATACAATCAAGCTCCGACTACAGAACCAAATAAAGAAAGACAACCTCAAATGCTAGATCCCCGATCGCCCCAACTGGGCTCCTCTACTGATCGATCAGCAACGAAACAACACAACAAATAAGAACTTCATCGATCTCCCACCTGAGCTAGGTTGCGTCACCTGCACTGGTACCATCGGCACTTGCAACTGTTTGGAAGTATCTGTGAGCCATGAGGACTCAGCAATCTCACACTTGCGAGATCAAGACTATTTAAGCTTATGGGTAGGAAAGGGTAGTGAGGTGGAGCTGCAGCAAGCACTAAGCATATATGGTGGCTAACTTATGCAAAAGAGAGCGAGAAGAGAAGCAAAGCATAGTCGATAAGCTATAATGATCAAGAAGTGATCCTGTAACTACTTACGTTCAAGCATAACATGAGTCCGTGTTCTCTTCGCGGACTCTGCCGAAAAGAGACCGTCCCGGCTACACACGCGGTTGATTAATTTTAATTAAGTTAAGTGTCATGTTTTCTACAACCAGATATTAACAAATTCCCATCTTCCCATAACCGCGGGCACGGCCTTCGAAAGTTCAAAACCCTGCAGGGGTGTCCCAACTCAGCCCATCACAAGCTCTCACGGTCAACGAAGGATATTCCTTCTCCCAGGAAGACCCGACCAGACTAGGAATCCTGGTTACAAGACATTTCGACAATGGTAAAACAAGACCAGCAAAGCCGCCTGATGTGCTGACAAATCCCGATAGGAGTCGCACGTATCTCGTTCTCAGGGCACACTGGATGGGCAAGACGTCGGGTTGGCAAAAACCCTGGTTGCCCAGGGGGCACCGGACATCGCCAAGTTTGGACCAACACTCGGAGGAGCACTAGCCCGGGGGTTTAAAATAAAGATGACCCTTGAGTCTGCAGAACCCAAGGGAAAAAGGCTTAGGTGGCAAATGTTAAAACCAAGGTTGGGACTTGCTGGAGGAGTTTTATTCAAAGCAAACTGTCAAGGGGTTCCCATAACACCCAACCGCGTAAGGAACGCAAAATCAAGGACCATAACACCGGGAAGACGGAAACTAGGGAGGCAAGAGTGGAACAAAACACCAGGCATAAGGCCGAGCCTTCCACCCGTTACCAAGTATATAGGTGCATTAAAGTAAACAAGATATAATAATGATGTCCTAACAAAATCCATGTTCCAACATGGAACAACCTTCATCTTCACCTGCAACTAGCAACGCTATAAGAGGGGTTGAGCAAAGCGGTAACATAGCCAAACAACGGTTTGCTAGGAAAGGTGGGTTAGAGGCTTGACATGGCAATATGGGAGGCATGATATAGCAAGTGGTAGGTATCACGACATAGCAAAAGAGCGAGCAACTAGAAAGCAAAGATAGAAGTGATTTCGAGGGTATGGTCATCTTGCCTGAGATCCTGCAAGGAAGAAGAACGAGTCCATGAAGAAGACAAACGGACGTAGTCGAACGAATCCTCACAAACACGGCGTTATCGGAACCATTCCGAAGAAGCAACACCAGAAAGAAGCAAACAACATGGTAAACAACCATCACATAATCATGGCATGATGCACAACCAAGTGTGATGCATGTCCAGCTTAAAGAGGCATGGCATGTCAAAATGCACAAACAAAACTACAAGTTAAGTGGAGCTCAATATGCAACCAATTGCATATTGATGAAACACCACAACAATTATTTAGTTCTCTCCCGTTTAAGTACTCAACAATATTAAATGTTGGTTAGCATGGCAAGGGGTGAAGCATATGAAAACTACCTATCTAGGCAAGTTTAAATGAGGCCGGATATAACAAACAACAAATCCGGAAAATCCCCATGTGCAAAATGTGAATTTGGTATTGTTCTGCCCTAAACCATATTTTAGAGTTGTTAAACATGCAAGATAAGTACATCATGTTAAACTTGGCATTTTTCTACCCCATTTACATATAAAGTTTAATAAATTTGGAGCTACAGTTATTTAGTTATGAAATAAAGCATCTTAACATGGCATTTATGCAAAATATATGCAAACAACATTTTAAACATTTTAAACATGGTTGAAAGTTAGATATTATGAAACTAGACAAAATTCTAGTCATGTTTCATATATAACTTATTTTAATCCGATGCACGGTTCTGAAGTTATTATATGCATGAACATGGAAGGGTTTTCTGCAAAAACTACAGTTCTTTGATTAATTAGCAAATTCGTTCGCGAAAAAAAACAGGCACTCGGGCCGAAACTTAACAGGAAGCCCAACAAGGGAACACCGGGGGGGTGGGCTGCTCACCCTGAGCCTACGGGCCAGAAGCACGCGCGACTAGCTGGGCCGCTACAACGGAAGAAGGGGAGGTGCCAAGGCTCGGTCAACGCTGGCAGGATCCGGTCGAGCGGCGCGCTCGCTGCTGCTCGAAACAGCTGGCGGCAATGACAAGGTGGCGAGGTCGAGGCACCGTTGGAGTGGTTGGAGGCGGCCACGAGCAGGAAGAGCTTGAGGAAGCTGGTCGATGGGCGGCTCGGCCGCGATGGAGAACGGCAAGGGCGGCGCTCGGAGGAGGCCAGGGACGCAGTGAGGTCCTCGCTCGAGGACTCGAGTGCGTGGACGAGGACGACTGCGGCGCTGCTGGTGGCTTGCTGACCGGGGATGGCACGGGCCACGACAGAGGAACAAGGGTGCGACGGCGGGACTCGGCGAGTCTTCGGAACGCTGGGATCAGGCAAACGCGAGCAGGAAATGGTAGAGGCAAGGTGCACCAAGGCGGAGGCAGTGGTTCCCGGCGAGGATCATGTCGGGCAGCAAGCATCGATCTTCATGGCGCGGCGGAATGCTCCTGCTTCTGTTCGAAGGGACATGAGGGAGAGCAGAAGAGGTCAGAGCGTAGGGGAGGAGCTCAAGACGGAAAAGAGGACGGCAGGAGGTGGATCCCGGAGGCGGCTCACCGGAGGGTCGCCGGGGCTCCATTTTGCGACGAGGTTTTGCGGGAGAGAGGCGGCAACGACGGGGTTGAGCTCAGGCCATGACTTCCCTGGCTTCTGCACGGGGAGAAAACAGAGAGGTGAGAGAATCCAGAGAGAAAGAGAAGGCAGGGAGCAGGGTCAGGAGAGGGGCAATGGGGTAGTGGTCTGGTTCTTGTCGCCGGTGCTGGTCTCTGGCAGCAGGTTGAGATCCTGCTCGAGGAAGGAGGCGTGCGAGGGGCTGGCTGCTTGTGACCGGAAAACACGGCAGGTGGTCCGAGGTGGGAGAGGATCTAGATCGGGTGCGCTCTGGTTGGTCTGGTGCTAAAGACGAGGTGGAGCGGTGGTTGGCCAATGGGGATCTAGGAGGATCTCAATGGAGATGGTGAGTGGGTGGCGGCGGCGCGATGGGAAAAGATGGATGGGAGAGATCCTAGGACTAGGGTTTGGACGCATATATACATCGCGTGGATTAGATTAGGGGCTACCTCGTCCCTCCTATCGTAATCGGGCGGACGAGAATAAATAGCTTAGGGGAGCCCAACAAAGAATCAGAGATGTTTTGTAGATGTTTGGGGATGATCCGGACCCAACGGCGACGACTGTCCGGGTCGGGTTCGGGGGAGTTTTCGGACGCGCGCGAGGAGAGCCGCGGGCTGACGATAGAGGGGGGTCTGACAAAAGGCCACGGAGGCAGGGGTTTGATGGGCTGGTTTAGAGTGGAAGTGGGTTGTGAAGAGAGAAGAGAAGGAGAGCAGTCCGGCAACTGTTTCCGGAGACCGAAAACGTCCGACGATAGACCGGCTACTATTGCCGCTATAGTTTAACGTTTGGGCTATCAAACGAACTCCGAATGCGATGAAATTTGACAGGCGGTCTACTGACAACATAACAACACCGGATGTCAACTTTCAACCCATTCCGAGAACATTTTCTGACCACTTATAAAATAATATTTCGGACATGCCACAGGAGCGTGCGAGTGTGTCTGGACTCAGAACGGACAATGGAGAGAACGAGGAGACTGGGATGGATGTAAGTTTTGAAAACGTGATGATGCAATGCACATGATGTCATGCCAAGATGCAACACGCAAGCGAATGACATGGCAACAACAGCGAATAACTGGAAGACAACTAGCGCAACGGTCTCTAGGCGTTACAGGCGAGCTAGAACTGCAAGCGACTCCAGCAGGCCTAGACTTAATCTGCAGCCTCCCCGGTGATATGTTGAGAGTTATCATCTCCCTCCCCCCAATCAAATATGGGGCGCGGACAACCCTGCTTTCCCGGTAGTGGCGCCCCCTATGGAACTTCAGCCCTCTCGACCTCATCGACACCCACGAGCTTTGTCATGGCTATCGCAAAAGCTTGGATGTGTTCTCCAAGATCCTCGGCAGTCACATTGGCCCAACCAAAGGCCTTAGAATGGGCAAGTTCCGTTCCAACGGAAAGGACCGAGCCAAGCTTGACGACTTGTTCTGATCCCCCGCCCTAGATCAGCTCGAGGAGCTCACTTTTGATGATGGGCATATGCAGTCTCTACTAACGTCCGCATTCCGCCTCGCGCCCATGCCGCGCATCGCCAAGTTCAGGAACTGCCATTTCCCGCCCCTTAATGACGCGCCCTCTCTTATTGTACCACGACTGAAGCACCTCGAGCTCATCACCGTCTGCCTATCAAAGTGTGACATGGAGCGCATGCTCTGTGGCTGTACTGCACTCGAGTACCTTCGTCTTCAGGTGATCAATGGTTTGAGTACTTTCCACATCACCTCCATGACTCTCTGGACTATTTATGTGTGTTGCTGGTGCGGCAGGAATACATCACAGGATGTGTACCAAGGTATGGTCATCCAGGACACACCTGCACTTGAGAGTTTACTTGTAGTTGATCAAGAAGGTCCAAGAAAAATTAATGTCATTTCTGCGCTGAAGTTGACAGTGGTGGGCTACTCATCTTACAAATGCTTCGAACTTGTTATTGGATCCACACCAGTTTAGGTACAACAGCCGCCTTCTACCTCTCCTTCTACAAATTAACATTATTTCTAATTTTGAAGATGTTTGTTCGTCTGTCATTCAGAAAATGATTTCGACAAGCTTGACCCCGAAACCGCGCACAGTGAAGGTTCTTTTGGACAATTTCAGTACATACATGTCCTCCATATTGGTTACAATCAATAAGCATCTCTCCTTTGGATTCATTTGTACTAGTTTTCTTAGGGAACTTTTCATCCACTCCAACCTCTTGTGAAGAAGGCTACATTTTTCTAGAATGTAATCAAATTCCCATGTCAATCATGTCAGATCGAAGATGGCATTTTAGTGCATTTTACAAATCCTGCAAACCAAATAGCTAGGCCTGTAGTAATGTTCAAAACTGCATGTAGGCACTAACATGTTTTCTTCTTTTGCAGATAAGATTAGGCCCAGTGGTGGATAATGTGATACAATATAACAATCACGTCGAATGCCTAGATCTGCATCTCTCAAAAATTACTTTGAACTCCTACCGAGGGATCTTACCGGAGATTATATTCGCTAGGTTCTTTGTTCTCAGAGCAAGGGTGCTGAAGGAGATGAGGTTTGCCCTACATTTATTTCGCAAAAATGAATGGTTAGTTGATCAGCACCAGCGCCTGCGCTAGAATGGAGCAGGATCCAAAAATGCTGATTTCATTTTGGAACTTCAGATGACAGAGTAATCAGAAGTCATCGTGTCAACCCCATACATGACTTCTCAGTGGCTGACCCCTTTGCAAAAATTGTGAGGTTTCGAAGCCAGACTTAGAAGCGGTAATATTAGTTTGAACCTCTCTGGTATCCATGTTCAGCGGATCAGTGCGAGTGTTTGCAGCTGATGAGCTGAATTTCATTTCTAATATCAGTTTGAACCTTGTAATCTTCGAATTTGAGCCATATAACTCTAGAATTTGAACCTTGTAACATTTCGAGATTTTGTGGTACAATCGTTGAAATGGCATCGTATGGGACTCGCATATTGCTAGCACTATTTTGACCTTAATATGCAATGGTCTTAGATTT
Source organism: Triticum urartu (assembly GCF_003073215.2). Classification (NCBI taxonomy): domain Eukaryota; kingdom Viridiplantae; phylum Streptophyta; class Magnoliopsida; order Poales; family Poaceae; genus Triticum; species Triticum urartu. The sequence continues at coordinate 224,202,881 of NC_053022.1, forward strand.
GATTAACCATTCTCGAATCAGTTTACCTTGTCGATCTCACAACACACGATCTGTATAGCTAAATCGACTGCGATCTTCGGCATTATTGCACACAGTTGGTTTCTTCCTCCGTGTGCACTATAGAGTGCAGAATTAATTATCGCACTCGAGTGTCCATCATCACCCTTCAGTGTAAGTTTGACCTCATCACCCAAGGGTAAACTTATGACCGAAGTCATTCAACACACTTCGTTTTTACAAAGCTTTTTGCCAATAAACGCCCACGATTTTTCCCTCTTCTAGACGACGTGGCCAAACTAGCCGGGTGGGAAGCTTGCGCGGTAAACAGCGCGGTAGCGCAGGAACAGGCTCACCAATGATACATTCGGCGCCTCTTCGAGCCCACGCGTGCGGTGTGGTGTTGTCAAGCGTACACTGGAATCCTCCGCTATGAACATCGTGACAAGACGTGATGATTACAGGCCGGCCGGCCCCCATTTATTACAGCGGCCATTTAACCTACTCCTGTGTCTCTTCAACCTTTCGATCGCGCCCCACCATTGCAAGAAGCACACCCACCACGAGAAATTCTTAGAGGGTATCCTACGCGGCTCCAATGGCGCTTCGAGCGGCTACCGACGACGAGCAGCAGTTCACCATGCGTGCCGTGGTGGACACCCACAGAAGGTTCATGGACCTCTCGGTGGTCTACACCAACGACCCAGTCTGGGTGGAGCACTCCATCCACCTCATGGAGCTATAGCTTGCCGCGGAGAAGTATAAGGTGGTCGGGTTCGACCTCGAGTACACCGGCGCTCATGCCGGGTCTCGTCCCAAGGTCGCTGTCGCCCAGATGTGCGTGCGCCACCACGTCCTCGTCTACCACTACTGCCTGGCCACAAGGCCTTGCAAGCATTTCGCCAGGTTTGTCAACATCCCCCACTACATGTTCGCTATGGTGGACATCACCAACGATGTAAAGGCGCTTGATAATACGGGCATCGTCTGCCAGAATCTTGTCGACATCCAGGGCCAATACAAGATCTGGGGTAGCAAGGAGCATGAGAAGGACTCACTGTTTCACCTCGCTGAGGCCATCATCGACCCCTACTACAGAGACATGAAGGATTCGTGCAACAAGGACAAGCGTGCCTGGCACTCGGCCTGGATGGAGAAACTCGACAAAGCTCACATCATGTACGCGGCCAAGGAGGCATACACGAGCTACGACATGTACAGGTGGATCGTTGACATGAGGAAGTGCCTCCTTCCCCAAAACAACTAGGGATCCAGCCAGAAGCAGAGCAATGACAAGCATCGTCACAACAATAAGTAGATGATTAGATCCTCGTTTCTCCTACTTTAGTATGCATGTAATTGCTTTCTTTGGTGTGTGGAAATGTTATGTCTGTAGTCACTTGTGTAATTGTATTCTTAATTTGGTTATGCAATGATGTCATTTTAAGTATATATGTTGATGCTCTGTAGATAGAGCGTAGATGTTGTGCGGACAAAGAAAATCACATCGCACACAGACTAAACAATGGAACCCGTCGGTGATGTTTTCATCAATCACTCAAAATTGTATACCAGCAATCGTTTGCTCACAACACACATGGCTTGTTACCAGTAATCGTCTGTGTTGTTATCAATCTTCGCACTTGTTTCCGATTATAGACCTGTTTGTCTCGTATCACACACATCTTGTTCATTTGAACTGTTTATGTTCTCATGTCTCAATGCAAACAGTTCATCCGAGTGAAGCGCATACCGTATATCGCACACACCTTTGATCTGGCTGGCCATTTCCTTTTTGTTGCATAATTACAAACAGCTCATTTGAGTGAACCGTATGTTGTACATCGCACACACCTTCATCTGGCTGCCCGTTTCTTTTGTTCCTCCTCATCGTAAACGGTTAACTGAACTGAAGCGTACGCTCTCAATCACACACGCAACTAAATTCTGAACCGTGCTTGATGCATCCTCCATCGCAAACGCTTTGCACCTTTTTGACGGTTTTTTACATCACCGTTTGCGATTACGACATCACACACAATTTCCTCGAAGGGTCTCTGATCGTAGTGTTGCGTTAGCAGCATCCTAAAGTAGTGGCAATTCAAGAAGTTTACCACAGAATCTTCTTCATAAGTATTGCCTTTATTCTACATTTTGTTAAGAGTAAATATAGATGTGATAATATAAGAAAAAATGGAGAATATTTAAGATAAGATGAAGAGTGATGGTACATAACCAAGTAGCTATAAATGTAAGTACAGTGATGCAGGCAAAAGGTACAGCCAAGAGCAATGCAGAGCTAAACTTCTTCACTACCATCGGTGTTATCAACCTTATGGTAAGAGTAAATATAGATCTGATGTGTAGAAAATGGAGGGCAAAGGAAAATAAGCTACAGAGTGATGGTACATGAACAACTAGCTGTCAATATAAGTACACTGATCAGATCTCCAGGTGGGCGAGGTTGTAGGATGACCTGAAAGCCTCGTTTGAACAGTCTACCGACGTCATCCGACAACTAAATGGGAGCAATGCGAAGCTCCGGGCCGATCGCGACCTGCTGAGGGCGAATATCGTCGAAAGTGCGGAGCAGCAGGAGCAGACCAGTGCCTCGTTGAAGAGGACCGGCATCATCGTTGAGCAACTTATGGACGAGAATGCCATGCTGTGCATCGAGCGCAGAAGGCTAGTGGAGGAATCTGTAGATGCTCTCAAGCAGCATCTAGAGGACAAGAAGGAGCTCGTCGCCACTCGCCGCAGAGACTAGTTCCCGCGGCCTGCAGCAATGCATTAAGAAAGTAGAGATCAGCGAGCTAGATCATTGTCTTCCTTCTTCTTTTGCCCTTGTGTATTTCGGGTGTTGCCGCATGTGGCTTTTTTTAATTATGTTTCTAAATATGTAAGACAATTATTATCCACTGTCATCGTCCTTATATTCATCATGCTTGCTATAAGTCGCAGTCGATGCTATATAGGTCCGTCGGATCTTACATCAAGATCCGTGCAAAACTTTCTTTTCAGATTTTCATTTTTCTCTCTTAAATCTCAGTGCAGTGAGACATATAGCCACACCATAGAACATGTGCTCGGGTGCCATTAATGGAGATGTTCGGAGGGAGGTGCGTGGCTGGTAGCGGTCAAAGGGCTCTCCTCCCGATGAGCACGCGTAGGGGTCTAATCGCACACCTCCCGTACTCAAATAGCTACCCCGCACGACAACTCCTAGCCAATAAAAAAGGGGACGCGTGGCCGCACGTAATTGGCAAGTAGAACGCCTATGGTTTCAATAATACTTGTGTTTCCGATTTGTAACATGACATCACTTGTTCCAAAATTACTTTGTTGATTGTTAATGTGTGCGCCTTCACAAATCGGACAGAAAAATTACCATAGCATGTTTGTGCCATGTCAGGACACCATGCCAAGTTTCATGATTTTCAGGCGTGTTTTCGATTTACAGGAATTAAAAAACCAGGTTTCTCAATCTTTCCGGCCGAGCCATGATGCTCAGATATTTGAATTTCACTCCTATCTCTTGCATGGGACCGAGAAATTCACCCAAGGACACACATGTGATTTTTCAAACAACTTTGGTGCACTGGAGCATGTGCTTGTAGTTCAAATTTGAATTATGCACATTAAATGTGCATAAACTCAATTAATGTATAAAAAGGCCAAACGAACCCGAAATATTTCCAAAATTTAGCAAGGTACTTCTATTTGGTCTAATCTGCCTGTGTCAAAAAATTAAGGCAGGAGAAGGCAGTGTACGTATGTCGTTTCGCACACGGAGGTGACATGTTCCCTCTCGGAACCGCAAGCCTTCTTGAGGGAAGCTCCAGTTTGCAAGAAGCTTACACCAAAGCTTGTTCCAATTCGGCCAAAAAAATTACCGCATCATGTTGGTGCCATGTCATGACACCATGCCAAGTTTCATGATTTTCAAGCGTGTTTTGGATTTACAGGAATTAAAAAACCAAGTTTTTCAATCTCCCCGGCCGAGCCACGACACCCAGATTTTGAATTTCACTCTCATCTCTTGCATGAGACCTAGAAAATCGCCCAAGGACACACATGTGATTTTTCAAACAACTTTGGTGCACTGGAGCGTCTGCTTATAGCTCAAATTTGAATTATGCACATTAAATGCGCAGAAACTCAATTAATGTATAACAAAGGCCAAACGAACCCGGAATAATTCCAAAATTTAGCACGGTACTTCTATTTGCTCTAATCTGCGAGTGTAAAAAATTAAGGCAGGAGAAGGCAGTGTACGTATGTCGTTTAGCACACGGAGGCGACACGTTCCCTCTCAGAAACACGAGCCTTCTTGAGGGAAGCTCCGGTTTGCAAGAATCTTACACCAAAGCTTGTCCCAATTTGGCCAAAAAAATTACTACAGCATGTTGGTGCCATGTTATGACACCATGCCAAGTTTCATGATTTTCATGCATGTTTTGGATTTACAGGAATTAAAAAACCAAGTTTCTCAATCTTTTCGGGTGATCCACGACGCCCAGATGTTTGAATTTCACTCCCATCTCTTGAATGGGACCTAGAAATTCACCCAAGGACACAGATGTGATTTTTCAACCAACTTTAGTGCACTAGAGCCTGTGCTTGTAGTTCAAATTTGAATTATGCACATTAAATGCGCAGAAATTCAATTAATGTATAAAAAAGGCCAAACGAACCCGGAATAATTCCAAAATTTAGCACGATACTTCTATTTGGTCTAATCTGCCAGTGTAAAAAAATTAAGGTGGGAGAAGGCAGTGTACATATGTCATTTCGCACACGGAGGTGACACGTACCCTCTTGGAACCACAAGCCTTCTTGAGGGATGCTCCGGTTTGCAAGAAGCTTACACCAAAGCTTGTCCCAATTCGGCCAAAAAATTACCGCATCATGTTGGTGCCATGTCATGACACCAAGCCAAGGTTCATGATTTCAGTCGTGTTTTCGATTTATAGGAATTAAAAAACCAATTTTCTCAATCTTCTCGGCCGAACCACGATGCCCAGATGTTTGAATTTCACTCCCATCTCTTGCATGGGGCCTAGAAATTCACCCAAGGACACAGATGTGACTTTTCAAACAACTTTGGTGCACTGGAGCCTGTGCTTGTAGTTCAAATTTGAAGTATGCACATTAAATGCCCCAAAACTCAATTAATGTATAAAAAAGGCCAAACGGACCCGAAATAATTCCAAAATTTAGCATGATATTTCTATTTGGTCTAATCTGCCAGTGTACAAAAATTAAGGTGGGAGAAGGCAGCGTACGTATGTCGTTTAGCACAGGAAGGTAACATGTTCCTTCTCGGAACAATAAGCCTTCTTGAGGGATGCTCCGGTTTGCAAGAAGCTTACACCAAAGCTTGTCCCAATTCGGCCAAACAAATTATTGTAGCATGTTGGTGCCATGTCATGACACCATGCCAAGTTTCATGATTTTCAAGCGTGTTTTGGATTTACAGGAATTAAAAAACCAAGTTTCTCAATCTTTCCGGGTGATCCACGACGCCCAGATGTTTGAATTTCACTCCCATCTCTTGCATGGGACCTAGAAATTCACCCAAGGATACAGATGTGATTTTTCAAACAACTTTGGTGCACTAGAGCCTGTGCTTGTAGTTCAAATTTGAAGTATGCACATTAAATGCGCAGATACTCAATTAATGTATAAAAAAGGCCAAACGAACCCGGAATAATTCCAAAATTTAGCACGATACTTCTATTTGGTCTAATATGCCAGTGTAAAAAAATTAAGGCGGGAGAAGGCAGTGTACGTATGTCGTTTCGCACACGGAGGTGACACATTCCCTCTCGGAACCATGAGCCTTCTTGAGGGATGCTCCGGTTTGCATGAAGCTTACACCAAAGCTTGTCCCAATTCGGCCAAAAAACTTACCACGGCATGTTGGTGCCATGTCATGACACCATGCCAAGTTTCATGATTTTCTGGCGTGTTTTGGATTTATAGAAATTAAAAAACCAAGTTTCTCAATCTTCCGGTCGAGCCACGACGCCCAGATGTTTGAATTTCACTCCCATCTCTTGCATGGGACCTAGTAATTCACCCAAGGACACACATGTGATTTTTCAAACAACTTTGGTGCACTGGAGCATGTACTTGTAGTTCAAATTTCAATTATGCACATTAAATACGCAGAAACTCAATTAATGTATAAAAGGCCAAAGGACCCTGGAATAATTCCAGAATTTAGCACAATACTTCTATTTGGTCTAATCTGCCAGTGTAAAAAATTAAGGCGGGAGAAGGCAGTGTACGTATGTCATTTCGCACATGGAGGTGACACGTTCCCTCTCGGAACCATGAGCCTTCTTGAGGGAAGCTCCAGTTCGCAAGATGCTTACACCAAAGCTTGTCCCAATTCGGCCAAAAAAATTACCGCAGCATGTTGGTGCCATGTCATGACACCATGGCAAGTTTCATGATTTTCAGGCGTGTTTTGGATTTACAGGAATTAAAAAAATAAAGTTTCTCAATCTTTCCAGCTGAGCCACGACGCCCAGATGTTTGAATTTCACTACCATCTCTTGCATGGGACCTAGAAATTCACCCAAGGACACACATGAGATTTTTCAAACAACTTTGGTGCACTGGAGCCTATGCTTGTAGTTCAAATTTGAATTATGCACATTAAATGTGCAGAAATTCTATTAATGTATAAAAAAGGCCAAACGAACCCGGAATAATTCCAAAATTTAGCACGATACCTGTATTTGGTCTAATCTTCCAGTGTAAAAAAATTAAGGCGGGAGAAGGTAGTGTACGCATGTCGTTTCGCACACGGAGGTGACACGTTACCTCTCTAAACCACGAGCCTTCTTGAGGGATGCTCTGGTTTGCAAGAAGCTTACACCAAAGCTTGTCCCAATTCGGCCAAAAAAATTACTGCAGCATGTTGGTGCCATGTCATGACACCATGCCAAATTTCATGATTTTCAGGCGTGTTTTGGATTTACAGGAATTAAAAAATCAAGTTTCTCAATCTTTCCGACCGAGCCACAATGCCCAGATGTTTGAATTTCACTCCCATCTCTTGCATGGGACCTAGAAATTCACCCAAGGACACACATGTGATTTTTCAAACAACTTTGGTGCACTGGAGCATGTGCTTGTAGCTCAAATTTGAATTATGCATATTAAATGCCCAGAAATTCAATTAATGTATAACAAAAGCCAAATGAACACGGAATAATTCCAAAATTTAGCACAATACTTCTGTTTGGTCTAATCTACCAGTGTACAAAAATTATGGTGAGAGAAGGCAGTGTACGTATGTCGTTTCGCACACGGAGGAGACACGTTCCCTCTCGGAACCAAGAGCCTTCGTGAGGGAAGCTCCGGTGTGCAAGAAGCTTACACCAAAGCTTGTCCCAATTCGGCCAAAAAATTTACTGCAGCATGTTGGTGCCATGTCATGATACCATGCCAAGTTTCATGATTTTCAGCCGTGTTTTGGATTTACAGGAATTAAAAAACCAAGTTTCTCAATCATTCCGGCCGAGCCACGACACCCAGATGTTTGAATTTTATTCCCATTTCTTGCATGGGACCTATAAATTCACCCAAAGACACACATGTGATTTTTCAGCAAACTTTGGTGCATTGGAGGATGTGCTTGTAGTTCAAATTTGAATTATGCACATTAAATGCCCATAAACTCAATTAATGCATAAAAATACCAAACGAACCCAGAATAATTCCAAATTTAAACACGACACTCATGTACTAGTTGCATGTTCACTGTACGTAAATGTTCTAGCAATTGAAACACCATCCTTTCCCTCCGTAACACCATTTTGTATTTCAAAACATAATGAACAAAAATTAGGTATACCACAAACAGTTTACTAGAAAGAATCGTGTGGGTGCGATATAAAATATCTTGGCGCACTGTCTTGTCTAGCTTACGCGGGAACCTTCGTTGTCTACAGTCCACCGCCCCCGCTTGAACCACACTTGCGCGCCAGTTTCTCGCGGCACTGAGCAAAAAATTTTGGCCACAGCGGAAATATCTATCTCCCCGCCCCTCCCTCCTACAAAATCCACATTTCCACTGTTCCTCCTTGCTTTCCAAGTTCAAACCTTCACTGTTGCTTACTGGCAGCTCAGCCTCCTCGTCGGCGACCCTTCTTCTTGCAACGCCGCCCCCTCGCCGGCTACCCTTCTTCTTGCAGCGTCGCCTCCTCGCTGGCGACCCTTCTTCTTGCAGCGCCGCCTCCTCGCCGGCGACCCTTCTTCTTGCTACGCGGCCTCCTCGCCGCCGACCCTTCTTCTTGTTGCGCGGCCTTGTCAATATGGTCAGGTAATCCACACCCCACCCACACCATCCTCCTCCTTTCCCGTCCCACATGCCCTGACCGACGAAGCGACACCTTCCGAAATCACTGCCACCCTCCTCCAATTAAGTGCCACCCACAGCCATTTTACACGCAGTATAACGTGGAGCTGAGTAGCATGCGGCCGCACCCGCGAACGAGGTCGCTATGGCTGACATGCGTGTCGACCGCTAGATATTCGAGGAGCACCTCGTCTTCGAGGCCACCGTCGACACCGCCCTGCAGTTGTCTACTTTAAAATACAGTTCGTGATGTTCTCTCGAGGCCACCACCAGTGCCTTCTAGTGATTTGTCCTCTATAATGTTAATATGCAATCTGATGTTCAGTTAACGGTTTGGTCCTCTAAAATGTAATTTTCAATTAACACTTTGGTCCAACAATTGCTACATTTCGTAGTATTGTTCTCAAGCATTCTTTGTGTTGTTAACTGTCTTATCTTCTAGTACATGTGTTCTATTCTGCAATGCCCTGCTCAGTTAACTATTTTGGTTCATTTGGTCTGCTGTCCATTTAACTGTTTGGTTTAGTTCTGCAATTTGATTTTCATTTGTTGTGGGTACAATTTTGTATTGTTATGCATGTGACACCAATCGAATTTGGCTGTACTCAATACATATTCTACTGATAGTATGGCAACTCTCAGTTAACCTGATCAAGATCTTCCTTATGTGTGTTGCAGGGAAACAATGGGAGACACTGTGGTTTACCATCGAGGTTTGTTCAAGCAGGGTCCTTTGGCTAATAGCACAATATTGTGCAGTTGCAGGAATCATTCTAATATTTAGGTTTCTTACAATTTGGTCTTGCACATGTAGGGCCTGCTGTCAGAGGCTTAGACCCATTGTTTGACCCATTTTGCATATGGGGAAATGAGATGTCCATGAATATCAGTCAAGTTAAGAAACTCAGAAAGATTGTTAGGATGAAGAAACTTGTGACGAATAATAGCAAGATCTTTGTTTGCACAATGAAGAAGACATCAGTCAACTATAGGATGGTACCAACTCTTTTACCTTGTTTTTACCCCTTGCGCCATTTCAAAATTTACAACAACGATTTATCCATAGCTTTGTTTCCAGTACTTTTCAAAGCAGTTCACCGATGATTACCACTCAAACTACCTGCATGGTCAAGAGGCGAGGAAGGTATTCATTCAACCCCCACGGTACAATCTTGAAGTCTTGCTGAAGAGGACGAATGTTGGGCGGGCAATTATCCATAGCCACTGGCCTAAAGTTGCAAGGACATTCAACATCACTGAAGGCTCAATATTTGCCTTCCGGTTCTGCAGTTTCCCAGATGAGATTCATCTGTCTATTTACCGTGTATGATGCCACATTCCAAAGATTTTTGATGCTACATGTGAAACTTGGTGCTGTTGTGTATTGGCGTAACTGAGTGTCGAAGCTATCTGATGTAATTCGATTATGAAATCCTAGTTGCTTTTATATGGATATGAAATATCTGGCATGTTTTATAAGAAATATTAGTTTTATTAGTACATGAATTATCAATAATAGGCTAATTACCCTACTTATTGGGGTTTTCTATTGAAGACGGTTACTCAGACAGCACCATGGGCGATGAACTCAAACAACCCGCACGGTTTGTAGAAAGTAGGCGTGTTCGATCAACTAACAATCACACACGGCTTCCGGCAGCAAACTGTTTGCGTTAGGCCACCTTGCACAAACGTTTCCACACAAAGAACTGTGTGTGATGTACATACGAACGAAAACATTTTCCCTGATTGACCGTGTGGGGTGTACATAAGAACAGAAACGAATTCCTTGGATTGACTGTGTGTGATATACATACCTACGGAAATGTTTTTCTGGGATTCACCGTGTGGGATGTACATACCTATGGAAATGATTTTCTCGGATTACCGTGTGGGACGTACATACGTACGGAAATGATTGCGTTTCGATGCCTCTCGCGATCGCACACGGCCCCAGCCTGGTTCCCAGGAGGGCCTATCCATGATGATTTCTGGGTCGTGTGGGAAGGACACCCTATCGCACACACTCACTTGGCGACGGTTCCAAATGCCGTCGCGGAAAGGGGTTAAAAACCGTTTGTTTAGCACGTCGTTGTACCAGTGCAAGCTTAATTCCTACTCGTCCTCGAGTAGTTAAATGATAAAAGAAATAATTTATGAAGTGTGATTGCTAGCAAAGTGCACACGTTTCATCAATGATAATTTCAATCACTTTTTCTAGCATCATAATAGCAATTATTTCTCAAAAAACTTCTCATGTTAAAGTAGCAACCAATTCACATGTTAAGGTTCAAACAATGAATTCTCTTGAAACTCAACAACCTATATTCATAGTCACCAAACAATTGCAATTCAACTTATTCAACAAAGTCTAAGAAATAGCTCCACATACTCAATCATCATATAGTCTTCCATGATTGCAACTACTCAAAGCATATTTTTATAACAAATGGCATCCATCGAACATAGAGAAAGATAGGGTCTTAATATTTTGCCTCCAAACTCATTTATCATAGAGATAATTGTCAACAATAATAAATCATGATTAAATATATTTGACTGGTCATATGTGCCTGATACGTCTCCAACGTATCTATAATTTTTGATTGCTCCATGCTATATTATCTACTATTTTGGACTATATTGGGCTTTATTTTCCACTTTTATATTATTTTTGGGACTAACCTATTAACCGGAGGCCCAGCCCAGAATTGCTGTGTAACACCCCGGATGTAATTTACCTTATCTGTATCCCAACTCTTGCCGTTTCCGGCACTAAGTTATTTTATTTCCTCGTTGTCGGGTTTTGTCTCCGTGTTTTGTTGTCTTTGTCATGCATCTCATATCATGTCATCATGTGCATTGCATTTGCATACGTGTTCGTCTCATGCATCCGAGCATTTTCCCCGTTGTCCGTTTTGCATTCCGGCGCTCGTATGTCACCCTGTGTCCCTTTCTACCTCTTTTCGTGTGCGGGTGTTAAACGTTTTCGGATTGGACCGATACTTTTCATGTGGCCTTGGTTTACTACCGGTAGACCGCTTGTCAAGTTTCGTGCCATTTGGACTTCGTTTGATACACCAATGGTTAACCGAGGGACCGAAAAGGCCTCATGTGTGTTGCAGCCCAACACCTCTCCAAACTGGCCCAAAACCCACCTAAACCTCCTCCATCATCTAGAGCATTCGATCACGATCGCGTGGCCGCAAACCGCACCTCATTTGGAGCTTCCTAGCTCCTCCTACCTCTATAAATAGATCCCCTCCCCAAAATCCCGGATCTCCTCTTCGAAACCCTAGCACCCTCTTCCTTCGCGCGCCGGACACGTCCGCCGCGTCTCCTCGCCCAATCTCCGCCCGCCACAAGGCGCATCGGTGCCCACTTCACCGTTGGCCCGTCCGGCCCGCATCAGGCCCCCGCGACCCGGAGCCACCGCCGCCCGCTCCCCGCTCCCTGCGTCCCCGCCGCCCGAGCATCACTAGGCCGCCCCGCCATCGACGCTGGCCGCCGCCACCGGAGCTCCGCCGCCTAGTTTGCCGGACCCCGCCGCCAAGCTCGCCGACCGCCACCCCGTCGCCCCGGCGCCGCCCCGCGCCCGCTGGCAGCCTCCTCCGCCGCCCCGCGCCGGGATCCAGCCGGATCCGGCGAGATCCGGCCTGGATCCGCCATATCCGGCGAGGTCCACCTCTCTCCCCGCCATCCCCGGCGAGTCCCGCGCCAGCGAACCTTGGATTCCGTGCCCGTTGACTTTTACCTCGAGGGTATATTTTTCCCAAGTCCTGAGATTTCCTGATTCATATGCATTTTTCATCACATCACAACTTCCTCACCGTGGCTCCGATTCGTGCGTGTAGCATATCAAAATGTTCGGCTCGATGAGTACATCATTTCATCTCATTGCATCATTTTCATTTGAGCTCATCATGATGCCAGAAATGTCGTTGGAAGAGGGCTATGTGATGATTATGTCGGATCTGTTTCAGCAAATAGCCTTTTGTCTTTTTTGCCATGATTAATGTGTGCGTGCTATGACCCTGAGCTCTACGTGTGTTTTGTAGAATGCCATGTTATCTTTACAGGGGTGTATGCCATGTATTTTTGTGATATTTGTGGTGATTAGAACAAGCTTGCAAAGTAGCGTAATCGTTGATGCTGATTTCAGGGACTTAGAATTTCTCTAAGTCCTTGTCCTGATATTGTTGTTATGCCATATGTTCATGTTGTTTCCTAGTGATCTATGCCTCTTTTGAGGATGATCAGTAAGGATGTTTTGTTAATATTTTGGTTCTCTATCCATCCATGTCTTTGTTTGCATTTATGGATCACCCTAGCTTGAGTCAATCAAGCTCTACTTTTGCTATAAAATGATCCTGGCAGATTGTTGACATGTTTAGCGATTTTGCCGAGGATGTTGCTATTGATCCGTGCATGCTATGTTGTTATTCTTGCCATGTCTAGCTTCTATGCCATGTCTTATTCACGGGTGTATGCTTAGTTTGTCATGCCATGCTCTGTAGTGAGTGCATCGAGCTCGTAAACATGCCTACTCGTTGACTGATTTGCATGCTCCAGTTTTTCACCAAGTCTGAATCTGTTTGTGTTTTTGTTATGTTCACATGCTGGCAATTGTATTATCTGATCCCTTTTGGCTCAAGGTCACTAAGGGTTTTGTTAAGTGCTTTGAGTATCTTCATGTCATGTCTTGCTTTGCCATGATAAGTTCCTGCACCATGTAGGTTTCGTGCTCTAAAGATTGCTTCCTGATGATAAATTCCAGACTTGTGTTAATTTCACTAAGTCTGAAACCTGTTATCATTTGCACTTTTGCCATGCTTGTTTGAACCTGTTAGTTGATGAATTAGCCGTATCTCAGTGTTCATCTTTTGTCAAGCTTCATATGTGGACATGAGTGTATCCCTGCCATGTATTTTGTTGTCATGTTTGCATGCTTTAGCATATTTATCTTGATGCATTTAGTTGGTCAATTGCTGATTATCGCAGACCGGTGCCATTTTTGTTTTGCTTGCCATTTCCAAACCGTGCATCCGATTCCGGTGATGTTTATATCGATTTCAACCAAAATCAACTCCCCTTTCCAGTGGCACTCTTGGATTTCCAAGTTGAGGCCATGTTGAATCATTCCTTGTCAAATCATGCATATGCATCACATATCGCATCCCGCATATCATACCATGTTTGCATCATATTGCTTGAGCATTGCATGTGGTTGATTGTGCTCCTTTTGCTTGTTGTTCTTGTTTGGGTAGAGACGGGAGACGAGTTCGTGAATGAGGAGCCCATTGAGTTCGCTTACGAGGATCAAGGCAACTCTGAGTACTTTGCAGGCAAGATGACCATACCCTCGAAATCACTTCTATCTTTGCTTGCTAGATGCTCGCTCTTTTTCTATGCCTATGCTACGACAGCTACCACTTGCTTATCATGCCTCCCATTTTTCCATGTCAAAACTCTAACCCACCATGTCCTAGCAAATTGTTGTTTGGCTATGTTACCACTTTGCTCAGCCCCTCCTATAGCGTTGCTAGTTGCAGGTTAAGATTGGAGATTGTTCCTTGTTGGAACATTGTTTATTGTTGGGATATCACCATATTATCTTGTTTATCTTAATTCACCTATATACTTGGTAAAGGGTGGAAGGCTCGGCCTTTTTCCTAGTGTTTTGTTCCACTCTTGCCGCCCTAGTTTCCATCATATCGGTGTTATGTTCCTGGATTTTGCGTTCCTTACACGGTTGGGTTATAATGGGAACCCCTTGACAGTTCGCCTTGAATAAAACTCCTCCAGCAATGCCCAACCTTGGTTTTACCATTTTCCACCTAGCCTCTTTTTCCCTTGGGTTTCCGGAGCCCGAGGGTCATCTTATTTAAACCCCCTCGGGCCAGTGCTCCTCTAAGTGTTGGTCCACCTCGTCAGCCGCCGGTGGCCACCAGGGGCAACTCTGGGCTGGCCTACCGGAAGTTTGGACAATCTGAGTGTGCCCTGAGAACGAGATATGTGCAGCTCCCATTGGGATTTGTCAGCACATTCGGGCGGTGTTGCTGGACTTGTTTTACCATTGTCGAGGATGTCTTGTAACCGGGATGCCGAGTCTGATCGGATTGTCTTGGGAGAAGGAATATCATTCGTTGACCGTGAGAGCTTGTGATGGGCTAAGTTGGGACTCCCTTGCAGGGATTTGAACTTTTGAAAGTCGTGCCCGCGGTTATGGGCAGATGGGAATTTGTTAATGTCCGGTTGTAGATAACATGAAACTTAACTTAATTAAAATGCACCAACCGCGTGTGTAACCGTGATGGTCTCTTCTCGGCGGAGTCCGGGAAGTGAACACGGTGTTGGAGTAATGCTTGACGTAGGTTGTTCTAGGATCACTTCTTGATCGTAGTTGTCCGTCCATGCTTTGCCTTCTCTTCTCGCTCTCTTTTGCGTATGTTAGCCACCATATATGCTAGTTGCTTGCTACAGCTCCACATCATGCCTTTACCTTACCTATAAGCTTAAATAGTCTTGATCGCGAGGGTGTGAGATTGCTGAGTCCCCGTGACTCACAGATTCCTTCCAAAACCAGATGCAGGGACCGATGATACCGTTCCAGATGACATGACCAAGCTCAAGTGGGAGTTCGATGAAGACTCTCGCCATTACTACGTGTCCTTCCCAGATGATCAGTAGTGGTGCCCAGTTGGGGCGATCGGGGACTTTGTCGCATTTGGGGGTTGGTCTTTATTTTGGTACTGTAGTCGGACCATGAGTGTATTGGATGAATGTAATGTTATTCATGTATTTGTGTGACGTGGCGAGTGTAAGCCAACTATGTATATTTTCCCCTTTATTTATATTACATGGGTTGTTTGCGAAGATTACCTCACTTGCGACATTGCTTTCAATGCGGTTATGCCTCTAAGTCGTGCTTTGACACATAGGAGATATAGCCGCATCGAGGGCGTTACAAGTTGGTATCAGAGCCTTCCCCGACCTTAGGAGCCCCCTGCTTGATCGAATCGCTGGCGTTGTTGAGTCTAGAAAAATGTTTTGAGTCATCTAGGATTATATATATCGGAGAGTTTAGGAATTCTTTTTACTCCCCAGTCCCTTCGTCGCTCTGGTGAGGCATCCTGACGTAGATTTTTGACTCTTCTCTTCTCAAATTTCACTAAAAAAATTTAGGATCACGCGGGTATCTTGGAATCTTTCTGATGGTTTTGTGACGAGAACATTGTTCTTTGTGCCTCCTGTCATTTAGGGGTTGTGGCAGTGTCCCGGGGAGTTGAGCTCCGAGGTGTTGTCGTCACAATTTTATCGTTGAGATTCTGGAATACCTGAGTTTCACCGACATCGAAAATCTCTTTTATGCAGTTGTTGGTGAGATAACCTCGACGCCACCCAGTACTGGGGCGGGAGTTCGGGAGTATTGCCATAACTTGTATAACAGATGCTTTTTGAAGGTTGAGGTAAATGATTTCCAAAGTTTTTCTTGGTTATGTGTTGAAGGATGGATACAGTTGGATGTAGGATTTGCTAGATTTGAGTGAGATATTATGCTTGCCCTGTATCCCCAACACCTGATTGCATAACCGGAAAGGTTCGGGAGTTTCATAGGTGGGAATTCTTGTAGCTCTAGTTCTTCTTCCACGGATATTTGGTTTGGGATTGGGTAATCCTCACCAAGTATTTGCTCTTGTCCGTACCTTGTTGTTTTTCTTCTACCTCAATTCTAAGTGGCTTCTCAATTTATGGAAATGTGACCATTTCAATTGGAATGCATTCGTTCATTTTGTTCGGATGTGAAGACTTTATGTTGCAATTTCAAACCTTTTGATTCAGCTTCATATTTGCCTATCAATATGCTAACGGATGTCAACCTCTTCAGGATGGCTCCTGCTAAGGGCAACAATCAGAATCAAAATCCGGATCCGCCACCACCACCTCCACCTCCGGAGGCATGGCAAGCTATGATGGCCGCTACCAATGCAAACACGCAGCTGATCATGCAAATTCTTCAAGAGCGCAACCAAGGGAATCATGGCCATGGAAACAATTAGAATCAGTTTGCTACACTCAACCAGTTCCTCGCTAACCAGCCAAAGACCTTCAGCAATTGTGTTGAGGCAACAGACGCTGATGATTGGCTCGTGGACATATGCAAGAATTTCGAGTGGAGTAATGTCAGGCCTGAGGACTTTGTCAAGTTTGCCTCCTTCCAACTCAAAGACCAAGCTGCAGAATGGTTTCAGCAGTACAAAGATTCCAGAGGAGGCCATGTGATTACCTGGGATGAATTCCGTCAAGACTTCAAAGCTCATCATATTCCTCAGAGTGTGGTTGAAAGCAAGCGTGAGGAATTCCGCAACCTGAAGCAAGGCACTATGTCTGTTTACCAGTACAACATCATGTTTCAGAAGCTCACCCGTTTTGCTAAGCAAGACGTCCCTGACGAGAAGAGCATTATATACCAGTTCAGGGGTGGTCTCAGAGAAGAACTCCATCTAGCTCTCGTCCTTTTTGAGACCAAGAAGTACGATGAGTTCTACAACATGGCAATGAAGCAAGAGGCTACCCAACTGAAGTGCGATGCTTCCAAGAAGCGAGTCAGCGATGCAACTCCTTCTTCCTCAACTCAAGTGGCTAAGCAGCAAAAGTATTGGCTACCTCCTCCTCCGTTCCGCCAGCCTTATCAGCGGAAGAGCAAAGGTGGTAGTGGATCTTCCCCCCCCCCCCACCCCGGCTTTTAGAACAAGACTTCGTCTCAAGCTCCAAGATCAAGTGATCCGTATCACCGTCCGCTTTCGGAGGTCACGTGCAACAAGTGCCAACAGAAGGGTCACTATGCCAATAAATGCTTCAATCAGAGGCGTCTTCCTCCTCCTCCTCCTGTGAGATCTGCAAGTACAGCTATGGTCAAGCATAACCCCAAGCACACCAAGGTCAACATGGTGAATGCAGCTCAGGCAGAGGACTCGTCAGATGTCATCATGGGTAACCTTTCTATTAACGATATTCCTGCAAAAGTACTTTTTGACACTGGTGCATCGCATTGTTTCATCTCGAGACCTTTTGCATCTAAGCATGAGTTGTCTTCTCAAGTTTTGCATAAACCGTTAGCAGTTGTCTCATCGGGTAAATGCTTGCTCGCAAACTACGAGATTCCGTATATTTCTATCATGATGGGTGATTTCAAGTTTTTGGCTTCTCCAATGGTCCTTGGTAACTTGGATATCGATCTTATTCTTGGAATGGATTGGCTTTCTAAGAACAAGGCTCAGCTTGATTGTGCCGCCAGGCAGATTCAATTGACTCATTCGTCTGAGGATGTAATTGTCTTTGCCGCTTGGGATAATACAATCCGTCTGTTTTCTCTCAATGAGAAGGGCAAGCTAGATGCCATCTCTCAAATTCCAGTCGTTTGCGAATATCAAGACGTCTTTCCAGAAGAGCTTCCAGGAATGCCTCCGCACCGGCCAGTTGAATTCATCATCGATCTTGAGCCTGGCACAGAACCTATTTGCAAACGTCCTTAGAAGCTTGGACCTGAAGAGTTGAAGGAGCTGAAGAAGCAACTCGATATTCAAGAGTGAATGGGTCTCATCCGACCTAGTTCTTCTCCGTGGGGTTGTGGAGTTCTTTTTGTGAAGAAGAAGGATGGAATAGACCGACTCTGTGTCGACTACCGTCCATTGAACAAGAAGACTATAAAGAACAAGTACCCACTTCCCTACATCAACGAGCTGTTTGCAACTCAAAGGTGCTCAAGTATTCTCCAAGCTTGATCTCCGTATGGGCTATCATCAGATTCGAATTCGTGAGCAAGATATCCCTAAGACAACATTCAGAACAAGCTATGGTTCATATGAATACACTGTCATGTCTTTTGGCCTCGTCAACGCTCCGCCAAATTTCTCTCGCATGATGAACTTCATCTTCAACCCCTACACAAATGACTTCGTCTTGGTCTACCTCGATGACATTTTGGACTTTTCCAAGAACAAGGAAGATCATGCCAAGCACTTGCGTTTGGTGCTGGATAAGCTCAGAGAACATCTGTTCTATGCCAAGTTTTCAAAGTGCGAGTTTTGGCTCGATGAGGTTCTTTACCTTGGGCATATCATTTCTGCCAAGGGCATAGCGGTGAATCCTGAGAAGGTGTCTGCAATTGTGAATTGGGAACCTCCTCAGAACGTGAAGCAACTCCGCAGCTTCCTTGGTCTCGCAAGCTATTGTCCAAGGTTCGTTGAGAACTTCTCAAAGATCGCGAAGCCTCTTTCCAACCTTCTCCAGAAGCACGTGAAGTACGTTTGGTCTCCAGAATGTGACATCGCTTTCAACACCCTGAAAGAGAAATTAGTCACTGCACCAGTTCTGACTCCTCCTGATGAATCCAAACCATTCGAGGTTTTCTGTGATGCCTCTCTTCAAGGTCTTGGTGCAGTGTTGACGCAAGAGAAGAAAGTTGTGGCTTATACCTCTCGCTAGTTGAAGCCCAACGAAAAGAACTACCCCACTCACGACCTCGAGTTGGCGGCAGTTGTGCATGCTTTGTTAACTTGGAGACATCTCTTATTGGGAAGAAAAGTGGACATCTTCACTGACCACAAGAGTCTCAAGTACATCTTCACTCAGCCTAATCTCAACCTCAGGCAGACTCATTAGGTCGAAATGATTCAAGAGTATAATCTGAGTATCAAATATACTCCAGGCAAGGCCAATGTAATTGCTGACGCATTGAGTAGGAAGGCTTACTACAACAGTCTGATTCTCAAGCCTTACCAACCTGAGCTTTGTGAAGCTTTCCGCAAACTCAATCTGCAAGTTGTTCCTCAAGGTTTCCTCGCCAACCTTCAAGTCTCTCCTACTTTGGAAGATCAGATTCACGAGGCTCAACTTCTTGATGCTATGGTGAAGAAGGTGAAGATTGGGATTGCCAAGAGTCAACCTAAGTACAAGTGATATCGCCTTGATGACAAGGATACTCTATTCTTCGAGGATCGCATTGTTGTGCCTAAAGGTGACCTTCGTAAAGTCATTATGAACGAGGCTCACAATTCACTCCTCTCTATCCACCCTAGAAGTACAAAGATGTACCATGACCTCAAGCAGTCGTATTGGTGGACTCGAATGAAGCGCGAAATTGCTCAGTTCGTGAACGAATGTGATTTCTGCAGAAGAGTGAAGGCAGAACACCAACGACCAGCTGGCCTCCTCCAACCTCTTGCCATTCCAGAATGGAAGTTTGACCATATTGAGATGGACTTCGTGACAGGATTTCCAAAGTCCAAGCGTGGCAATGATGCTATATTCGTTGTCATCGACAAACTCACTTAAGTGGCTCATTTCTTCCTATCAAAGAATCAATCACAGCAGCTCAATTGGTAGAGCTTTATACCTCTTGGATTGTCTCTCTGCACGACATTCCACAGTTGATTTCTTCAGATCGTGGTAGCATCTTTACCTCGAAGTTTTGGGATTCTTTCCAGAAGGCCATGGGCACCAACATCCGTTTCAGCACAGCTTTTCATCCCCAAACTAGCGGCGAAGTCGAGCGTGTCAATCAGATTCTTGAAGATATGCTCAGGGCTTGCGTTATCTCTTTCAGTATGAAGTGGGAAGATTGTCTTCCATATGTCGAGTTTTCCTACAACAACAGCTTTCAAGTGAGTTTGGGCAAGGCCCCATTTGAAATTCTCTATGGCAGGAAGTGCCGTACTCCTCTTAACTGGCCAGAGACTGGTGAACGTCAACTTCTTGGCAATGACTTGATCACAGAGGCAGAAGAGATGTGCAAAGTCATTCGTGTTAACCTCAAAGCAGCGCAATCGCGCCAGAAGAGCTACTATGATAGTAAGCATCGTGATTTGGCTTTCGAGATCGGAGACCATGTTTACCTCCGCGTCTCTCCAATGAAAGGTACTCATCGTTTTGGTATCAAAGGGAAGCTTGCCCCTAGATACGTGGGTCCTTTCAAGATCGTCAGCAAGAGAGGCGATCTCGCCTATCAACTTGAGCTTCCCTCCAACTTTGCAAACATGCATGACGTGTTCCATCTCTCTCAGCTCAGCAAGTGCTTCAAGACCCCTGACCGCACCGTCAACTTCGAAGACATTGAACTCCAAGAAGACCTTTCTTATCGTGAGCACCCAGTTGCTATCCTTGAAGAAGCTGAGCGCAAGACTCGCAACAAGTCAATCAAATTCCTCAAAGTCAAGTGGTCACATCATTCCGACCGTGAAGCCACCTGGGAACGCGAGGATCATCTCCGTTCTGAGTACCCAGAGTTTTCCAGTCCTAGATCTCGGGTCGAGATCCTTTCGTAGTGGTGGAGTGTTGTAATACCCTGGATGTAATTTACCTTATCTGTATCCCAACTCTTGCCGTTTCCGGCACTAAGTTATTTTATTTCCTCCTTGTCGGGTTTTTGTCTCCATGTGTTGTTGTCTTTGTCATGCATCTCATATCATTTCATCATGTGCATTGCATTTGCATACGTGTTCGTCTCATGCATCCAAGCATTTTCCCCGTTGTCCATTTTGCATTCCGGCGCTCGTATGTCACCCGGTGTCCCTTTCTACCTCTTTTCGTGTGCGGGTGTTAAACGTTTTCGGATTGGACCGATACTTGTCATGCGGCCTTGGTTTACTACCGGTAGACTGCCTGTCAAGTTTCGTGCCATTTGGACTTCGTTTGATACTCCAACGGTTAACCGAGGGACCGAAAAGGCCTCGTGTGTGTTGCAGCCCAACACCTCTCCAAACTGGCCCAAAACCCACCTAAACCTCCTCCATCATCTAGAGCGTTAGATCACGATCGCGTGCCGCAAAGCGCACCTCATTTGGAGCTTCCTAGCTCCTCCTACCTCTATAAATAGATCCCCTCCCCAAAATCCTGGATCTCCTCTTCGAAACCCTAGCCCCTTCTTCCTCCGCGCACCGGACACGTCCGCCCGGCGCCGGACACGTCCGCCGCATCCCCTCGCCCAATATCCGCCCGCCACGTGGCGCATCGGTGCCAACTTCGCCGTCGGCCCGTCCGGCCCGCATCAGGCCCCCGCGGCCCGGAGCCACCGCCGCCCGCTCCCTGTGTCCCCGCCGCCCAAGCATCGCCGCGCCGCCCCGCCATCGACGCCGGCCGCCGCCACCGGAGCTCCGCCGCCCAGTTTACCGGACCTCGCCGCCAAGCTTGCCGACCGCCGCCCCGTCGCCCCGGCGCCGCCTCGCGCCCGCCGGCAGCCTCCTCCGCCGCCCCGCGCCGGGATCCGGCGAGATCCGACCCGGATCCGCAATTTCTGGCGAGGTCCACCTCTCTCCCCGCCATCCCCGGCGAGTCCCGCGCCGGCGAACCTCGGATTCCGTGCCCGTTGACTTTTACCTCGAGGGTATATTTTTCCTAAGTCCTGAGATTTCCTGATTCATATGCATTTTTCATCACATCACAACTTCCTCACCGTGGCTCCGATTCGTGCGTGTAGCATATCAAAATGTTCGGCTCGACGAGTACATCATTTCATCTCATTGAATCATTTTCATTTGAGCTCATCGTGATGCCCGAAATGTCATTGGAAGAGGGCTATGTGATGATTATGTCGGATCTGTTTCAGCAAATAGCCTTTTGTCTTTTTTGCCATGATTAATGTGTGCATGCTATGACCCTGAGCTCTACATGTGTTTTGTAGAATGCCATGTTATCTTTACAGGGGTGTATGCCATGTATTTTTGTGATATTTTTGGTGATTAGCACAAGCTTGCAAAGTAGCGTAATCGTTGATGCTGATTTCAGGGACTTAGAATTTCTCTAAGTCCTTGTCCTGATATTGTTGTTATGCCATATGTTCATGTTGTTTCCTAGTGATCTATGCCTCTTTTGAGGATGATCAGTAAGGATGTTTTGTTAATATTTTGGTTCTCTATCCATCCATGTCTTTGTTTGCATTTATGGATCACCCTAGCTTGAGTCAATCAAGCTCTACTTTTGCTATAAAATGATCCTGGCAGATTGTTGACATGTTTAGCGATTTTGCCGAGGATGTTGCTATTGATCCGTGCATGCTATGTTGTTATTCTTGCCATGTCTAGCTTCTATGCCATGTCTTATTCACGGGTGTATGCTTAGTTTGTCATGCCATGCTCTGTAGTGAGTGCATCGAGCTCGTAAACATGCCTACTCGTTGACTGATTTGCATGCTCCAGTTTTTCACCAAGTCTGAATCTGTTTGTGTTTTTGTTATGTTCACATGCTGGCAATTGTATTATCTGATCCCTTTTGGCTCAAGGTCACTAAGGGTTTTGTTAAGTGCTTTGAGTATCTTCATGCCATGTCTTGCTTTGCCATGATAAGTTCCTGCACCATGTAGGTTTCGTGCTCTAAAGATTGCTTCCTGATGATAAATTCCAGACTTGTGTTAATTTCACTAAGTCTGAAACCTGTTATCATTTGCACTTTTGCCATGCTTGTTTGAACCTGTTAGTTGATGAATTAGCCATAGCTCAGTGTTCATCTTTTGTCAAGCATCATGAGTGTATCCCTGCCATGTATTTTGTTGTCATGTTTGCATGCTTTAGCATATTTATCTTGATGCATTTAGTTGGTCAATTGCTGATTATCGCAGACCGGTGCCATTTTTGTTTTGCTTGCCATTTCCAAACCGTGCATCCGATTCCGGTGATGTTTATATCGATTTCAACCAAAATCAACTCCCCTTTCCAGTGGCACTCTTGGATTTCCAAGTTGAGGCCATGTTAAATCATTCCTTGTCAAATCATGCATATGCATCACATATCGCATCCCGCATATCATACCATGTTTGCATCATATTGCTTGAGCATTGCATGTGGTTGATTGTGCTCCTTTTGCTTGTTGTTCTTGTTTGGGTAGAGACGGGAGACGAGTTCGTGAATGAGGAGCCCATTGAGTTCGCTTACGAGGATCAAGGCAACTCTGAGTACTTTGCAGGCAAGATGACCATACCCTCGAAATCACTTCTATCTTTGCTTGCTAGATGCTCGCTCTTTTTCTATGCCTATGCTACGACAGCTACCACTTGCTTATCATGCCTCCCATTTTTCCATGTCAAAACTCTAACCCACCGTGTCCTAGAAAATCATTGTTTGGCTATGTTACCGCTTTGCTCAGCCCCTCTTATAGCGTTGCTAGTTGCAGGTGAAGATTGGAGATTGTTCCTTGTTGGAACATTGTTTATTGTTGGGATATCACCATATTATCTTGTTTATCTTAATGCACCTATATACTTGGTAAAGGGTGGAAGGCTTGGCTTTTGCCTAGTGTTTTGTTCCACTCTTGCCACCCTAGTTTCCGTCATATCGGTGTTATGTTCCCGGATTTTGCGTTCCTTACACGTTTGGGTTATAATGGGAACCCCTTGACAGTTCGCCTTGAATAAAACTCCTCCAGCAATGCCCAACCTTGGTTTTACCATTTTCCACCTTGCCTCTTTTTCCCTTGGGTTTCTGGAGCCCGAGGGTCATCTTATTTAAACCCCCCCGGGCCAGTGCTCCTCTGAGTGTTGGTCCACCTCGTCAGCCGCCGGTGGCCACCAGGGGCAACTCTGGGCTGGCCTACCGGAAGTTTGGACAATCTGAGTGTGCCCTGAGAACGAGATATGTGCAGATCCTATTGGGATTTGTCGGCACATTCGGGCGGTGTTGCTAGACTTGTTTTACCATTGTCGAGGATGTCTTGTAACCGGGATGCTGAGTCTGATCGGATTGTCTTGGGAGAAGGAATATCATTCGTTGACCGTGAGAGCTTGTGATGGGCTAAGTTGGGACTCCCCTGCAGGGATTTTAACTTTCGAAAGACGTGCCCGCGGTTATGGGCAGATGGGAATTTGTTAATGTCCGGTTGTAGATAACATGAAACTTAACTTAATTAAAATGCATCAACCGCATAGTTGTCCGTCCGTGCTTTGCCTTCTCTTCTCGCTCTCTTTTGCGTATGTTAGCCACCATATATGCTAGTCGATTGCTGCAGCTCCACACCATGCCTTTACCTTACCTATAAGCTTAAATAGTATTGATCGCGAGGGTGTGAGATTGCTGAGTCCCTGTGACTCACAGATTCCTTCCAAAACCAGATACAGGGACCGATGATACCGTTCCAGATGACATGACCGAGCTCAAGTGGGAGTTCGATGAAGACTCTCGCCGTTACTACGTGTCCTTCCCAGATGATCAGTAGTGGTGCCCAGTTGGGGCGATCGGGGACTTTGTCGCATTTGGGGGTTGGTCTTTATTTTGGTACCGTAGTCATACCATGAGTGTATTGGATGAATGTAATGTTATTCATGTATTTGTGTGACGTGGCGAGTGTAAGCCAACTATGTATCTTTTCCCCTTTATTTATATTACACGGGTTGTTTGAGAAGATTACCTCACTTGCGACATTGCTTTCAATGCGGTTATGCCTCTAAGTCGTGCTTCGACACGTAGGAGATATAGCCGCATCGAGGGCGTTACATGCTGTTTTTTTTCCTATTTCAGTGTTTCGAAGAAACAGAATATCAAACGGAGTCCAAACGGAATGAAACCTTCGGGAACGTGATTTTTCACCGGACGTGATCCAGGAGACTTGGACCCTACGCCAAGGCATCAGAGAGGCGGTCACGAGGGTGGGGGCGCCCCCTGCCTCGTGGGGCCCTCAAAGCTCCACCGACGTACTCCTTCCTCCTATATATACCTACGTACCCCCAAACAATCAGAGGAGCAGCCAAAAACCTAATTCCACCGCCGCAACTTTCTGTATCCACGAGATCCCATCTTGGGGCCTGTTTCGGAGCTCCGCCGGAAAGGGCCGTCATCACGGAGGGCTTCTACATCATCATAGCCTCTCCGATGAAGTGTGAGTAGTTTACCTCAGACCTTCGGGTCCATAGTTAGTAGCTAGATGGCTTCTTCTCTCTTTTTGGATCTCAATACAAAGTTCTCCCCCTCTCTCGTGGAGATCTATTCGATGTAATCTTCTTTTTGCGGTGTGTTTGTCGAGACCGATGAATTGTGGGTTTATGATCAAGTCTATCTATGAATAATATTTGAATATTCTCTGAATTCTTTTATGTATGATTGGTTATCTTTGCAAGTCTCTTCGAATTATCCGTTTGGTTTGGCCAACTAGATTGGTAGTTCTTGCGATGGGAGAAGTTCTTAGATTTGGGTTCGATGTTGCGGTGTCCTTTCCCAGTGACAGAAGAGGCAGCAAGGCACGTATTGTATTATTGCCATCAAGGATAACAAGATGGGGTTTATTTCATATTGCATGAATTTATCTCTCTACATCATGTCATCTTGCTTAAGGTGTTACTCTGTTTTTAACTTAATACTCTAGATGCATGCTGGATAGCGGTCGATGAGTGGAGTAATAGTAGTAGATGCAGAATCGTTTCGGTCTACTTGTCACAGACGTGATGCCTATATACATGATCATGCCTAGATATTCTCATAACTATGCTCAATTCTGTCAATTGCTCAATAGTAATTTGTTCACCCATCGTAGAATACTTATGCTCTTGAGAGAAGCCACTAGTGAAACCTATGGCCCCCGGGTCTATTCTCATCATATCAATCTCCATCACTTTAATATTGCTTTGCTTTTTTACTTTGCCTTTACTTTTTACATTGCATCTCTATACCAAAAATACCAAAAATATTATATCTATCATATCTCACTCTTGTAAGTGACTGTGAAGGGATTGACAACCCCTAATCGCGTTGGTTGCGAGTAGCTATCGTTTTGTGCAGGTACGAGGGACTTGAGCGTGGCCTCCTACTGGATTGATACCTTGGTTCTCAAAAACTGAGGGAAATACTTACGCTACTTTGCTGCATCATCCCTTCCTCTTCGGGGAAAACCAACGCAAGCTCAAGAGGTAGCAAGAAGGATTTCTGGTGCCGTTGCTGGGGAGTCTACGCAAAAAGTCAACATACCAAGTACCCATCACAATCCCTATCTCCCGCATTACATTATTTGCCATTTGGCTCTCATTTTCCTCTTCCCCACTTCACCCTTACCGTTTTATTCACCCTCTCTCTCTCTCTCTCTCTATCCTCCCTCTCTTTTCCGCTTGCCTTTTGTTTGCTCGTGTGTTGGATTGCTTGTTTGTCGCGATGGCTCAAGATACTACCAAATTGTGTGACTTCACCAATACCAATAATAATGATTTCCTTAGCACTCCGATTGCTCCTCTTGCCAATACTGAATCTTGTGAAATCAATACTGCTTTGTTGAATCTTGTTATGAAAGATCAATTCGCCAGCCTTCCTAGTGAAGATGCCGCTACTCATCTGAATAGCTTCGTTGATTTATGTGATATGCAAAAGAAAAAAGATATCGATAATGATGTCGTTAAATTGAAGCTATTTCCTTTTTCGCTTAGAGATCGTGCTAAAGCTTGGTTTTCGTCTTTGCCTAAAAATAGTATTGATTCTTGGAACAAGTGCAAAGATGCTTTTATCTCTAAGTATTTCCCTCCCGCTAAGATCATCTCTCTTAGAAACGATATTATGAATTTTAAGCAACTCGATCATGAACATGTTGCCCAAGCTTGGGAGAGAATTACATTAATGATACGTAACTGCCCTACTCATGGTTTGAATTTGTGGATGATTATACAAATTTTTTATGCCGGATTGAATTTTGCTTCTAGAAATCTTTTAGATTCGGCCGCGGGAGGCACTTTTATGGAAATAACTTTAGGAGATGCTACTAAACTCCTAGATAATATTATGGTTAATTATTCTCAATGGCATACTGAAAGATCTTCTAATAAAAAAGTGCATGTGATAGAAGAAATCAATGTTTTGAGTGGAAAGATGGATGAACTTATGAAATTATTTGCTACTAAGAGTGTTTCTTCTGATCCTAATGATATGCCTTTGTCTACTTTGATTGAGAATAACAATGAATCTATGGATGTGAATTTTGTTGGTAGGAATAATTTTGGTAACAACGCTTATAGAGGGAACTTTAATCCTAGGCCATATCCTAGTAATCCTTCTAATAATTATGGGAATTCCTACAACAACTCTTATGGAAATTATAATAAGATGCCCTCTGAATTTGAGAATAGTGTTAAAGAGTTTATGAATTCACAAAAGAATTTTAATGCTTTTCTTGAAGAGAACTTGCTTAAAGTTGATGATTTGGCTAGGAACGTTGATAGAATTTCTCTTGAGATTGATTCTTTAAAGCTTAGATCTATTCCTCCTAAGCATGATATCAATGAGTCTCTCAAAGCCATGAGAATTTCCATTGATGAGTGCAAGGAAAGAACCGCTAGGATGCCTTTATTAAAGCGTGTTCTTCCAATTCCTATGAAAATCAAGATGAAGATCTAAACGTTATTGATGTGTCACCTATTAAATCTTTGTTTTGCAATATGAATCTTGATGAAACTGAATATGATCTTCCTTTACCTAGAAGGCGTTCTAAAAATTCGAAGTATTTAGATCTTTATGATGAAATTGATGAAAGTGGGATTGAAAGAAATAAAAATCTAGATGTTGCTAAACCCACTATATTGGATTTCAAGGAATTTAATTATGAAAGTTGCTCTTTTACTGATTGTATTTCCTTGTTGCAATCCGTGCTAAATTCTCCACATGCTTATAGTCAACATAAAGCCTTCACCAAACATATTGTTGATGCCTTGATGCAATCTTATGAAGAAAAACTTGAGTTGAAAGTTTCTATCCCTAGAAAACCATATGATGAGTGGGAACCAACTATTAAAATTAAAGTTAAAGATCATGATTTTTATGCTTTGTGTGATTTGGGTGCTAGTGTCTCCACTATTCCCAAGACTTTGTGTGATTTGCTAGATTACCGTAATTTTGATGATTGCTCTCTAAACTTGCATCTTGCGGATTCTACTATTAAGGAACCTATGGGAAGGATTAATGATGTTCTTATTGTTTCAAATAGGAATTATGTGCCCGTAGATTTGATTGTTCTTGATATAGATTGCAATCCTTCTTGCCCTATTATTCTTGGTAGACCTTTCCTTAGAATGGTTGGTGCAATTATTGATATGAAGGAAGGGAATATTAGATTTCAATTTCCATTAAAAAAGGGCATGGAACACTTTCCTAGAAATAAAATAAAATTGCCATATGAAACTATCATGAGAACCACTTATGGATTGCCTACCAAAGATGGCAATACCTTGATCTATCCTCGCTTTTATGCCTAGCTAGGGGCGTTAAACGATAGCGCTTGTTGGGAGGCAACCCAATTTTATTTTTATTCCTTGCTTTTTGCTCCTGTTTAGTAATAAATAAATTATCTAGCCTCTGTTTTGGTTGTGATTTTTGTGTTTAATTAGTGTTTGTGCCAAGTAGAACCGTTGGGAAGACTTGGGGAAAGTCTTGTTGAACTTGCTGTAAAAAACAGAAACCT
The DNA here is from genome assembly GCF_003073215.2 of Triticum urartu. Classification (NCBI taxonomy): domain Eukaryota; kingdom Viridiplantae; phylum Streptophyta; class Magnoliopsida; order Poales; family Poaceae; genus Triticum; species Triticum urartu. Next base: position 224,231,667 of record NC_053022.1, read on the forward strand.
TAGCGCTCACGAGAACTGCTGTCATTTTTATTTGAAGAGTGATATTTAGTTAATTCTTTTTTAAGATGATTAATAGATAAATTCCTCACGTCCAGAAATTTATTTCAGAATTTTTGGGGTTCTAGATCTTGCGCTAGCTACAGATTACTACAGACTGTTCTGTTTTTGACAGATTCTGTTTTTCGTGTGTTGTTTGCTTATTTTGATGAATCTATGGTTAGTAAAATAGTTTATAATCCATAGAGAAGTTGGAATACAGTAGGTTTAACACCAATATAAATAAATAATGATTTAATTACAGTACCTTGAAGTGGTCTTTTGTTTTCTTTCACTAACGGAGCTCACGAGTTTTCTACTTTAAGTTTTGTGTTGTGAAGTTTTCAAGTTTTGGGTGAATTCTTTTGATGGATTATGGAACAAGGAGTGGCAAAAGCCTAACACTGGGGATGCCCATGGCACCCCCAAGATAATCCAAGGACACTAAAACGTCAAAGCTTGGGGATGCCCCGGAAGGCATCCCCTCTTTCGTCCACTTCCATCAGTAATTTACTTGGAGCTATATTTTTATTCACCAACATGATATGTGTTTTGCTTGGAGCGTCTTGTATTATTTGTGTCTTTGTGTTTTAATATGCCACAATCATCCTTGCTATACACACCTTTTGAGAGAGCCATACATGAATTAAAATTTGATAGAATACTCTATATGCTTCACTTATATCTTTTGAGCTATGTAGTTTTGCTCTATGTGCTTCACTTATATCTTTTGAGCGTTATAATTTTGCTCTATGTGCTTCACTTAGATTTTTTAGAGCACGGTGGTGGATTTGTTTTAAAGAAACTATTGATCTCTCATGCTTCACTTAAATTATTTTGAGAGTCTTAATAGCATGGTAATTTGCTTAATAATAACATGCTTGGTATTCAAGATTTGTGAAACTTTCTTTTGAGTGTGTTGAATACTAAGAAAAGCTGGATGCTTGATAATTGTTTTGAGATATGGAGGTAGTAATATCAAAGTCATGCTAGTAGAGTAATTGTGAATTTGAGAAGTGCTTGAGTTAAAGTTTGCAAGTCCCGTAGCATGCATGTATGGTAAACGTTATGCAACAAATTTGAAACATGAGGTGTTATTTGCTTGTCCTCCTTATGAGTGGCGGTCGGGGACGAGCGATGGTCTTTTCCTACCAATCTATCCCCCTAGGAGCATGCGCGTAATACTTTGGTTTTTGATGGCTTGTAGATTTTTGCAATAAGTATATGAGTTCTTTATGACTAATGTTGAGTCCATGGATTGTATGCACTCTCACCCTTCCATCATTGCTAGCCTCTTCGGTACCATGCATTGCCCTTTCTCACATTGAGAGTTGGTGCAAACTTCGCCGGTGCATCCAAACCCCATGATATGATACACTCTTTCACACATAAACCTCCTTATATCTTCCTCAAAACAGCCACCATACCTACCTATTATGGCATTTCCATAGCCATTCCGAGATATATTGCCATGCAACTTTCCACCATCCAGTTTATCATGACACATCCATCATTGTCATATTGTCTAACATGATCATTTAGTTGACATAGTGTTTGTGGCAAAGCCACCGTTCATAATTTTTTCATACTTGTCACTCTTGATTCATTGCATATCCCGGTACACCGCAGGAGGCATCCATATAGAGTCATACTTTGTTTTAGAATCGAGTTGTAATCATTGAGTTGTAAAAAAATAAAAGTGTGATGATCATCATTTAATAGAGCCTTGTCCCAAAAAAAGAGAAAGGCCAAAGAAAAAAAGAAGGCCCAAAAAAATAAAAAATAAATAAAAAGGGGCAATGCTACTATTCCTTTTTCCACACATGTGCTTCAAAGTAGCACCATGTTCTTCATATAGAGAGTCTCTTGAGTTATCACTTTCATATACTAGTGGGAATTTTCATTATAGAACTTGGCTTGTATATTCCAACAATGGGCCTCCTCAAGTGCCCTAGGTCTTCGTGAGCAAGCAAGTTGGATGCACACCCACTTAGTTTCTTTTGTTGAGCTTTCATACATTTATAGCTCTAGTGCATCCGTTGCATGGCAATCCCTACTCCTTGCACTAACATCAATTTATGGGCATCTCCATAGCCCATTGATTAGCCTCGTTGATGTGAGACTTTCTCCTTTTTTGTCTTCTCCACATAACTCCCACCATTATATTCTATTCCACCCATAGTGCTATATCCATGGCTCACGCTCATGTATTGCGTGAAAGTTTATGAGTTTGAAATTATTAAGGTATGAAACAATTGCTTGGCTTGTCATCGGGGTTGTGCATGATGAGAGCATTCTTTTGTGACGAAAATGGAGCATGACTAAACTATATGATTTTTTAGGGATGAACTTTCTTTGGCCATGTTACTTTAAGAAAACATAATTGCTTTGTTGGTTTGCTTGAAGTATTATTATTCTTATGTCAATATGAACTTTTGTCTTGAATCTTCCTAATCTGAATATTCATACCACAATTAAGAAGATTTGCATTGAAATTATGCCAAGTAGCACTCCGCATCAAAAATTCTCTTTTTATCATTTACCTACTCGAGGACGAGCAGGAATTAAGCTTGGGGATGCCTGATACGTCTCCAACGTATCTATAATTTTTGATTGCTCCATGCTACATTATCTACTGTTTTGGACTATATTGGGCTTTATTTTCCACTTTTATATTATTTTTGGGACTAACCTATTAACCGGAGGCCCAGCCTAGAATTGCTGTTTTTGCCTATTTCAGTGTTTCGAAGAAACGTAATATCAAACGGAGTCCAAATGGAATGAAACATTCAGGAACGTGATTTTCTCACCGAACATGATCCAGGAGACTTGGACCCTACGCCAAGGCATCAAAGAGGCGGTCACGAGGGTGGGGGCACTCCCCCCTGCCTCGTGGGCCCCTCAGAGCTCCACCGACATACTCCTTCCTCCTATATATACCTACGTACCCCCAAACGATCAGAGGAGCAGCCAAAAACCTAATTCCACCGCCGTAACTTTTTGTATCCACGAGATCCCATCTTGGGGCCTGTTCCGGAGCGTCGCCGGAGAGGGCCGTCATCACAGAGGGCTTCTACATCATCATAGCCTCTCCGATGAAGTGTGAGTAGTTTACCTCAGACCTTCGGGTCCATAGTTAGTAGCTAGATGGCTTCTTCTCTCTTTTTGGATCTCAATACAAAGTTCTCCCCCTCTCTCGTGGAGATCTATTCGATGTAATCTTCTTTTTGCGGTGTGTTTGTTGAGACCGATGAATTGTGGGTTTATGATCAAGTCTATCTATGAATAATATTTGAATCTTCTCTGAATTCTTTTATGTATGATTGGTTATCTTTGCAAGTCTCTTCCAATTATCCGTTTGGTTTGGCCAACTAGATTGGTAGTTCTTGCCATGGGAGAAGTGCTTAGCTTTGGATTCGATCTTGCGGTGTCCTTTCCCAGTGACAGAAGGGGCAGAAAGGCACGTATTGTATCGTTGCCATCGAGGATAACACTCTAGATGCATTCTTATTGTGCAAACATTTTGAACATTTACCACATTTTGCTTCTTCACATAATTATCGTTGCCATCGAGGATAACACTCCAAAAAGATATAAGTGAAGATCAAGCGAGTAGTTATGTAAATGGGTAGCTATTTGAGGACTCTCTCTTATTTAAAAACCCTCATACCTAAGTATTTTATTAAAACAGCAAGCAAATCAAAATAAAATGGCATTCCAGGAATAGCACAACTCCTGTGAAGAAGCAAAAACTTAGGCTCCACCAATAATTGTTGAAGAAGAAAGGTGGGATGCCTACCGGGGCATCCCCAAGCTTAGATACTTGAGACTTCTTGGAATATTAACTTGGGATGCCTTGGGCATCCCCAAGATTGAGCTTTTTTGTCTCCTTAATTCCTTTTATATCACGGTTTCCCTATGTCTTAAAAACTTCATCCACACAAAACTCAACAAGAACTCATGAGATAAGTTAGTATAAACCAATGCAAAAAACTTACCATTATCTATTGTAGAAAATCAAAAAAAATATTATTCAACATTTCATACTAAATTCCTCTGCATATTTAATACTCCTATCCTCAAATAGAATCATTAAACAAGCAAACATATGCAAACAATGCAAACATAACAGCAATCTGCCAAAACAGTACAGTGTGTAAAGAATGCAAGAGTATCAATACTTCTTTAACTCCAAAAATTATGAAAATTTACCACACTGTATAAATTTACCATAGCTTATTTAGGGTCTTATTACTCCTTATTATCCTCATATTGATATCTTACCCAAAACTTGAAAACTTCAATCAGACAAAACTTAACGAAATTTCATGAGATAGGTCAGAGGACAAATCACTAACTTTGGTACTGTAAAGATAAGATTCATAATTTATTCCGCACAATGCCTACTATACCTCATCATTTCCACAATTTCTATTGAGCAATATAAGCCATAGAAACTAGAAAACAGGAAAACTATGCATTGAAAACAAAATCTGTCAAAAATAGAATAGTCTGTAGTAATCTATACTCCAACCATACTTATGATACTCCAAAAATTCTGAAAAATGCAAGAGTATCAATACTGCTTATTATCCTCATATTGATATCTTAGGGTCTTATTACTCCTTATTATCCTCATATTGATATCTTACCCAAAACTTGAAAACTTCAATCAGACAAAACTTAACGAAATTTCATGAGATAGGCCAGAGGACAAATCACTAACTTTGGTACTGTAAAGATAAGATTCATAATTGTTTCCGCACAATGCCTACTATAACTCATCATTTCCCCTTTTTCTATTGAGCAATATAAGCCATAGAAACTAGAAAACAGGCAAACTATGCATTGAAAACAAAATCTGTCAAAAATAGAATGGTTTGTAGTAATCTATACTCCAACCATACTTATGATACTCCAAAAATTCTGAAAAATTAGGAAAACGTAGGGAATTTGTATATATATCACTTTTAAAAAATTCTAATCAAAAGCATGTTCTGATGAATTTTTAAAATTCTTGGACTGAGCGCAAAAGTTTCTATTTTTGCACAGATTCAAATGAACTATCATCCACACTATCCCAAAGGCTTTACTTGGCACTTTATTGAAAAAAGCAATAAAACATGATTACTATAGTGGAATAATCATGTGAACACACAAAAACAGTAGGGGTAAATGTTGGGTTGTCTCAAAACAAGTGCTTTTCTTTAATGCCTTTTAGCTAGGCATGATGATTTCAATGATGCTCACATAAAAGATAAGAATTGAAACACAAAGAGAGCATCATGAAGCATATGACTAGCAAATTTATGCCTAACCCACTTCCTATGCATATGGATTTTGTGAGAAAACAACTTATGGGAACAAGAATCAACTAGCATAAGAAAGCAAAACAAACATAACTTCAAGATTTTCAACACATAGAGAGGAAACTTGATATTATTGCAATACCTACAAGCATATGTTCCTCCCTCATAATAATTTTCAATAGAATCATGAATGAACTCAAAAATATAACCATCACACAAATCATTCTTTTCATGATCTACTAGCATACAAGATTTATTACTCTCCACATAAGTAAATTTGTTCTCATGAATAATAGTGGGAGCAAACTCAACAAAATAAATATCATGTGATTGAAAATTAAAATCATGATGAAAAGTTTCATGGTTATCATTATTCTTTATAGCATACATGTCATCACCATAATCATCATAGATAGCAACTTTGTTTTCATAATCAATTGAGACCTCTTCCAAAAATGTTGGATTCATCACTAAATAAAGTCATGACCTCTCCAAATCCACTTTCATCATTGTGATCAGATTCAACACCCTCCAAAATAATGGGATCATTACCTTGAGTGAAAACTCTTCAAAAACCAAATTCATCATTGTAATCATCATAAATAGGAGGCATCAATGTTGATGTAGATCTTTTTGGAGCAATCCATTGGAGTGTTATATTCTCAATACCAACATGGGTTAGTCCCACAAGGAACATACAAGGATATCCATAGACATAGAGTGAAACACACATATAATGATGTTCATGAAAGCGTTAGGTTACCTTATCCTTTTTCTTACCAACAAGTGGGTTTGTGACTCCATGAACTAGAGCAAGATATGAAAGTTGATTGCACATGTTCTTGCCAAAATGTATATGAGTGAAGAATGTTGGTGGAGTCACCCTCAAGAATACTCTAGTTCTTCTTCTTTGGGATCCACATCAACTTGATGGGAATCCTTGGAGTTGTAGTCGTACTTGATGAAGTTGAACTTGATGTAGTGTAGGGAACCCACTTGACCATGGCCTTAGGAGCTTCTTCAAATGAATAAGTCTCTTTTTGAAGTTTGTCCTTGCCTTTTAGCTTGTGGTCTTGTGGTGGAAGATCATCTTGATCTTGTGTTCCCTTGAAAGAAGTGGGCTCATAATTCTCTTGTTGAGGAACAAACTTAGTCTTGGGGTATTGATCTTCTTCCCACTCAACTCCATTGGCATTGAACTTTCGTCCGAAACCAACACCTTGATTCTTCCGGTGCCTTCCTTGCTTGCGTACAATTTCCTCAAATGGCTTACTTCTAGCAAGGCTCTTGTAAACACCTTTCTCTATAGTTCCCTTGAATAAGCTATTTTCTTGCTCAAGTGTAACTTGGCTAAGATAATCATTAGTGAAATCAAGAGAACTACTAGAAGCAACAATATTGGATTTAACATGCTTATTGTTACTACTAGAGGATGAAGCTTTCTTGCTCTTATTGCTAGATTTTACTTGTGGAATATAAGTAGACAAGAGGAGCCATTTGGCAAGATCAGAAGAACTCTTCTTTTGAAGATCATCATTGATAGCTTTTAGGAACTCATGCTCTTGCTCTAAATTTAGCTTCTCAAAGCGTAGCTTCTCATGAGTCCTTCGGAACTCTCTATGATCCTCTGGAGTTGTTTCATGAGCCAACTTAAGAGTGTTTAGTTCTTTAGTTAGATGCTCAATCTCCTTCTTATCATTGTCATTCGTTTCATCTTGATTAACATGTTTACTAGCAAGTTCATCATAGTTTTCATCACTAGTGTTGTCAACAAGCATCACCTAGCAAATCATCTTCATCACTATTGAAATCAACATACTCGGGTTGTGATACCTTAGGGACTTTAGCCATGAAGCATCTTCCAATTCCTTCATTTGGTGAGTCAAATATGACATAGGAGTTGGATGACACAGTGTGAGACCGCCAACACCTTCATCGTGAGTATATTCGGAGTCGGTGTGATAGCTTCTCTCGGAGTAGTTGTTGGAGTCGGAACCGGATACCCATTCACCAAAGTGAGCTTGTTGTCTTCATCTTGTGTAGCCCTTTGATGACTTGTCCTTCCTTTCCGAATCCTTGCTTCTACGAGAGGGTCTTCTTTCATAACGATCACCTCTACTCCTTCTCTCTCTTGGAGGTGATTCATGTCTTCTATTTCTCCTTTTTGGTGAATCTTCTCATTTTTGTAGGGAGTCGTACACTCATTGGAGTAGTGTCTAGGTCTTCCACAATTGTAGAAGATCTTTTGTCATTGTAGGATTTTGACTTGGAGCTTCTCTCTTTGCTTCTATTCTTGTATAACTTGTTGAAGTTCTTCACCATTAAGCTCAATTCTTCATTGGAGACTTGCTTCTCACTTGATGTTGTAGGAGCATCACTTGAAGCTTTGTAAGCACCACTTGACTTGTTGTGGAGCTCTTCCTTATCTTTGAGTGATGTCTCATGAGCAACAATTCTACCGATGACTTTCGTGGGCTTGAAATCTTTGTAAGTGAGCATCATTTGGATCAAGGTGCACACGGTATCATATTTTCGATCCAAGGCTCTTAGGATCTTCTTGATGATGAATTTGTCGGTCAACTCTTCGTTTCCTAAGCCGACAATCTCATTTGTGATGAGAGTAAGCCTAGTGTACATCTCGGCGACTCCTTCACCATCCTTCATCTTTAATTTGTCAAGTTGACTTTGAAGTACATCCAATTTGGATTCCTTGACTGACTCGGTACCTTTGTGCATATCAACCAAAGTATCCCAAATTTCCTTTGCATTCTCAAGGCGGCTGATTTTGTTGAATTCTTTGGGGCATAATCCGTTGAAGAGAATATCGCAATCTTGAGCATTGTATTGCATCATCTTTATTTCTTCCGCAGAAGCTTCACGATCCGGTTCTTTTCCATCCTCGAAGAAATCATCTTGCAAGCCAATACACACAATAGCCCAAACGGCAGGGTTATGACCAAGAATATGCATTTTCATCTTATGCTTCCAACTAGGAAAATTAGTACCATCAAAGTAAGGACCTCTATGGTGGTAATTTCCCTCGCTAGACGCCATACTCTCCTAGGTCCTGAAATGGAGACCAAAGCTATGTAAATCAAGGCAAATGGAGACCAAAGCTTTGATACCAATTGTAGGATCAGAAGTATGTCTAGAGGGGAGTGATTAGACTTCTTGACCAAATAAAAATCTAACCTTTTCCCAATTTTAGTTGTGGGCAGATTTTAGCAATTAGCACAAGTCAAGCAATCAACCCACACATGCAATTCTAAGAGTGTAGCAGTGGAAAGGAAAACATTACATATGAAGTTAAAGGGAAGGGTTTGGAGAGTGCAAACACAATGAGGACACGGAGATTTTTGGCGTGGTTCTGATAGGTGGTGCTATCGGGCATCCATGTTGATGGAGACTTCAACCCACGATGGGTAACAGTTGCGCGAGTCAACAGAGGGCTCCACCTACGAAGGGTCCACGAAGAAGCAGCCTTGTCTATCCCACCATGGCCATCGCCCACGAAGGGCTTGCCTTACTCGGGTATATCTTCATGAAGTAGGCGATCTCCTTGTCCTTAGAATCTTGTTGGTTCAACTCCACAACTTGACGGAGGCTCCCAATCGACACCTAACCCATCTAGGAGACACCACTCTCCAAAAGGTAATAGATGTTGTGTTGAGGACGAACTCCTTGATCTTGTGTGCTTCAAATGATAGTCTCCCCAACACTCAACTCTCCCACACATATTTGGATATGGTGCAACGATGATTTGAGTTGAAAGCAACTTAGGGAAGGCTAGAAACCAAGAATCTTGTGGTAGGATTGGTATATCTTGATCTCAACACATGAGTAGGTGGTTCTCTCTCAGACAATGTATGTTGCAAGTGTAGGCATGTTCTGATGGCTCTCTCACATATGGAGAAGGGGGTGGAGGGGTATATATAGCCTCCACACAAAATCCAACCGTTATACACACTTGACCCAACTCGGTCAGACCGGATAGACGAACTCGGTGAGACCGGTTTAGTTCAAAATGTGAACGTTAGGAATCTCGGTGGGACCGACTAGAACAACTCGGTGAGACCTATGTGCTAGGGCTTAGGGGAAAACCTCATCTCGGTGGTGCCGGTTGCGTCAACTCAGAGAGGCCGAGGTGAAGCAATAGGGAAACAGAGAATTGGTCAAGCCATCTAGGTGAGACCGATCGCTATTTTGGTCTATTTCAGTGAGACCGAAATAAAGCCACATGCAACACAGAATTGGCAAGGCCATCTAGGTGAGACCAAGATCCGCATCGGTGTGACCGAACTATTAGGGTTTCTAGCAGTGGCTGTCATATGAACTCGGTGGCGCCAGATAGAAAGAATCGGTGGGGCCGAGTTGGACTTAGGGTTTTGACATATTTGGAATGATAAAGTGGTTGAGGGATTTGGAGCAATATCATTAAGCATTTGAGCAAGCAAGCCATTAAGCAACACCTCATCCCCTTTTAATAGTATTGACTTTCCTATGGGCTCAATGTGATCTTGGATCACTAAAATAGAAATGAAGAGCCTTGAGCTTTTGCCAATATGTGTCCTTAGCATTTTGAGGGGTCTACATCTCTAGTCCATGCCATGCCATTCGTTGAACTTCCTGAAATATTAAACTTGAATGGATATTAGTTTAATGAGCTATATGTTGTTATAAATTACCAAAACCACCCGGGGATTAGTTCTAGTTTCTGCAATCATTCTCTTTCCTCTTCGCTCTCGGGGTGAGCTTCCTCATGGGTGCAGCCTTTTTTGCCCACTTCCTTCTTGTTACTTGAAGCACTTCTGGTACAAGGTTTGGATGGCCAAAAGACAGACTGTCGAGTAGATGGGAAAGCTTCGACAGACTGCTTAGCAGACAATTTAGCTATGTCGGACTGCTGAGCGAGTGGTGCTGCTGTGGCGGACTGCTGGGTTGTAGGAGCAGAGGCATCGGAGTGCTGACCATGAGTTGAAGCCATGCCGGTTTTTTGCACAGGTGGTGCCAACTTGTTGGTGTGCCAAGGAGGCCGTGCCAATGCGTTGGTTTGCTGAGCAGGCAGTGTTGACGCCTTGGTATGCTGATCACGCGGCTGCAGACCGACAGATTGATGGGCAGTCAGTTTTGGACCTACAGACTGCTTAGCAGGTGGTTCCGAAGCATCAGACTGCTTAGCAGTCCAATCCACCAAGTTGGTATGCTAAGCATGTGGTTCAGCTGGGTCTCCACCCGCTGCTTCAATGCCCAGCGTCTGAATCGGTGGTGAATCTTCAGCAGTTTTAGGCCATGCCACTGGCTGCTCTAGGGAAGATGATGACACATGTATGGCACAAAGTCGGGTGGGCTGATCATAGGTTGATGCATCAGCCATCGGATTACGAGTATTAGGTTCCTTGGGGGAAGCACGCGAAAGCTATTGTGGCAAGGAGAGCATCACCGGTTGAGGGGCGACAATGGTTGCTCTTGGCGGGGCTTCATGGATCTCATCCATGAAGTCTATTTCCTTTCGTGGCCACTGGATGTGATGTAACAATGTTTCTCCCAAGGTCCTATGTTCATCAAAGTCCCCTAGGACATTTTCCGGGCAAATTCATTGAATCCAGGCTTTACTTCAGTCACGTAGCACTTCACACAGCCCGGCTTCAATGGCACATGTCCAACAAGAGGCCCTCTTCCAACAAGGGTGGGCAAACCCAGGCTATTGCACATTTTAATGTACCTTCATAATGTGTAAGCACGCTCTTCAGTCCGTCTTTCATTCTAGATAGATCAGATATAGCATCATCATGAGCATCTGCAGACAGTGTCGCCTGGCTCAACTAATGCACAACTACTCTTGTGCGGTGTTGTCATGCAATAACCAGCATCCTCCATGCCTGCCTCCCCTCCCATCAGCTGGCTATCTGTCAGTGTTAGAGTCTTCTACATCATCATTGGCTCCTCAATTTCCTTTCGCACAGTCGGATACATGTCCTTCCTCAACCTTTCAAACAATTCATTTTGCTTCATTTCACTCCTCGTTCTTTTCATGCCGAGCCTCTCTTCTTTCGAATAGTCGGATACATGTCTAGACTTTGTTCGAAGTAAGTGTCACTACAAAAAAATACACTTCCGTCATGATACATGTTTGTCACAGTAGGTCACATTTTCTGTCATGCATGTACATCCATGATGATTTTATGACAGAATCAAGATTGTCATACCTGTGCTGTCGTAGAACTGTTCCATGACATTACCAAAGTTATCATCACAGAAGTGTTCACTTCCATGATGATAAATGACGCGTCATGGAAGTGCTTTCGTCAAGGGTGACCGACATGTGGCATCCACCGTAACGGGTTACCGTTAAGCTATCGGGTCTAGTTTTGGATCCGATAACCCTCTAACAACCACGACCAACGTGCATTTTCCACGCATAAAATTCTCATTGGCCGATGGAACCACGTTGTTGGTGTCAAAACCGGCGGATCTCAGGTAGGGGGTCCCGAACTGTGCGTCTAAGGCAGATGGTAACAGGAGGCAGGGGACACAATGTTTTACCCAGGTTCGGGCCCTCTTGATGGAGGTAAAACCCTATGTCTAGCTTGATTAATATTAATGATATGGGTAGTACAAGAGTAGATCTACCACGAGATGGGAGAGGCTAAACCCTAGAAGCTAGCCTATGGTATGATTGTATGTTGTAGTTGTTGTTGTCCTATGGACTAAAACCCTTCGGTTTATATAGACACTTGAGAGGGTTAGGGTTACACAAGGTTGGTTACAAAGGAGGAGATATCCATATCCATATTGCCTAGCTTGCCTTCCACGCCAAGTAGAGTCCCATCCGGACACGAGACGAAGCCTTCAATCTTGTATCTTCATAGTCCAACAGTCCGGCCAATGGAGATAGTCTGGCTGTCCGGAGACCCCCTAATCTAGGACTCCCACAGTAGCCCCTGAACCAGGCTTCAATGACGATGAGTCCGGCGCGCAGTATTGTCTTCGGCATTGCAAGGTGGGTTCCTCCTCCGAATATACCACGGAAGAATTTGAATATAAGGATAGTGTCCGACCCTGCAAAATAAGTTCCACATACCACCGTAGAGAGAATAATATTTTCACAAATCTAATTTGCTGACTTGTTTTGGCAACACGACATTATGCCATGGCCCGGTGATTATTCGAACCGTTTCCTTTAACTAGCCCCGCACATAACGCGAGGCAGTTTTTCGACACGTCTTGTCAAAGCAAAGATCGTGTCCCCTTATTACGGGATCCTCATCAATACGGGCGTGGGTAACCCAACCGTGTCTAGGACTGCTAGATCATAGGCAAGTCCCAAACGGCTACGGAGAGGACGCTTGATATTCACCCTCTTTATAAAGGGACAAGGCTTTTACTTTTTTTCCCTCCTGTGCTCAATCGAATCCTTCCCCCGCCTCGAGTTCTAACACCCAAAGCCCAGGTCAGGTGCTCCGGATCTTCAATCATGTCCGGATCTAGCCTTCAAGTCCGGTGGATGCCCTCCTCCATTACAGAAGAAGACATCAAGAAGTTGAGGGAGGCCAAATACCTGACCACCGAGGTTTCGCATCGGCTGCCTGCCCGAAGGCAGGTCATCCCTACTCCTGAACCCAATGAAGATGTCGTGTTCATCTTCCACTTCCTCCAGGACTAGGCCTCACTCTGGATCCCTTCGTTAGGGGGTTGATGTTTTATTACGGGCTAGATTTCCACGATCTAGCCCCAGACTCCTTTCTCCACATCTCGACATTCATTTTCGTGTGTGAGGCCTTCCTCCACATTACCCCTCACTTCGGCATGTGGCTCAAGACCTTTGACGTGAAGCCGAAGATGGTCAAGGGGCAGTATGAAGCGTGCGGAGGCGCATTAATAAGCAATATAGCAGGAGCTCCGTGGCCCAAAGGTTCCTTTCCATAGGTGTCCGGATTATGGCAACAGGGGTGGTTTTATATCACCGCTCCCAGAAGTGCCAAGTGGGTGGTTTCCCCTGCTTTCCGCTCAGGCCCTCCACCACAACTGATGTCATGGATTAGCAGAGGGCTGAGCTGGGGTCCTGCCAAGGACGTGCCTGTACTGCAAAGCCGCATCCAAAATCTCTTCGAAGGAGATTTCAGTTTGATTATGGTGGCGCAAGTCATGCTGGTTCGTCGAGTCCAGCCTTGCAAACGCCGGCCCCTCCGCATGTGGGAGTTCAACCCAGAAGGGCCGCGTACTATTTAGAATTTCCTCAGCCTGACGCATGAGGAGATGTACAAATCATTCTTCGGACCCCAAATAGAGTGTCCGGATACCATCGAGGACGTGGGCCTGAGCAGCAACCGTACCGCCGACCAAGTAAGTAATCCTTAATCCGAACACACCGTCTTTTGTTTACCACGACGTCATTCTGAGAAATCGCTCTTTGACCAGGACTGGATAACAAAGGCGAAGATGATTCGGTGTTCGACCCCCCTTCCTGAGGGTTTGGAAAATCCGGTACTGGAAAAGATGCTCGAGCTAGCACCTTTCCCGGAGCCCTCAAAGGAAGACAAAGGGGGGAATAATGATGGCAAAAGCGGACCTCCATCGCTACCCATTCCAACGGAGGGAACGAGCGCCTCTGTGAGGGAGGATAACTGAGGGGAGGAATCGGACATTCTCTCACCCCGAGGAAGGAAGAGGACTACCTCTGAAGATCCGGAAACCAAGGTTTCCAAGCGGGAGAAGAAATCTCCGCCAGAGGGTCCTGCCTTGGAGGGTGCTCTTGCCGCACAAAGTCCGCGCGGGGATCAGCCCTCCAACAAGCTGTAAGTAATCAAAAAGTACTTTAGTAGTGGAGATATACTACCTTGCCTCTGAGGAAAATAACCGAAGTATTTATTGCAGTTCGGATCTTAGCCCTTCTCAGCAGAGCTCATCTTTGGGGGATCTTCTTCCGGAGATGACGGAGAGCGAAACGCCTCCCCTGGACTCCTCTGCTCAAGAAGCGGGCAACCTTGAAGTGTCGTCACGGAGGGCCTCTCCGGATCCGGTGAGGCCAGAAGATAATCCTATAGTCACTCGAAGTCCCCAGCGTCCGGCTGTCGAAGAGAGCAAACAGAAGAGTCCGGCACCATTTGGTATGCGGTCGGACGTACTGAGAGAGCTATTGGAGCGAGCGGCCATCTCAGAAGAACACTATACATTGATGGGTACGGTGATGGAAAGGATCTCATCCGCCGAAAGCGGGTTGCATGATGCCTTTATGAGTCTACTGACGGGCTTTGAGGTACGTAAAATGATGTACATTTGTGATGGTACCGCACATTTTTAGGTGTGCCCTGTGTAGATAGTAGCCCTGAGACTCTGGTTGTCGCCGAGAATGGCGACAAATAGAGGATCGTAGTCCCAGGCAATAACCTTACCGCTTTAATGTGCAGGTAGTGGGAGCTCCAGTGGCTAGCCGGACTCATGAATTTGCCGAACTGAAGCGGCAACTGGATGCGGCGGATGCCAACATCGAGCTTGTTAACAAGAGGTTTGACGAGTTACAGGGTAAGTGTTAATTTCTGGTGAATGCCACATAGTAAGAGCAGCATGATGCCAGTATCTTTAATATGTTGTGACTGCAGATGGAGCAGCCACCGTGGAAACCTTGCGGGCGGAACTTGCCCGAGCCAAAGAACAAGCAAGGATTAGTAATGCGGCTGCTTTGAAGGCGGCCGAAGAGTTGAAAGCAGAGAAGGCCGCGCATTGCGAGAGCAAAGAGCAGATGGCCAAGATGGCCGTAGAATTAAAAGACACTGCCGACTGTTGCCAGTTCTTTGAAAAAGAGAACCGATTGAAGGCAGCGGACCTTAAAAAGGCCACGATGATGAACAAAGACACCCGCTCTGCTATGAGAGTGAAGAAGGAGGAGCTGCGTGAAGCCGGGGATATTACGGCTGGGAAGCCATTCATGCTACGGAGAAAGTTCGGAGATCCACGGTATGCCCCTCTGGATCGGCTGTGGAGTTCGGCAGACGCATATATGGACTTGGCAGCGAGCGTTGCCGATGCAACCAAATACTTCCAAGGTTAAACATATCGTGAAGTGGACACGCTGTTTTGGTCGCAATTCAATGTTTTAGAGCGTCCGCTTCCATTGACTGATCAGCTAGCCGAATGGGCTGAACTGAATAGGTTGTCCGGACTCGCCATGAGGTCTATCGTGGATCAGCTGTGGCCGGAAAAGTCGAAACCGAATAGCTATTTCAGCTTAGTGCAACAGTTCCTTGGTGCGGTGCCGCACATCAATGCAATGAAGAGGTTGGCATGCATAGAAGGCTCGTGGATGGCCCTTGCCCGTGTTAAAGCATACTGGGCAGAGATGGATGCTACCACTGTTGCGGCGCAGGGTTCGGCCATAGGCTGAGTGGCTGCCGAGCACTATTTCGAAGAGGTTCTCAAGGGTGCTCATTTGATAGAGGCCCAGTGCTCAAAGGATATTATGTTTGAGTGACATGTATTCCCATTGTAAACACAATGTTTTTATGAAATTTATTAAGGCTGTGTTTATACTTTTGCCTGAAAGTAATATGATGCCTCCTGTGCGGCCGTTTATGTATACATGTGTATAACCTGAAAGATTGCAGTCGTCGGCTTCAGCCCCCACGCATATAATGTGGAGGTGTTCGCAGAAGACGTGTGTTCACACTTAACCCAACGTCTTGGTCCTATTAAGGAGGTGATAGCGCAGCGAACGAGGCAACCGGACTATAATGCTTTAACACTTTCACTTAGCCATAGGAGTTTGACGGTGGGGCTACTATATAGCCCCTGTTGGCTTCGCACTCTCCCGAATTCAGGGTGCATACATGCCTGGCCGGGAAACGGCCCTTGGTTAAGGCGGAGGAATTCTAACATTCCGATAGGTCATCGAGTGGTTGACCAGTCTCATGCTATATCATGACAGTCAGTTTTCGGCTTTCTCTATTGAGGTGCTCGTCCAGATGACCCGGGGCACAATCGCAGTAGTTCTCCTAGTGCTACCTTAGACGATAGAGCGGAACGTAAGGTACCAAAACATAGGAGCTGGGCAAACCCAACATTTGACCAAAGACATGATTCGGAGCTGATGCATATAAGGCCAAACTCGCGACGCCGAACACTCCCTAAGGTATTCGGTCTTTATGGTATAAACCGGGCCTAAATAGTGCCCTTTGTAAGAAGCCCCTGGTGTCCAGGTACATGCATTATTCTGACGTGGCCACATGCCAAGACGCTAGCATCCTTCTCAATTGTACTGAGAGTCCAAGGGATGTGTCTCAACAAGAGACAGTAAAAAAGGTTGACGCAGGGTCTTAATATAAAAAGAATCCTTGGGGCGGGTCCCTGCTGCACGTCTGCGCCTGTGTCTCCATTGTGCCGTATCCTGGACGGGTGTAGCACGATGGTCATCTGTAAAAGAGAGAAACTTAGGTGAAAAGTTGTCGTGCAAAAAGGTAGGTTTGAAGAAACCATGTATAATTCAAGATGAGTAAAAACTGCCACTTGTCTGCGCGCGTTGAGCCCCTTGTATTTGTAATAGGGTTGTGGCTTATCAAACCTGTGTGAATTACATATGGCTGCGCCGGACTCGTCTAACCGTGTCCGTGGTCTTGACGACCTATCAAATGCTTTAGCTGGTGAGACGCTTTTTAGTGTGCGGCTGCCAAGGCAGTCGCACTCTCTTCGGCGCGTAGGGATCACTTAATATTTCCATTTACTGTAATGATGCCACGTGGACCGGGCATCTTAAGCGTAAGGGAAGCATAGTGCGGTATTGCATTAAAGCGAGCGAAAGCTTACGTCCAAGTAGTGCTTGATAGCCACTTTGGAACGGAGCAATGTGGAATGTGAAATGTTCGCTACGGAAGTTATCGGGGAAGCCGAATATAACCTCTAGTAGCAGGAAGCCCATGCAATGAGCCCCTGGGCCCGACGTTACTCCTTTAAGGGTAGTATTGCTTAGGCAAATTTTCGTTGGGTCTATCCCCATTTTGCGGATTGTATCCTGGTATATCAGGTTTAAACTGCTGCCACCGTCCATCAGGACTCGTGTAAAGTGGTATCCGTCAATTATTGGGTCTAATACCAGGGCAGCCCATCCTGCACGCCGGATACTTGCTAAGTAATCCCGATGATCAAAGGTGATCGGTTGAAACAACCAGTGGCAGGACTCCGCGGTGATAGGCCTTTGGGCATATTTATCTGGGAGTGCCGCTTTGTTTCTCCCCTTTATCACGTGTAACACGTTTACTGTTTTGACTTCTGGTGGAAATTTCTTTTGTTCCCCAGTGTCTTGCTTGAGAGGCTCATCCTCGTCTTTGCTTGGTGTATCCTCCCCCTTGTGTACGGCGTTGAGCTTGCCGGACTGCTTGAAGACCCAACATTCTCTATGGGTATGATTAGCAGGTTTACCGGGGGTGCTATGGATCTGACATACTTGGTCCAGAATTTTGTTTAGGCTAGATAGTTCGTCTCTGGCACCTTGAGAAGGCGGCTTTTGCTGACTTGGCCGAGAGCTTTTGAATCCGGTGTTTACTGCCATGCTCTTCGTGCTGTCGTCTTTATTCTGGCATTTGTTATTGTTGTTGCGCCGTGATTTCCCGTTTCCATCTCTAACTTCGGATGTACTGGGGTCGCTGGTGCTGCATCTGGCTAGCCAGCTATCCTCACCCGCGCAAAAGCAGTCATGAGGCTTGTTAATGCTGCCATTGTTCTTGGCTTTTCTTGGCCGAGGTGTCTGGCAAGCCATTCATCACGGACGCTATGCTTAAAAGCTGCCAAGGCTTCGGCGTCCGGACAGTCGACTATTTGGTTCTTTATAGTAAGAAACCTGTTCCAAAGCTTTTGGGCTGACTCTCTGGGCTGTTGAGTTATATGACTCAAATCGTCCGTGTCCGGAGGTCAGACATAAGTCCCTTGAAAATTTGCCCAAAAAGCGTCTTCGAGCTCTTCCCAGCTTCCAATGGAGCTTTCGGGGAGGCTTTTAAGCCAGTGCCAAGCTGGCCCTTTGAGCTTGAGGGGTAAATTGTTAATGGCGTGGAGATCATCTCCTCGAGCCATATGGATATGGAGGATATAGTCCTCAATCCAGACCCCAGGGTCTGTTGTTCCGCCGTATGCTCTATGTTTACGGGTTTGAATCCCTCTAGAAATTCATGGTCCAGTACCTCGTCGGTGAAACATAGGGGGTGTGCGGCACCCCTGTATCTGGGTGTACCGTAGTGTTCGGATGTTTGTTGTGTTGCATCATATGCTGGAGAGCGCCTGCGTGGTCCATAGATGGATCTGGTTGCGTCGTCCTTTTGATGCGAGCCCTCACGTGGATTGCGTATTGGCTTATGTGCGGCATTGCTTGCCACTCTATGTTGGCCGTGAGGTCGTCTATCCGGCCAGGTGGCCTTTTTAATTTTTGGTTGCGGGGGATCTAAGGCCTCCTCATTGAATTCGGGTAGCAACTTCCGCTTCGGGTAGCTCTTGGTGGGGCGATTACCGTCGTATTTCGCTGCTGCGTTGAGTACTTTGCTCCATCTGATTCTGAGTGTGTCTTGTGCAGCCTTGAGTCTTTGCTTTTGCTTTTTTAGACTCCTTGCGGTGGCAACAAGCCTTTGACGGGTATTCTGTTGCTCCGGGTGTCTGTCTGGTGTGAAGTGGTCCGGACTATTTTCTTTGATGGAGTCAGGTTGTTCGGCTTGATCCTCCGTGTTGCCGTGGTCCGGCAATGGTTCCCCCTGCTCCAACGCTTGGTCTATATGATCGTTGTTTCTACCGAGGCAGGATTTGGGGCGGCGCTTACACCGCCGCTTTGACTGCTTCTCGAGGGGACAACCCTTCGTTGCGTCCTTCCGTTCCTCGTCGTCGTTTTCTCTTGGTGTGTTCACCATGTATACGTCATGTGGTGAAGTGGCTGTCCAGTGCCTTGTGGGCAGTGGTTCCTCTTCGTCTCCTGCATCGTCGTCCAAACCGTCGATGTCTTCGGAGTTGAAGTCGAGCATGTCGGTTAAGTCATCGACAGTGGCTACTAAGTGGGTGGTGGGTGGGCCGCGAATTTCTTCGTCGTCCGCATCCTAGTCCTGCCGGACATAGTTCGGCCAGGATCCTCCTGACAAGGAGAGAGACCTTAATGAGTTCAGTATGTCGCCCAAGGGCGAGTGCTGAAAAATATCCGCGGAGGTAAACTCCATGATCGGTGCCCAACCGGATTCGATAGGAGCGGGCGCAGGCGGCTCGGAGTCCATGGCTGGGTAAGGATCTGGCAGTTTAACAACACGGCTCTCGTGCAAGGTAAGGTCAATGTTCGGCTCGATCGCCGCTAAGGGTAAGGCTTCCGCGGCGGGGTCCATCCACCCGTCCGCGGAAGGCGCAACTGGCTCCAAATTGAGGGTCGGAGCGGCTGCCTGTGCGATCTCTTGAACACTATCCGATGGTAGAGCTAAATCGTACTCATCGTGACCGCGTGGCGCGCAAGGCAGAGGCTCGAATCCGTCGAAGATCATGTCTCCATGGATATCGGCCGTGTAGTTTAAGCTTCCAAACCTGACCTGATGGCCAGGGGCGTAACTTTCAATTTGCTCCAGATGGCCAAGCGAATTGGCCCGCAGTGCAAAGCCGCCGAACACGAAGATCTGTCCGGGGAGAAAAGTCTCACCCTAGACTGCATCGCCATCGATGATAATAGGAGCCATCAAGCCTAACGGCGACGACACAGAGGAACTCAATGAAAGCACAAATGTCGGTGTCAAAACCGGCAGATCTCGGGTAGGGGGTCCCGAACTGTGCGTCTAAGGCAGATGGTAACAGGAGGCAGGGGACAAAACGTTTTACCCAGGTTCGGGCCCTCTTGATGGAGGTAAAACCCTACGTCCTGCTTGATTAATATCGATGATATGGGTAGTACAAGAGTAGATCTACCACGAGATCGGAGAGGCTAAACCCTAGAAGCTAGCCTATGGTATGATTGTATGTTGTTGTCCTATGGACTAAAACCCTCCGGTTTATATAGACACCGGAGAGGGTTAGGGTTACACAAGGTCGGTTACAAAGGAGGAGATATCCATATCCGTATTGCCTAGCTTGCCTTCCACGCCAAGTAGAGTCCCATCCGGACATGAGACGAAGCCTTCAATCTTGTATCTTCATAGTCCAACAGTCCGGCCAATGGAGATAGTCCGGCTGTCTGGAGACCCCCTAATCCAGGACTCCCACACACGTGTCAGCTCCGCGTTGGCACAGGTGTCACTCATCCAATGGGCGAGGTGCGCCTACGATATGTTGACACGTGGACAGGCCCAAAAGTGGCCCATAAAGATTAAATGGGCCGGCCCAATTAAAGGCCCACAAGATTTTGCAGACCATAATGGGCCTGCCCAGCTAAAGGCCCACGAGATTTTGCCGACTATAATGGGCCGACCTAGCTAAAGGCCCACAAGATTTTGAGGACACCAGTGGGCCGACCTGTTAACAGGCCGCCATGTTTTGGGCCAAATGTCGGCCATATTTGATCCAGTCCATTAACAGTCAGCCAAGTTCCGGGCCTAATAAAGGCCCATATGAGATCCGGCCCGTTAAAAGCCTACCACGTTCTGGGCCAAATTACGGCCCAAATCAGATCTGACACTTTAAGAGGCTTCGGGCTAAATTATGGCCCATATCAAATTCGGCCCATCAACTGGACACTATGCTTTTGGGTCGGGGTCTATTTCGGCCTGCTGTCGGCCCGTGAGCTGTTCGGCACGTTTCAGACCCAACCTACTTTTCAGCCTACTAAAAGCCCATTGACTTTTCTTGAGAAAATAGGGACGACGGTTTATTCGGCCTACTAAAGGCCCGAATCTACTAGTGGGCCAGTTTACATTTAGGCTTGTTAACAGACCAAGATGACTAGGCCCATGATGCGGATCATACATAGTGATTTGCATGACAGCCCGATTATGTACCGTAATTGTATGGTTTGGCCGGTTTACTGCGAAGACAGGATATATATACAGTAAAATAACTGCAACATCGTGAATAAGAAAAAACCTAGATTATACAATAAAGAAATTACAGCATATTACATCCACTGGGCATCAAAGTTCGCCACTATGATAATAAAGCACAAGCAGATAGCAGATTACATACATTGGGCATCAAAGATCACCACCAATGCAAATAAACACGCCGACAAAATAATATACAAAACCGACAACACTTCAATAGAGTTCAAGAAAGGTTAGCCCTGCTCGGGAGCTGTAGCGCAAGTAGCTAAGCAAGCTGATGAGACTACGCTTGTTTGACACTTATATCCTCCTCACTCTAAAAGATAAACAAGCAAACAGATGACATGTTTTGCACATATAAGTATCAGTGCTGACAATTCATCACATTTCTCTCTGACAAATAATGTGACACAATTTAAAATAGCATTAACACAATATGGTATTGTTCAGGTTGAGACATGGCAGGAAATGACATTGTGAAGGAGTTGGCAGCTTCACGACACCACTGCATTACATATCAAGAACTCATAAGTATCAATGGTTAGTGCGCTGTCAATTTATCCCATTTCAAATTGGCAAATAAAGAGACAGTTTAAATAATAGTAAAATGATATGACATTGTTCATAGTTGACATTGCAGAATATGACATTGTGCTGTAGTGGGTAGGTTCACCACACCACTAGATTATGGATCAAGAACAGAAGCATACATGCAGTACAGAAGAAGATCACTTGCTCTGTATAGTTTAATTTACATGGTATGAAGAAGGAACTTGGTTGTACAACTGAAAACTTAAATTGAGAAAGACAAACTTTTGTCTACGAACTACATAATAAACTTTAAACATGCAATTTGATGCAAACACCAAAAATAAATTGTTGTTGCAGTCATGCCTAACCAAATATACACAACAAAGTTTGAAGGCTTGAGAAGGACAAACTTACATTATTAGTGAAGACAAGCTCTATAAAGCGCTTGTCCATGCTGATGGGGGGGGGCACACTGGTGCGCATCGGTCCTAAACAAACGGTTTTAACCCCTTTCCGCGATGGCATTTGGAACCGTCACCAAGTGAGTGTGGGCGATAGGGGGGGTCCTTCCCACACGACCCAGAAACCGTCAGGGATAGGGCCCCTACAGTACTCCTACTCGTTTCTGCTCGCATTGCCATCGTAGTCGATATTCTGGGGTGCTACACTTACGATGCGAGGCCCATCACAAACGGTTCACTGTTATAGAACGTGTATGATGCGCGGCCCATCACAAACGGTTCACCGTTAAGAATACTCGCTAATTGTCGTATGAGTGTCGGACAGGATTATGAAACATCGGACCGTCATAACATTGTCATACACAACAACTATCGCACACACTATCTTGTGGTGCAATGTTTGTGATGCATACTTCATCAGAAACAGTTCATGGTTGTGAATCGTGTATGATAAGGCAACTAACACAAACGTTTAGTTTGCCCGCACCATTTGTGATATTGTCTCACATCGCACACGGTTTGCAAACGGCAACTGTGTGCATGCTAGCACACGTTTCCTCTATGTGAACCGTCTCGGATTATGGTGCATATCGCAAACGTTTGTGTTTTACCAACCGTGTGTGCTGTAACAACCTGGAGAGTGTAATTTCACCCTGATTTAATTGATGCTTTTCCAAATTGTACCAGATTTGAATTTGAATGTATGCTACAGCTTTATTCATATCCATCAGGTTCAAACAACCAATGCATTATTCGATTCATAGGTACATATGTTCAAGAATTACACAAGAACCAAATAAAGAATGATGAACCACAGTTGTATACTTGTACTTTTAAAGACGGTAAAGAAAGAGGCGAAATATATTCTGGTTGCTGAACAAGGTGAAGCGGAATGCCCATATTATGCCCTCCTCCATGCAGAAGGCACGCACGACTCTAGTCCAACCCCTTGTGATGACCGACCGCCCATCCTTCACGGTCTTCATGAAAACATCTAGATAATCATCGTGTTCTGGTAGAAATACTTTAACCTTTGCATGCCCACCAATCATATAGTTTGCGAGGTAATCTTGAGTAAACTGCTTTGGAAACCACTACAAAGGAAAAATATTCAGACATTGTCATCTAACACAACTCATTATGGGCAGTAAAAAGAAGGTTGCAGAGTTCTTACTTACCATCCTGCAGTTCGCTGTTGTCTTGGATAAAGTGTAAACAAATAGTTTAATTGCCATCTTTGGACACATTTTACTAACAATCTTTATCAGCTTCCTCACTTGATGCTGGTTCATCGATATCTCATTGCCCCATACGCAGAAAGGGTCGAAGCGTGGATCTTTACCAATGACATATGTACCTAAAAGCACCAAGTTAATATTAGAAGCTAAACAGCAATTGCACAATGATGTAGCACAACACTCTTTTATAATATATCTATATACATCTGTATGTGGTAGTCCATTTGAAATCTCTAAAAAGACAAATATTTAGGAACGGAGGGAGTATCTTATAACATCCAATATACTCACATATTAGATGAATTAACATCTTATATTATGGGCCAGAAGGAGTTTAGTGCATTCTTACAAATTATCGGCTGATTAACTGCTACTATATCTAGGGTTTACAGTTAGTTTGAGCTAGTTTGGGCTCAAATAGCCCTAAAGTATATCTAAACATGAGGGCTAGTTCGAGCTAGTTGCATCTATAACCCACCCAGAAAAACTATCCAACCCAAGAGGTGCTAATTGGAGCTAGTTCTCCTAGTGCATTTATTGTCAATATAACCCTGCCATCCAAACAACTCTTTGGATGGGGTTAGTTCAGGGTTAGTAATGAGATAGAAACTAACTCTAACCTCTTGCTAAGTTGAGTATCCAAACAGGGTTGTGTTGTTGTTGTTTTTGTTGCTTCTCTTCTGCGTATATCTAAACATCATTAGAACATTAATGTAACACTCTTCCTTGTTGCTATGTAGCCTAGGATTGCATATTTAGACATTAAGTATAGTGCATGTTGCTACGTAGCCTCAGATATATTACATGTTGCCCTAGTTAACCTAATGATAAATGGGTTGCAGATATATTCAGTTAAAAGTCTGATTCACCAATTAGTCAGTTATCAGCCGCCGGCCTATATGGTACCAGCTACCGATATCCTGAACAGTGAGCAAATATAAGCCATGGGATGAAACTAACCTCGATGGAAAACACCAGTTGTTCCCAAAATTGTCCTGTGTAGGTACATCGACAAGCATGTTAAGCATAAAAGTTCATACTTGCACATATAGAACACCAGGTTGTGAATAAATGGAATGAACAAGGCATACTACGAACAACCAAAGATAGCATTTGAAACTGGACATATGCTAACTACAAACAACCGAACAATCCAAAAACTTTAAAAGAGGCATATGCTAGCTATGACAGGCTTAACGGCAAGCAAATATATGCATTCCTATCGGTGTGTTTAAAACTGGATTGATGAAATGCACTACACATTAAATAATTGCACATATATAGCATTACATTGTGAACAACTGAAATAAACAAGGCATACTGCAAACAACCAGATATAGCAATTAAAACTGGACATATTCTCACTACACTACAAAAGGGACCCGACAAAACAAATCATGGGTTTCCTCCTGTGAAGAGGCATGACAAAACAAATCATGGGTTTCCTCATTTGTCACAGATGGGCTCGTTCCCGTGGGAAGAGCATGGACCCTGGATACGCTCCATGTTGTCGCAGATGGGCTCATTCCCCTTGGAAGAGCACGGCTGTAGGGTGCCCTCCCTCATGTCGCGGACGGGCGCTTTCCCCTTGGAAGAGCAAATGGGCTCTTTCCCCTTGGAAGATACGGAGAGGGTGCCCTCCTCGTGGTCGCCGTCGATGAGGTCTGACTTGGAAGTTGTGGATCCCAAGCCAGCATCGCAGAACGTGTCCTTCAGAAATGACAAAAGGGGCTCAATGGTGATGTAGAATGGCAAATTGTTGACAGCGAGCAAGAGGAGATCAACGGCGGGGCCATGGATGATATCGACGGGGTTGAACCCGAGGGGTTGGGGGTGGGCCACTTAACCTGTGATATAGCCTGCCTCAGGCCATCGCTGTTGATGACCTCGATGTCGTAGCTGGTGGATGAGACATGCCCGCATACTCTAGCCTGCTGCTTGAGTGCCTGCCACCAGTAATGGTCGTCTGCTTCCTCGGCGATGTCGGGCGAAGAGACCGCTATACACCTCCTTTGGGCCAGTCGCTCCTCGAGCTCCAGAGGAAGCGTAGTCGGGCTTAGGCTGCGATGCTCTAGAGTGGGGAATGGGGATGGGGATCTTTGGGAAAGGGGGCGTTTGGAAGGCGTCATCTAAGAAACTCAGGGCGGCCTAGGTATGGAGATCGGTGGGTAAGCTGCACGGGCAAACTGGCAGATGTTGACAATGGAGGCCTTGCAGTGGCGGCGGCGGGGACCTTGCTAGGGTTTCGAGAGAGGGAGGGTGTGTGTGTGTGTGTGCATGCCTGAGGAGGTTTTGGTGTGTGTGTGTGTATGGAGGGGCGAGGGGCGGGGTGTTTGAGGAAATGATACGGGTACTGAAAATTTTACTACGCGGGAGTCAAACGTGGGATTGAAACGCCGGGCTATTGAAAATTTTGATGATAGTGCATCGCACACGGTCCGGAGATAACAACCGTGTGTTATGAAGCAGAAAAACCCTTGAGACGGGTAGATATTTTTTATGGATGCAGGCGAGATTGGGAACAAGAAACATCGCACACGGTCCGGAGATGACAACTGTGTGTTCTGAAATAGAAAAACCCTCGAGGCGGGCAGATATTTTTGAGACGGGGAACCTCGTGGAGCCCAATTTACTGTCCGGATGTGTGCGTGATAGGTGCACCAGCGTCGCACACGGGTAGGTTGAGTGAACCGTGTCTGTTGCGTCATTCGACTTATCTAATGTTCATTAATTTGGCAAAAAATGATGCGGGAGAGGGTCAGAACACGGAAACCCTTGCATGTGGACCAAATTTATGTATCAAAAGGGTGGTTTGATTTTCAAATACCAAATGCAACTTCGATGTGGCACCTCTCTCGCAAAGCACACTGTATTGCTTGCCCCCACCCCCTCGTGTTGGCACGAAGGGAATCCTAAGCTATGAATGCATGCCCCTCCCCCCAACTGAGGTTCACCCTAGCAAAGTGCGAAGTAGCTAGCAGCCCCCCTCCTCCCTCGTGTCGGCATGAAGGGAATCCTAAGCTATGAATGCACCCCCCAACCGAGGGTCATTCACCTAGCAAAGTGCGAAGAAGCTAGCAGCCCCCCTCCCCCTCCCTCATTTCGGCACGAAGGGAATCCTAAACTATGAATGCATGCCCCCAACCGAGGTTCACCGTGGCAAAATGCGAAGTAGCTAGAAGCCCCCTCCCTCGTGTCGGCACGAAGGGAATCCTTAGCTATGAATGCATGCCCCCCAACCGAGGTTCACCCTAGCAAAGTGCGAAGTAGCTAGCAGCCCCCCTCCCTCGTGTCGGCACGAAGGGAATCCTAAGCTATGAATGCATGCCCCCCAACCGAGGTTCACCTAGCAAAAGCGAAGTAGCTAGTAGCCCCCCTCATGTTGGAACGAAGGGATTCCTAAACTATGAATGCATGCCCCCCCAACCGAGGTTCACCCTAGCAAAGTGTGAAGTAGCTAGCAGCCACCCCTCCCTCGTGCCGGCACAAAGGGAATCCTAATCTATGAATGCATGCCCCCCCCCCCCGACCGAGGTTCACCTAGCAAAATCCGAAGTAGCTAGCAGCCCCCCTCTTGTGTCGGCACGAAGGGAATCCTAAGCTATGAATGCATGCCCTCTCCCCCCAATCGAGGTTTGCCTAGCAAAGGGCAAAGTAGCTAGAAGCGCCCACCCCCCTCGTGTCGCCACGAAGGGAATCCTATGCTATGAATGCATGCCCCCCAACCAAGGTTCACCTAGCAAAGTGCGAAGTAGCACCCCCCCCCACACCCACACGCACTTTCAATCAGCGGGCCAGAGAGGCATATATCTCACCAAGATGGATCGTATAACAGACCAAGAATAATCCACCTTGGTCGTACAACCTCTCTCTTTTTGTTGGTCGAAGTGATGGCCGTCCATGCGACCCCAGAGATGGGCTAGCTTGCCAATAATCACGCAAGTAGCTAGTCCCCGAAGACAACCACTGCATGCGTGTGGCCCAAACATATGTATGGAGAGGTGTGTTTTTGAGTTATAATGGAACAACTTTGATGTGGCACCGTGATTTCGAACTAGAAATCCCCAGACTGAGTGAGGGTTAGGTTGATGATGCATATGTATGTTACACCACACTTCATGCCAACAACGGGGATTCACGCATGCGTGCATAGTATATGCGCTCAAACTTAATTAGGTCTGAATCTCACCATGACCTATACTATGATAACACGAACCAAATGAAGAATGCACCATGGTAACCTATCTTGTTGTTGGTCAGGTGATCATGGATGCCCATGCGGGCCCACGAATATATAGGCTTGTCGCCGATAACCACGCGAGGGAGTGTGCCGTTCGAAGGCCACCACTACATGAATATGTATGGAGGTGATGCATGCATGCATGTTTGAATACACAACATTGATGTGGCGCGTGTGTCAAAAATTGTACACTAGCTCCCCACACAGAGCGAGATCGGTTCATGATGTGTCGATGGGAGGGATTCATGCGTACACATGCATGTGTGTGTGTGTGCTTAAGCTGTATCATGCATGTCATCCCAGAGCAAAAATAATAATCCCCTCCTAAGTCATATTAACCTCTCTTGTTGTCAGGCAAAAAGTAGTGATGGACCAAGCGGGCCCACAAATGGAAAGCATCGATATCATTGATAACCGCTTAAGTGGGTGCAAGAGGACAACCACCACCGCTTTGCATGTGGGCCAAACATATATATGTTGAATACCCAAAATGCAGAACTTTGATGTGCCACATGCCTCAAAAACCGTAAACCATGCACCCACACAAAGCGAGGTTCATATCAAGCGTACTACATATGATGGCCCCCTTCCCCCCTCTTCACCGCATACTATATGCTCCTGCCGTAACATATCTAACCCAAAATAATCCTCATCGATGGTGAAATTAGTTAACCTCTCCCGATGTATGTCAAAGTGATGCATGCATGCATCGACGATGGCCTCGTGGGCCCATAGATGGAAGCGTCACACATGAGTGTCCTAGCTAGGATATGCATGTGGCCCAAAAAGGTGTTGTGTGATGTTTGAATAACCAATTTCACAATTTTAATGTGGCACGTGCCTCAGAAACCAAAAAGTCCCGACATTGAGTGAGGTGTACTTGTTCACGGACACGCACATATAGTATATATGCTAGTCCCCTCCTACCTCTTCGACGCGTACTATATACCACCATAACACAGACAAAAAAGATTCTACCTTGTTGGTCAAATTAACCTCACTGTCGGCTGTTCGTCAAAGTGATGGACTACGACCTCGCGGGCCCACAGAAAGCGTCACACGCGAGTATCGAGTGTCGTGTAGGATAACCATCGACTGCATGTGGCCAAAATATTTATGTATGACAGGGTTGTGTAATGTTTTAAATAACGATTTCACGACTCTGATGTGGCACCGGCCTGCCTAACAAAACGGCCAACCCACACGGTGGCTCACAACTCGTAGTGTACTATGAGCCACCCGCCACCCCCAGACGCACACACCGACACACACACCGCGAATGTACCATAACTACGATGCATGTTTAATTAATTATCCCGCGGTGAACATACATGTTACCAAATGGGGGACATTTTAATTTCATAAAAATCACAGAGATCATTAATACGTTTTAGTACACTGATTGATTGATTTTCTACGGGTATAATGTGCAAAAATCAAATTTGAGCTACATGCACACGTGACAGTGCACCTAAATGGATTGCAAAAACACATGTGTCTCACTGGGTGCATGTTTACTCCCCGTGCAACAAATTTCTAACATTGAGAATCTTGATTTTTAAATTCTAGTACATCCAAAACTTATCTAAAGTTCATGAAACTTATCGTGTTGTCATATGGACACCAATACAAAGTGGCATTGTACTTTTTTGTCAAATTTGAGACCCGTTTTGATGTAATCTTTATCTAATTACAGACGGGAGATTATTAATAATTGGGAACCAATATCCCAAACGGATTATTTATTCGAACCATGAGCGTTAGACTACCAATGGATACGTGCCATGCTTCCGTTAAGCTATAAAGCAGCAACATTAATCATCCAAATAGAAAAACAACATACGTTCCGCCGCGCGACCTATGTGGCGTGCGAGCAGGCGTGAGTTGACGGGACGCGTCTGCCGCGTAGGCAGACGGGGAGGCATGTGTGCAGGTGTGTGAATTGACGGAGGCATGCTCGCTGCGCAGTGTCATCGTGAGGCATGCGAGTAGCTGTGTGAAACTTTGGTAGGCATGCCAGCAGTATGGTGCGCAGGCTCATCAGGAGGCGAGCCATCGGTTTGACCGCCACCTGCCTCTCTCCCACAACTCCCACTACTCCATATTAATGGTGTGCCCGAGCGATCGCACCCCCATCCTCGCTACACACACAATCCTCTCTATCCGCTTGCATCCTTGACGCCGCTCTCAGTCCTCAAAGTCGTCAGTGTATGAGGATGCCACCGAAGCGCCTCATCCGAGGGAGTGGCGACGCCAGGGCTGCTAAAGCACCGGAGCACGGCGTGGAGATGGAGACAGAGGTTGCCGTCACCGCCGACGAGTTATCGCTGCACCCTGATGGCGTCGACGGCGTCGAGCTTCCATAGCCGTAGGCAGAGTTCCACACCGAGTTCGATGACCACTCCGGCGACGACTCCGACGACGACAGATAGCTGGTTAGTCATCTATACCCATTTATGTTTCAAATAGACCATAGGGTTTCTCTGGTTACTCCTGCCTCCCCCTTTTTGGAATAGAAATCCTATGGTTATGTTCCCCCAATCCATGAAATCTGAGTAAGTTTCGTTAGACCCGTGTAGTGTATTGATTGTTTGAATGGTACATGTGATAAGTGATTAGTTGTTTCATCTGTGCAAATGATTTCTGCTAGTAATCCGACTAGGGTTAGTGTTCGTGCTAATAATTCCTAGCCAGGGCTTGACAATTGATTTTCAATGACCTACGTATGTTTGTGCCACTATTCTCTTTAAGATTGGTCTGTAAATAGACGACTGCGCTTAAAAATCAAACCATAATCTCTGGATATGTATAAATAAATAGCCATAAATTCCTAGTTCTACTTCATAGCATTTAATCATTGATTTGATGCCAAATTTGTTTTACTATTTGTATAGGTGTTGTCCAGAGGAGGTACAATAGGCAAATCCTGAGGGAGCTTTATGCGGGAATGCATACCAGCCATATTAGGACCTGGAACGGCGGCTATGGATGCCCATTTTGCAACCAGAAGCTTCATGACGCGTATCTAAGTGTTCTGGCGCATGCAAGAGGATGGGCCATTGGCTCCTTCAAGCAGAAGTATTCCCGCAGGATGGCGCATGACGCGTACGCCAAGTACCTAGAGAAGCTTCGGGATCGTGTTGGCCTATGAGATGAGATGTGGGATGGATGGAACTATATATGTACGCTTGAGTATGTTTAATACTGTTGAACTATGTACTACTTATGGTTGAACTATGCTTATCTACGTGTACGCTTATTATCTATGTCTGAGTATGTTAAATATTTCGCCAAATTTTGGTAAAAATTACAACGGGGGACCAATAAACCAGGACGGAGGTAGTACGTCAATCACACACGGTTCCCAAAATTGGAACCGCGTGTAATGACTTTCATTTTGCCTGCTGCGTCAATCACACACGGTTCGCTCTAGCAAACCGTCGCCCCCAAAATTCTTTGTGGGACAGAAAACCCTCACCACCCAATTCAAAAAAGAAAAAAGAAAACCCTCACCATCCCCACGTCACAAAAACCCTCACCCCGCCTACCACCCCCTCGTCCCCTCTGGTACGTTCCCCATCCACACATGCACAAGCTCCTCCGCGTCTATGCCATGGCACCGCCTATCATGGCGGTAAACACTTAGCTCAACGCCTGCTGCCGCCGCCAGGCTGCCGGCAAAGCCCACCGCATTTCGCCACTTCCGCTTGCCGCCGCCTATCGCCATCGACTTTCTTGACGCTGCTCGAGGTCGACCAAGCTCCGCCCGGTTGGGGAATCTACCATACTGAGGGTTCTTTCTCATGGACGACAAGGTAACTAGTTTAATGAGATATTATCTCATCTCTTATCCCAGTTTATCTACCTCATTTAATGACCCGGTCATGGTCATGAGATATATGCTAACTTCCCCGACAAAATCATCCGTCCAGACTTTGTTCGAAGTAAGTTTTCTTTTCAACTATCTGCATATGTCGAGTTACCCCGTAATGTCAAATGAATTGTGCAGTATTTAAGCAACCAATTGTTATTCCCTTTTCTTACTATATTCCTACCTAATAACTTCTAGTTACTAATACACTTTTCTACTGCCCTGTTTTAACTAAATATTCCTTGTACTCCCATTTCTACTAGAAAGCGCCGCTGACAAGGAGACTCCGGAGGTGGAGAACGGGGCTGCCAACAAGCGGAGGCGGGGCGATGTAACACCCACGATGCGGCTATATCTCCCACGGGTCGGAGCACGACTTAGAGGCATAACCGCATAGTGGGCATGTCGCAAGAGGGGTAATCCTTACACATCACATGTACTGAATACGAAAGGGATAAAGAGTTGGCTTACAATCGCCACTTCACACAATACATAAATATAGCAATACATCATCCAGAATACAATCAAGGTCCGACTACGGAACCAAATAAAGAAAGACAACCCCAAATGCTAGATCCCCGATCGGCCCAACTGGGCTCCTCTACTGATCGATTGGCAACGAAACAACACAACAAACAAGAACTTCATCGATCTCCCACCTGAGCTAGGTTGTGTCACCTGCACTGGTATCATCGGCACCTGCACCTGTTTGGAAGTATCTGTGAGCCACGAGGACTCAACAATCTCACACCAGCGAGATCAAGACTATTAAAGCTTATGGTTAGGAAAGGGTAGTGAGGTGGAGCTGCAGTAAGCACTAAGCATATATGGTGGCTAACTTACGCAAAAGAGAGCGAGAAGAGAAGCAAATCATGGTCGATAAGCTATAATGATCAAGAAGTCCTGTAACTACTTATGTTCAAGCATAACACGAGACCGTGTTCTCTTCCCGGACTCCGCCAAAAAGAGACCATCACAGCTACACATGCGGTTGATTCATTTTAATTAAGTTAAGCATCAAGTTTTCTACAACCGGATATTAACAAATTCCCATATACCCATAACCGCGGGCACAACTTTCGAAAGTTAAAAACCCTGTAGGGGTATCCCAACTTAGCCCATCACAAGCTCCCAGGAAGACCCGATTAGACTCGGAATCCCGGTTACAAGACATTTCGACAATGGTAAAACAAGACCAACAAAGCCGCCCGATGTGCCGACAAATCCCGATAGGAGTCGCATGTATCTCGTTCTCAGGGTACACCGGATGGGCAAGACGTCGGGTTGGCATAAACCCTGGTTGCCCAGGGGGCGCCGGACATCGCCCAGTTTGGACCAACACTCGAAGGAGCACTAGCCCGCGGTTTTAAAATAAAGATGACCCTTGAGTCTGCAGAACCCATGGGAAAAAGGCTTAGGTGGCAAATGTTAAAACCAAGGTTGGGCCTTGCTGGAGGAGTTTTATTCAAAGCAAACTATCAAGTGGTTCCCATAACACCCAACCGCGTAAGGAACGCAAAATCAAGGAACATAACACCGGTATGACGGAAACTAGGGCGGCAAGAGTGGAACAAAACACCAGGCATAAGGCCGAGCCTTCCACCCTTTACCAAGTATATAGGTGCATTAAAGTAAACAAGATATAATAATGATATCCTAACAAAATCCATGTTCCAACATGGAACAACCTTCATCTTCACCTGCAACTAGCAACTCTATAAGAGGGGCTGAGCAAAGCGGTAACATAGCCAAACAACGATTTGCTAGGAAAGGTGGGTTAGAGGCTTGACATTGCAATATGGGAGGCATGATATTGCAAGTGGTAGGTATCGCGGCATAGCAAAAGAGCGAGCAACTAGCAAGAAAATATAGAAGTGATTTCGAGGGGATGGTCATCTTGCCTGAGATCCCGCAAGGAAGAAGAACGAGTCCATGAAGAAGACAAACGGACATAGTCGAACGAATCCTCACAAACGCGACGTTATCGGAACCAACCCGAAGAAGCAACACCGGAAAGAAGCAAACAACATGGTAAACAACCATCACATAATCATGGCATGATGCACAACCAACTGTGATGCATGTCCGGCTTAAAGAGGCATGTCATGTCAAAATGCACAAAGAAAACTACAAGTTAAGTGGAGCTCAATATGCAACGAGTTGCATATTGACGAAACACCACAACAATTATTTAGTTCTCTCTCGTTTAAGTAATCAACAATATTAAATGTTGGTTAGCATGGCAAGGGGTGAAGCATATGAAAACTACCTCTCTAGGCAAGCTTAAATGAGGCCGGATATAACAAACAACAAATCCGAAAAATCCCCATGTGCAAAATGTGAATTTGGTATTGTTCTGCCCTAAACCATATTTTAGAGTTGTTAAACATGCAAGATAAGTACATCATGCTAAACTAGGCATTTTTCTACCCCATTTACATATAAATTTTATTAAATTTGGAGCTACTGTTATTTAGTTATGCAATAAAGCATTTTAACATGGCATTTATGCAAAATATATGCAAACAACATTTTAAACATGGTTGAAAGTTGGATATTATGAAACTAGAGAAAATTCTAGTCATGTTTCATATATAACTTATTTTAATCCGATGCACGGTTCTAAAGTTATTATATGCATGAACATGGAGGGGTTTTCTACAAAAACTACAGTTCTCTAATTAATTAGCAAATTTGTTCGCGAAAAAAATAGGCACTTGGGCCGAAACTTAACAGGAAGCCCAACAAGGGAACACCGGGGGGGGGGCTGCTCACCCTGGGCCTACGGGCCAGAAGCACGCGCGGCTAGCTGGGTCGTTACAACGGAAGCAGGGGAGGGGCCAAGGCTCGGTCAACGCTGGCAGGATCCGGTCGAGCGGCGCGCTCGCTGCTGCTCGAAATAGCCAGCGGCAACGAAGATGCAGGCAGGGGCACCCTGGGTGGTCAGTTCGCCGGCGGCTTGCCGGAGCAAGGACGAGGTGGCGACGTCGTGGCGCCGTTGGAGTGGTTGGAGGCGACCACGAGCAGGAGGAGCTCGAGGAAGCTGGTTGATGGGCAGCTCGGCCGCGGTGGATAACGGCAAGGGCGGCGCTCGGAGGAGGCCAGGGACGCAGTGAGGTCCTCGCTCGAGGACTCGAGCGCGTGGATGAGGACGGCTGCGGCGCTGCTGGTGGCTTGCACGCCGAGGATGGCGCGGGCCACGATAGAGGAACAAGGGCGTGGCGGTGGGACTTGGCGAGTCTTCGGCGTGCTGGGATTAGGCGAACATGAGCAGGAAACGACAGAGGCAAGGTGCACCAAGGCGGAGGCAGGGTTCCCGGCGAGGATCCTGTCCGGCGGCAGGCATCGAACTTCATGGTGCGGCGGAATGCTCCTGTTTCTGTTCGAAGGGACAGGAGGGAGAGCAGAGGAGGTCAGAGCGTAGGGGAGGAGCTCAGGAAGGAAAAGAGGACGACACGAGGTGGATCCCGGCGGCGGCTCATCAGAGGGTCGACGGGGCTCCGTTTTGCGATGAGGATGTGCGGGACAGAGGCGGCAACGGCGGGGTCAAGCTCAGGCCATGACTTCCCTGGCTTCTGCACGGGGAGAAACACAGAGAGGTGAGAGAATCTAGAGAGAAAGAGAAGGCAGGGAGCAGGGTAAGGAGAGGGGCAACGGGGCAGTGGTCTGGTTCTTGTCGTCGGTGGTGGTCTCCGGCAGCAGGTTGAGATCCTGCTCGAGGAAGGAGGCGCGCAAGGGGCTGGCTGCTTGTGGCCGGAAAACACGGCAGGTGGTCCGAGGTGGGAGAGGATCTGGATCGGGTGCGCTCTGGTTGGTCTGGTGCTGAAGACGAGGTGGAGCGGTGGTTGGCCGATGGGGATCTGGGAGGATCTCGATGGAGATGGTGAGTGGGTGGCGGCGGCGCGATGGGAAAAGTTGGATGGGACAGATCCTAGGACTAGGGTTTGGACGCATATATACATCGCGTGGATTAGATTAGGGGCTACCTTGTCCCTCCGACTGTAATCGGGCGGACGAGAATAAGTAGCTTAGGGGAGCCCAACAAAGAATCAGAGATGTTTTGTAGATGTTTGGGGATGATCAGGACCAAACGGTGACGACTGTCTGG
Organism: Triticum urartu; assembly: GCF_003073215.2. Taxonomy (NCBI): domain Eukaryota; kingdom Viridiplantae; phylum Streptophyta; class Magnoliopsida; order Poales; family Poaceae; genus Triticum; species Triticum urartu. The sequence goes on from NC_053022.1 coordinate 224,267,432, forward strand.
GTCGGGTTCGGGGAAGTTTTCGGATGCACGCAAAGAGAGCCGCAGGCTGACGATAGAGGGGGGTCTGACAAAAGGCCATAGAGGCAGGGGTTTGATGGGCTGGTTTAGAGTGGAAGTGGGCTGTGAAGAGAGAAGAGAAGGAGAGCAGCCCGGCAACTGTTTCCGGAGACCGAAAACGCCCGACGATAGACTAGCTACTATTGCCGCTATAGTTTAACGTTCAGGCTATCAAACGAACTCCGAATGCGATGAAATTTGACATGCGGTCTACTGACAATATAACAACACCGCATGCCAACTTCCAACCCATTCCGAGAACATTTTCCGGCCACTTATAAAATAATATTTCGGACGTTCCATGGGCGCGTGCGAGTGTGTCTGGACTCAGAACGGACAACAGAGAGAACGAGGAGACCAGGACGGATGCAAGTTTTGAAAACATGATGATGCAATGCACATGATGACATGACAAGATGCAACATGCAATCGAATGACATGGCGACAACAGCGAATAACTGGAAGACAACTGGCGCAATGGTCTCGGGGAGTTACAACACTCCACCACTACGAGAGGATCTCGTCCCGAGATCTAGGATGGCACCGGAGAGAAAACGGAAGAGGAAGAGAAAAAGTAAAACTAAGTTGCTTCTTTGACAAATGAGTGAAACCAAAGAACCTTGCGAGGTTGAACAATTTGAAAGAAAGAATACAACGAAGATGAACAAAGTTGAAAACACTCCGTTAGAAAAGAGGAACGCGGAAGAACAAATTCTGGCAGCACTCCGGTTGAAAAGAGATGCAAGACTTGATAAGGCGAAAAGAACTTGAGCAGAGGACACAACACTCCTGTTAAATGGATAAGCATGAAAAGAACACGATCCTCAGAAATCGGGATGAAGAGAGAAAAGAGCAACATCACAGTGCCTCCGGATGAAGGAATAGAATGTAGATCGTCGGAACAAAATAACAGAGAAGAAAAAGGCAACTTCTACCACGAATGAGTTTGGAAAGCACCCTTCCAAGAAGGATAAAACAGAGTTGTTGGAAACCAACAACGAAAAGAGTAAGCTTGTTGTGGGCTTATGGACAACATCTCGAAATCTTGAGGTGAAATTCTGCCACTAACGGAAAACAATAGATTAGATTGATATCAACAAGGAGACGAGAAGCTTATTTCACCGGGAGGATAACTAAAGAACTTGAGTCATTTATAAGCACCATAAATAGTAAAAATCCTTAGGGAAAGCTTTAGGCGAAATGTCACCCAAGATAACTCCAATGAAGATATTGATGGGTTTAACTATCTCATTCTTGACAACTTGTGAATCATGACACACGAAGGGAAATTGTCAAGAGTGTCATAACACCACCTCAAAAGGTAATGTAGGAAGAATTGCACTCCGGATTGCAAGATGAAGAATCCTAGAGCTCCTCTGTCAAGAATCTTGATGAACACTTCGAGAAGGGATTTAAGTCCTTGATGAACCAACAAGTACAACCTCCATGAAGAACTCCGGTAATAAAAGAATGATCAAATGAAAGGGACAGTTAAAAAGAACTCTAGGAGAAGCCTTGCAATGATTAGATGGAGCCTCGTGATGACGAGAGTTTGGAACTCCGGAAGAAATATAAAGCACCTAGAACCGAGAATGTGATATGATGAACCACTTCGGAACGAAGAAACTAGATCACTTGGAGGAAACAATAATAAGAATTACGTTATGCATATCCTTCACCAATTAAATTGATGACAAGCAATGGATTTGGCATACTACTTATTCTCGTAGAAAGGATTCAGGAGAAATATAGCGTAATCTTGAGAAGGTCTTCAACTATCCACCGGTAGGATTTGAAAGAACGAATGAATTGCTACAATAACAACGAAAGAGAATTCTTAAATGAACCATCATAAGAATTGAAAATGAACAAAGAAAAGATAAAGAAACACCGAGAAGAAGTAGAGAACGAATGAAGACACTTGAGGGAATTTAGATACATGAGAACGAAGAGATCACCATCTGATTAGAGAAAACTTGAACGATGCACCGGAATGATTTGGAGAACAAGAGATGAAAGTTGGAATGAATAATTATGAGATGATGTGCTCCGGAGAATCAAACTGAAAAGACTCCTGAATTGCTCCGGATGGGTGAAAAGAATTCTCACAATTGAAAACAATTATGAGAGGATGGCATGAAGTTATAACCATGAATCTTCAAGAGAACATATATGATTGAAGAGAAACTCATCTTCGGTCTTCAAATCCAAGAATGACGATGAGAAACACCATCAAGAATTGTTTAGACACTCCGGGAGAATCAAAAGCGAAGAGGTTCATCCAACGATGAGAAGAGTTTGAAAGATCTTGGAGGAAGACATATGACTGATGATAACCCATTCTTACGTTAAAAATTGAAAAGAATTTGAGAAGCTTCAGGAAAATTAGAAGAGTCAGGTAAGATTATGGGAAAAGACCTGTGGGTTAGGGCCCACTCAAAAGAAACACCTTTGGACGATTTAAAAGAGAGGTTGCAGCAGTTGAATTAAATGGCTTGAATAAGGTAAGACCTTGAAATAGCTTGAAAGGATTACGAATAGAAACTTAAATCTTCTGGGATATCTTCAGCACTCCAGAACAATTGAATAGCGAGAAGTAAATGATTAAGAGATACACCGACATGAGAAAACATTTGAAACGAGGAAAAGGATAAGATCGACAAACCTTGACTTGAATCCACCAGAGAAGAAAAAAGAATGACGGATGATGAACTTGAAGCTCCGTTAGTATCTTCATGAGAATCACCGGATAAGAACACTGAAAGAGAGGAGTATAGAGGCTTCACATCCATAAGATGGATACTTGATAAAGAAATCCGAGTCCTTGAAAAAAAAGGGGGGGGGGGGGGGAAAACAAAGGAAACTTGGGCGGATGGACGAACACCGTTGGGAAAACTGAGAGGTGGTCTTGCGAATGTTGACATGATCAGATCCACTTGAAGAGAAAGACATCATTTGGGAATGAATTGGCATGACCACCTTGATGATCGAAAAGTGTTAGTATTCCCATAGAAATTTGAGAACACCGCTTAGGGAAGGTATGGAATCAACACTTGACTTCAAAGGAACTCGAATACCACAAATCAAAACAAAAACAAAGGATTGGCTTGCAAAATAAGCCGAAAACAAACTATGATAGATCCCATATCATATCATATGTCTGTTGGAAAGATATTCTAGGAGCTACTTGAATTCCCACTTATAAACACCCGAAACTTTCTGGTTATGCAATCAGGTGTTGGGGACACAGGGGAAGCATAATATCTCACCCAAACTAACAAATCCTACATCCACCTGTATCCATCCTTCAACACATAACCAAGAAACCTTCGGAAATCATTTACCTCAACCTTCGAAAAGCATCCGTTATACGAGTTATGGCAATACTCCCGAACTACCGCCCCAGTACTAGGTGGCGTCGAGGTTATCTCACCAACAACTCCATAAAAGAGATTTTCGATGTCGGCGAACTCAGGTATTCCAGAACTGCAATGATAAAATTGTGACGACAACACCTCGGAGCTCAACTCCTCGGGACACTGCCACAACCCCTAAATGTCAGGAGGCACCAAGAACAATGTTCTCGTCAAAAAACTATCGGAACGATTCCAAGATACCCGCGTGATCCTAAAAAAATTCATTAAATTTGAGGAGAGAAGAGTCAAAACTCTACGTCAGGAGGCCTCACGAGAGCGACGAAGGGACCGAGGAGTAAAAAGAATCCTACTCTCCGATATATATAATCCTATAGGACTCAAAAATTTTTGTTCTAGACTCAACAACGTCAGCGATTCGATCAAGCAGGGGGCTCCTAAGTCGGGGAAGGCTCTGATTACCAACTTGTAACACCCACGATGCGGCTATATCTCCCACGTGTCGGAGCACGACTTAGAGGCATAACCGCATAGTGGGCATGTCGCAAGAGGGGTAATCTTTACACATCCCATGTACTGAATACGAAAGGGATAAAGAGTTGGCTTACAATCGCCACTTCACACAATACATAAATATAGCATTACATCATCCAAAATACAATCAATGTCCGACTATGGAACCAAATAAAGAAAGACAACCCCAAATGCTAGATCCCCGATCGCCCCAACTGGGCTCCTCTACTGATCGATCAGCAACGAACAAGAACTTCATCGATCTCCCACCTGAGCTGGGTTGCGTCACCTGCACTGGTATCATCAGCACCTGCAACTGTTTGGAAGTATCTGTGAGCCACGAGGACTCAGCAATCTCACATCCGCGAGATCAAGACTATTTAAGCTTATGGGTAGGAAAGGGTAGTGAGGTGGAGCTGCAGTAAGCACTAAGCATATATGGTGGCTAACTTACGTAAAAAAGAGCAAGAAGAGAAGCAAATCATGGTCGATAAGCTATAATGATCAAGAAGTCCTGTAACTACTTACGTTCAAGCATAACACGATACCGTGTTCTCTTCCCGGACTCCACCGAAAAGAATCCATCACGGCTACACACGCGGTTGATTCATTTTAATTAAGTTAAGTGTCAAGTTTTCTACAACCGGATATTGAAAAATTCCCATCTGCCCATAACCGCGGGCACGACTTTCAAAAGTTCAAAACCCTGCAGGGTTATCCCAACTTAGCCCATCACAAGCTCTCACGGTCAACGAAGGATATTCCATCTCCAGGAAGACCCGATCAGACTCGGAATCCCGGTTACAAGACATTTCGACAATGGTAAAACAAGACCAGCAAAGCCGCCTGATGTGCCAACAAATCCCTATAGGAGTCGCACATATCACGTTCTCAGGGCACACTGAATGGGCAAGACATCGGGTTGGCATAAACCCTGATAGCCCAGGGGGCGCCGTACATCGCCAAGTTTGGACAAACACTCGGAGGAGCACTGGCCCGGGGGTTCAAAATAAAGATGACCCTTGAGTCTGTAGAACCCAAGGGAAAAAGTCTTAGGTGGCAAATGTTAAAACCAAGGTTGGGCCTTGCTGGAGGAGTTTTATTCAAAGCGAACTGTCAAGGGGTTCCCATAACACCCAACCGCGTAAGAAACGCGGAACATAACACCGGTATGACGGAAACTAGGGCGGCAAGAGTGGAACAAAACACCAGGCATAAGGCCGAGCCTTCCACCCTTTACCAAGTATATAGGTGCATTAAAATAAACAAGATATAATAATGATATCCTAACAAAATCCATGTTCCAACATGGAACAAACTTCATCTTCACCTACAACTAGCAACGCTATAAGAGGGGCTGAGCAAAGCGGTAACATAGCCAAACAATGGTTTGCTAAGAAAGGTGGGTTAGAGGCTTGACATGGCAATATGGGAGGCATGATATAGCAAGTGGTAGGTATCACGGCATAGCAAAAGAGTGAGCAACTAGCAAGCAAAGATAGAAGTGATTCGAGGGTATGGTCATCTTGCCTGAGATCCTGCAAGGAAGAATAACGAGTCCATGAAGAAGACAAACGGACATAGTCGAACGAATCCTCACAAACGCGACATTATCAGAACCAACCCGAAGAAGCAACACCAGAAAGAAGCAAACAACATGGTAAACAACCATCACATAATCATGGCATGATGCACAACCAACTGTGATGCATGTCCGGCTTAAAGAGGCATGTCATGTCAAAATGCACAAAGAAAACTACAAGTTAAGTGGAGCTCAATATGCAACGAGTTGCATATCGACGAAACACCACAACAATTATTTAGTTCTCTCCCGTTTAAGTAATCAACAATATTAAATGTTGGTTAGCATGGCAAGGGGTGAAGCATATGAAAACTACCTATCTAGGCAAGCTTAAATGAGGCCGGATATAACAAACAACAAATCCGGAAAATCCCCATGTGCAAAATGTGAATTTGGTATTGTTCTGCCCTAAACCATATTTTAGAGTTGTTAAACATGCAAGATAAGTACATCGTGTTAACTAGGCATTTTTCTACCCCATTTACATATAAAGTTTATTCAATTTGGAGCTACGGTTATTTAGTTTTGAAATAAAGCATTTTAACATGGCATTTATGCAAAATATATGCAAACAACATTTTAAACATGGTTGAAAGTTGGATATTATGAAACTAGACAAAATTCTGGTCTTGTTTCATATATAACTTATTTTAATCCGATGCACGGTTCTGAAGTTATTATATGCATGAACATGGAGGGGTTTTCTGCAAAAACTACAATTCTCTGATTAATTAGCAGATTTGTTCGTGGAAAAAGAACAGGCACTCGGGCCGAAACTTAACAGGAAGCCCAACAAGGGAACACGGGGGGGGAGGAGCTGCTCACCCTGGGCCTATGGGCCAGAAGCACGCGCGGCTAGCTGGGCCATTACAACGGAAGCATGGGAGGGGCCAAGGCTCGGTCAACGCTGGCAGGATCCGGTCGAGCGGCGCGCTCGCTGCTGCTCGAAACAGCCGGCGGCAATGAAGATGGAGGCAGGGGCACCCTGGGTGGCCAGTTCGTCGGCGGCTTGCCGGAGCAAGGACGAGGTGGCGAGGTCGAGGCGCCGTTGGAGTGGTTGGAGGCGGCCACGAGCAGGAGGAGCTCGAGGAAGCTGGTCGATGGGCGGCTCGACCGCGGTGGAGAACGGCAAGGGCGGCGCTCAGAGGAGGCCAGGGACGCAGTGAGGTCCTCGCTCGAGGACTCGAGCGCGTGGACGAGGATGGCTGCGGCGCTGCTGGTGGCTTGCTCGCCAGGGATGGCGCGGGCCATGACAGAGGAACAAGGGCACGGCGGCGGGACTTGGCGAGTCTTCGGCGCGCTAGGATCAGGCGAACGCGAGCAAGAAACGGCAGAGGCAAGGTGCACCAAGGCGGAGGCAGCGGTTCCCGGCGAGGATCATGTCCGGCAGCAGGCATCGAACTTCATGGCGCGGCGGAATGCTCCTACTTCTGTTCGAAGGGACAGGAGGGAGAGCAGAGGAGGTCAGAGCGTAGGGGAGGAGCTCACGAAGGAAAAGAGGATGACACGAGGTGGATCCCGGCGGCGGCTCACCGGAGGGTCACCGGGGCTCCGTTTTGCGATGAGGTTGCGCGGGAGAGAGGCGACAACGGCGGGGTCGAGCTCAGGCCATGACTTCCCTGGCTTCTGCACGGGGAGAAAACAGAGAGGTGAGAGAATCCAGAGAGAAAGAGAAGGAAGGGAGCAGGGTAAGGAGAGGGGCAACGGGGCAGTGGTATGGTTCTTGTCGCCGGTGGTGGTCTCCGGCAGCAGGTTGAGATCTTGCTCGAGGAAGGAGGCGTGCGAGGGGCTGGCTGCTTGTGGCCGGAAAACACGGCAGGTGGTCTGAGGCGGGAGAGGATCTGGATCGGGTGTGCTCTGGTTGGTCTGGTGCTGAAGACGAGGTGGAGCAGTGGTTGGCCGATGGGGATTTGGGAGGATCTCGATGGAGATGGTGAGTGGGTGGCGGCGGCGCGATGAGAAAAGATAGATGGGACAGATCCTAGGACTAGGGTTTGGACGCATATATACATCGCGTGGATTAGATTAGGGGCTACCTTGTCCCTCTGACCCTAATCGGGCGGATGAGAATAAATAGCTTAGGGGAGCCCAACAAAGAATCGGAGATGTTTTGTAGATGTTTGGGGATGATCCGGACCCAACGGTGACGACTGTCCGGGTCGGGTTCGGGGAAGTTTTCGTACGCGCGCGAAGAGAGCCGCGGGCTAACAATAGAGGGGGGGGGTCTGACAAAAGGCCATAGAGGCAGGGGTTTGATGGGCTGGTTTAGAGTGGAAGTGGGCTGTGAAGAGAGAAGAGAAGTAGAGCAGCCCGGCAACTGTTTCCGGAGACCGAAAACGCCCGACGATAGACTAGCTACTATTGCCGCTATAGTTTAACGTTCAGGCTATCAAACGAACTCCGAATGCGATGAAATTTGACATGCGGTCTACTGACAATATAACAACACCGCATGCCAACTTCCAACCCATTCCGAGAACATTTTCCGGCCACTTATAAAATAATATTTCGGACGTTCCATGGGCGCGTGCGAGTGTGTCTGGACTCAGAACGGACAACAGAGAGAACGAGGAGACCAGGACGGATGCAAGTTTTGAAAACATGATGATGCAATGCACATGATGACATGACAAGATGCAACATGCAATCGAATGACATGGCGACAACAGCGAATAACTAGAAGACAACTGGCGCAATGGTCTCGGGGAGTTACAACACTCCACCACTACGAGAGGATCTCGTCCCGAGATCTAGGATGGCACCGGAGAGAAAACGGAAGAGGAAGAGAAAAAGTAAAACTAAGTTGCTTCTTTGACAAATGAGTGAAACCAAAGAACCTTGCGAGGTTGAACAATTTGAAAGAAAGAATACAACGAAGATGAACAAAGTTGAAAACACTCCGTTAGAAAAGAGGAACGCGGAAGAACAAATTCTGGCAGCACTCCGGTTGAAAAGAGATGCAAGACTTGATAAGGCGAAAAGAACTTGAGCAGAGGACACAACACTCCTGTTAAATGGATAAGCATGAAAAGAACACGATCCTCAGAAATTAAGATGAAGAGAGAAAAGAGAAACATCACAATGCCTCCGGATGAAGGAATAGAAGGTAGATCGTTGGAACAAAAGAACTGATAAGAAAAAGGCAACTTCTACCACAAATGAGTTTGGAAAGCACCCTTCCAAGAAGGTTAAAATAGAGTTGTTGGAAACCAACAACGAAAAGAGTAAGCTTGTTGTGGGCTTATGGACAACATCTCGAAATCTTGAGGTGAAATTCTGCCACTAACGGATAACAATAGATTAGATTGATATCAACAAGTAGACGAGAAGCTTATTTCACCGGGAGGATAACTAAAGAACTTGGGTCATTTATAAGCACCATAAATAGCAATAATCCTTAGGGAAAGCTTTAGGTGAAATCTCACCCAAGATAACTCCAATGAAGAGATTGATGGGTTTAACTATCTCATTCTTGACAACTTGCGAATCATGACACACGAAGGGAAATTGTCAAGAGTGTCATAACACCACCTCAAAAGATAATGTAGGAAGAATTGCACTCCGGATTGCAATATGAAGAATGCTAGAGCTCCTTTGACAAGAATCTTGATGAACGCTTCGAGAAGGGATTTAAGTCCTTGATGAACCAACAAGTACAACCTCCATGAAGAACTCCGGTAATAAAAGAATGATCAAATGAAAGGGACAGTTAAAAAGAACTCTGGGAGAAGCCTTGCAATGATTAGATGGAGCCTCGTGATGACGAGAGTTTGGAACTCCGGAAGAAAGATAAAGCATCTAGAACCGAGAATGTGATATGATGAACCACTTCGGAACAAAGAAACTAGATCACTTGGATGAAAACAATAATAAGAATTATGTTATGCATATCCTTCACTAATTAAATTGATGACAAGCAATGGATTTGGCATACTACTTATTCTCGTAGAAAGGATTCAGGAGAAATATAGCGTAATCTTGAGAAGGTCTTCAACTATCCACCGGTAGGATTTGAAAGAACGAATGAATTGCTACAATAACAACGAAAGAGAATTCTTAAATGAACCATCATAAGAATTGAAAATGAACAAAGAAAAGATAAAGAAACACCGAGAAGAAGTAGAGAACGAATGAAGACACTTGAGGGAATTTAGATACATGAGAACGAAGAGATCACCATCTGATTAGAGAAAACTTGAACGATGCACCGGAATGATTTGGAGAACAAGAGATGAAAGTTGGAATGAATAATTATGAGATGATGTGCTCCGGAGAATCAAACTGAAAAGACTCCTGAATTGCTCCGGATGGGTGAAAAGAATTCTCACAATTGAAAACAATTATGAGAGGATGGCATGAAGTTAGAACCATGAATCTTCAAGAGAACATATATGATTGAAGAGAAACTCATCTTCTGTCTTCAAATCTGAGAATGACGATGAGAAACACCATCAAGAATTATTTAGACACTCCGGGAGAATCAAAAGCGAAGAGGTTGATCCAACGATGAAAAGAATTTGAAAGATCTTGGAGGAAGACATATGACATATGATAACCCATTCTTACGTCAAAAATTGAAAAGAATTTGAGAAGCTCCAGGAAAATTAGAAGAGTCAGGTAAGATTCTGGGAAAAGACCCGTGGGTTAGGGCCCACTCAAAAGAAACACCTTTGAACGATTTAAAAGAGAGGTTGGACCGTTGAATTAAATGGCTTGAATAAGTTAAGACCTTGAAATAGCTTGAAAGGATTACGAATAGAAACTTAAATCTTCTGGGATATCTTCAGCACTCCAGAACAATTGAATAGCGAGAAGTAAATGATTAAGAGATACACCGACATGAGAAAACATTTGAAACGAGGAAAAGGATAAGATCGACAAACCTTGACTTGAATCCACCAGAGAAGAAAAAAGAATGACGAATGATGAACTTGAAGCTCCGTTAGTATCTTCATGAGAATCACCGGATAAGAACACTGAAAGAGAGGAGTATAGAGGCTTCACATCCATAAGATGGATACTTGATAAAGAAATCCGAGTCCTTGAAAAAAAAGGGGGGGGGGGGGGGGAAAACAAAGGCAACTTGGGCGGATGGACGAACACCGTTGGGAAAACTGAGAGGTGGTCTTGTGAATGTTGACATGATCAGATCCACTTGAAGAGAAAGACATCGGTTGGGAATGAATTGGCATGACCACCTTGATGATCGAAAAGGTTTAGTATTCCCATAGAAATATGAGAACACCGCTTAGGGAAGGTATGAAATCCACACTTGACTTCAAAGGAACTCGAATACCACAAATCAAAACAAAAACAAAGGATTGGCTTGCAAAATAAGCCGGAAACAAACATATGATAGATCCCATATCATATCATATGTCTGTTGGAAAGATATTCTAGGAGCTACTTGAATTCCCACTTATAAACTCCCGAAACTTTCTGGTTATGCAATCAGGTGTTGGGGATACAAGGGAAGCATAATATCTCACCCAAACTAACAAATCCTACATCCTCCATTATCCATCCTTCAACACATAACCAAGAAACCCTCGGAAATCATTTACCTCAACCTTCGGAAAGCATCCGTTATACGAGTTATGGCAATACTCCCGAACTACCGCCCCAGTACTAGGTGGCGTCGAGGTTATCTCACCAACAACTCCATAAAAGAGATTTTCGATGTCGGGGAACTCAGGTATTCCAGAACTGCAATGATAAAATTGTGACGACAACACCTTGGAGCTCAACTCCCCGGGACACTGCCACAACCCCTAAATGTCAGGAGGCACCAAGAACAATGTTCTCGTCACAAAACTATCAGAACGATTCCAAGATACCCGCGTGATCCTAAAAAAATTCATTAAATTTGAGGAGAGAAGAGTCAAAACTCTACGTCAGGAGGCCTCACGAGAGCGACGAAGGGACCGAGGAGTAAAAAGAATCCTACTCTCCGATATATATAATCCTATAGGACTCAAAAATTTTTGTTCTAGACTCAACAACGTCAGCGATTCGATCAAGCAGGGGGCTCCTAAGTCGGGGAAGGCTCTGATTACCAACTTGTAACACCCACGATGCGGCTATATCTCCCACGTGTCGGAGCACGACTTAGAGGCACAACCGCATAGTGGGCATGTCGCAAGAGGGGTAATCTTTACACATCCCATGTACTAAATACGAAAGGGATAAAGAGTTGGCTTACAACCACCACTTCACACAATACATAAATATAGCATTACATCATCCAGAATACAATCAAGGTCCGACTACGGAACCAAATAAAGAAAGATAACCCCAATTCTAGATCCCCGATCGCCCCAACTGGGCTCCTCTACTGATCGATCAGCAACGAACAAGAACTTCATCGATCTCCCACCTGAGCTGGGTTGCGTCACCTGCACTGGTATCATCGGCACTTGCAACTGTTTGGAAGTATCTGTGAGCCACGAGGACTTAGTAATCTCACACCCGCGAGGTCAAGACTATTTAAGCTTATGGGTAGGAAAGGGTAGTGAGGTGGAGCTGCAGCAAGCACTAAGTATATATGGTGGCTAACTTACGCAAAAGAGAGCGAGAAGAGAAGAAAAGCACGGTCGATAAGCTATAATGATCAAGAAGTGATCCTATAACTACTTACGTTCAAGCATAACATGAGACCGTGTTCTCTTCCCGAACTCTGCCAAAAAGAGACCATCACGGCTACACACGCGGTTGATTCATTTTAATTAAGTTAAGTGTCAAGTTTTCTACAACCGGATATTAACAAATTCCCATCTGCCCATAACCGCGGGCACGGCTTTCAAAAGTTCAAAACCCTGCAGGGGTGTCCCAACTTAGCCCATCACAAGCTCTCACGGTCAACGAAGGATATTCCTTCTCCCAAGAAGACCCGATCAGACTCGGAATCCCGGTTACAAGACATTTCGACAATGGTAAAACAAGACCAGCAAAGCCGCCTGATGTGCCAACAAATCCCTATAGGAGTCGCACATATCACGTTCTCAGGGCACACTGAATGGGCAAGACATCGGGTTGGCATAAAGCCTGGTTGCCCAGGGGGCGCCGGACATCGCCAAGTTTGGACGAACACTCGGAGGAGCCCTGGCCCGGGGGTTCAAAATAAAGATGACCCTTGAGTCAGCAGAACCCAAGGGAAAAAGGCTTAGGTGGCAACTGTTAAAACCAAGGTTGGGACTTGCTGGAGGAGTTTTATTCAAAGTGAACTGTCAAGGGGTTCCCATAACACCCAACTGCGTAAGGAACGCGGAACATAACACCGGGATGAAGGAAACTCGGGCGGCAAGAGTGGAACAAAACACCAGGCATAAGGCCAAGCCTCCCACCCTTTACCAAGTATATAGGTGCATTAAAGTAAAAAAGATATAATAATGATATCCTAACAAAATCCATGTTCCAACATGGAACAAACTTCATCTTCACCTACAACTAGCAACGCTATAAGAGGGGCTGAGCAAAGCGGTAACATAGCCAAACAATGGTTTGCTAAGAAAGGTGGGTTAGAGGCTTGACATGGCAATATGGGAGGCATGATATAGCAAGTGGTAGGTATCACGGCATAGCAAAAGAGTGAGCAACTAGCAAGCAAAGATAGAAGTGATTCGAGGGTATGGTCATCTTGCCTGAGATCCTGCAAGGAAGAATAACGAGTCCATGAAGAAGACAAACGGACATAGTCGAACGAATCCTCACAAACGCGACATTATCAGAACCAACCCGAAGAAGCAACACCAGAAAGAAGCAAACAACATGGTAAACAACCATCACATAATCATGGCATGATGCACAACCAACTGTGATGCATGTCCGGCTTAAAGAGGCATGTCATGTCAAAATGCACAAAGAAAACTACAAGTTAAGTGGAGCTCAATATGCAACGAGTTGCATATTGACGAAACACCACAACAATTATTTAGTTCTCTCTCGTTTAAGTAATCAACAATATTAAATGTTGGTTAGCATGGCAAGGGGTGAAGCATATGAAAACTACCTCTCTAGGCAAGCTTAAATGAGGCCGGATATAACAAACAACAAATCCGAAAAATCCCCATGTGCAAAATGTGAATTTGGTATTGTTCTGCCCTAAACCATATTTTAGAGTTGTTAAACATGCAAGATAAGTACATCATGCTAAACTAGGCATTTTTCTACCCCATTTACATATAAAGTTTATTAAATTTGGAGCTATGTTTATTTAGTTATGAAATAAAGCATTTTAACATGGCATTTATGCAAAATATATGCAAACAACATTTTAAACATGGTTGAAAGTTGGATATTATGAAAGTAGACAAAATTCTAGTCATGTTTCATATATAACTTATTTTAATCCGATCCACGGTTCTGAAGTTATTATATGCATGAACATGGAGGGGTTTTCTTCAAAAAACTACAGTTCTTTGATTAATTAGCAAATTCGTTCGCGGAAAAAAAAACAGGCACTCGGGCCGAAACTTAACAGGAAGCCCAACAAGGAAACACCAGGGGGGCTGCTCACCCTGGGCCTACGGGCCAGAAGCACGCGTGGCTAGCTGGGCCGTTACAATGGAAGCAGGGGAGGGGCCAAGGCTCGGTCAACGCTGGCAGGATCCGGTCGAGCGGCGCGCTCGCTGCTGCTCGAAACAGCCGGCGGCAACAAAGATGGAGGCAGGGGCGCCCTGGGTGGCCAGTTCGCCGGCGGCTTGCCGGAGTTGGCCGGAGCAACGATGAGGTGGCGAGGTCGAGGCGCTGTTGGAGTGGTTGGAGGCGGCCACGAGCAGGCGGAGCTCGACGAAGCTGGTCGATGGGTGGCTCGGCCGCTGTTGAGAATAGCAAGGGCGGCGCTCGGAGGAGGCCAGGGACTAGTGAGGTCCTTGCTCGAGGACTCGAGCGCGTGGACGAGGACGACTGCGGCGCTGCTGGTGGCTTGCTCGCCAGGGATGGCATGGGCCACGACAGAGGAACAAGGGCGCGGCGGCAGGACTTGGCGAGTCTTCGGCGCGCTGGGATCAGGCAAACGCGAGCAGGAAACGGCAGAGGCAAGGTGCACCAAGGCGGGGGCAGCGGTTCCCAGCGAGGATCATGTCTGGCAGCAGGCATCGAACTTCATGGCGCGGCGGAATGCTCCTGCTTCTGTTCGAAGGGACAGGAGGGAGAGCAGAGGAGGTCAGAGCGTAGGGGAGAAGCTCAGGAAGGAAAAGAGGACGGCACGAGGTGGATCCCGGCGGCGGCTCACCGGAGGGTCGTCGGGGCTCCATTTTGCGATGAGGTTGCACGGGAGAGAGGCGGCAACGGCGGGGTTGAGCTCAGGCCATGAATTCCCTGGCTTCTGCATGGGGAGAAAACAGAGAGGTGAGAGAATCCAGAGAGAAAGAGAAGGCAGGGAGCAGGGTAAGGAGAGGCGCAACGGCTCAACGGAGGGTCGTCGGGGCTCCATTTTGCGACGAGGTTGCATGGGAGAGAGGCGGCAATGGCGGGGTTGAGCTCAGGCCATGAATTCCCTGGCTTCTGCATGGGGAGAAAACAGAGAGGTGAGAGAATCCAGAGAGAAAGAGAAGGCAGGGAGCAGGGTAAGGAGAGGGGCAACGGGGCAGTGGTCTGGTTCTTGTCGCCGGTGGTGGTCTCCGGCAGCAGGTTGAGATCCTGCTCGAGGAAGGAGGCGCATGAGGGGCTGGCTGCTTGTGGCCGGAAAACACGGCAGGTTGTCCGAGGCGGGAGAGGATCTAGATCGGGTGCGCTCTAGTTGGTCTGGTGCTGAAGACGAGGTGGAGCGGTGGTTGGCTGATGGGGATCTGGGAGGATCTCGATGGAGATGGTGAGTGGGTGGCGGCGGCGCGATGGGAGGAGATGGATGGGACAGATCCTAGGACTAGGGTTTGGACGCATATATACATCGCGTGGATTAGATTAGGGGCAACCTCGTCCCTTCGATCATAATCGGGCGGACGAGAATAAATAGCTTAGGGGAGACCAACAAAGAATCGGAGATGTTTTGTAGATGTTTGGGGATGATCCGGACCCAACGGTGATGATTGTCCGGGTCAAGTTCGGGGGAGTTTTCGGACGCGCGCGGGGAGAGCCGCGGGTTGACGATAGAGGGGGGTCTGACAAAAGGCCACAGAGGCAGGGGTTTAATGGGCTGATTTAGAGTGGAAGTGGGCTGTGAAGAGAGAAGAGAAGGAGAGCAGTCCGGCAACTGTTTCCGGAGACCGAAAACGTCCGACGATAGACCGGCTACTATTGCCGCTATAGTTTAACGTTTGGGCTATCAAACGAACTCCGAATGCGATGAAATTTGACAGGCGGTCTACTAACAACATAACAACACCGCATGTCAACTTTCAACCCATTCCAAGAAAATTTTCTGACCACTTATAAAATAATATTTCGGACGTGCCACAGGCGCGTGCGAGTGTGTCTCGACTTAGAACAGACAACAGAGAGAACGAGGAGACCGGGACGGATGCAAGTTTTGAAAACGTGATGATGCAATGCACATGATGACATGACAAGATGCAACAGACAAGTGAATGACATGGCAACATTAGCGAATAACTGGAAGACAACTGGCGCAACGGTCTCGAGGCGTTATAGGCGAGCTAGAACTGCATGCGACTCCAGCAGGCCTGAAAGTGCGTTATATCGACTAGAGGGGGGGGGTGAATAGGCGATTTTTATGAAAGTCTTCAAAACGTGGAAGTTATGAAGACAAGCGATAGAAATAAACCTATTACCATGCAGCGGAAGGTAGACTACACTAGACAAGCCATAGTCAAGTATTCAATGAAGTGAAAGCACAATGACTTAATAGCAGCAATGTAGTAAGGATCAGGTAGGAAGATATTATGAAGCCATACAGAACATGCAGTCACTCAGTGAAGACAAAAGATAGTGCAAACATACAATGACTTCACAAGGAGCAACAACAAGTAAAGGGAAGGGAAGATGAAATCAGTGACTCGTTGAAGACAACGATTTGTTGGACCAGTTCCAGTTGCTGTGACAACTGTACATCTGGTTGGGGCGGCTAGGTATTTAAACCTTAGGACACACAGTCCCGGACACCCAGTCCTGAACACGCAGCTCAGGACACCCAGTCCTCACCGTATTCCCCTTGAGCTAAGGTCAGACAGACCTGGCCCAATCACTCTGGTAAGTCTTCAAGGTAGACTCCCAAACCTTCACATACTTCGTTCACCGCAATCCACAATGTCTCTTGGATGCTCAGAACGCGACGCCTAACCGGCTGGAGGATGCACAGTCCTCAAGTGTAATAAGTCTACAGATCACACAGACAAGAAGACTTAAGTGATGCCCAATTCTCTCTGGCTCTGGGTGGTTAGGGCTTTATCCTCGCAAGGAATTCTCTCTCAAAGGCTTCGGGGTGGGTTGCTCTCAAACGACAAAAGCCGTACTCTCAATCTGAGCAGCCAACCGTTTATGGTTGTGGGGGTGGGCTATTTATAGCCACTTGGCAACCCGACCTGATTTGTCCGAAATGATCCTGGGTCACTAAGGAACTGACATGTGTTCCAACGGTCAGATTTCAAACTCACACGGCAACTTTACTTGGGCTACAAGCAAAGTTGACTTGTCCGACTCTGGAAAAGATTCGCTCTCATAGTCTTCACTCGAAGACATAGGTTTTTGGTTAGGCATCACTTGAGTCAGTCTGACTGGTTCTCTTGGACTCCACATAACAATACGGTGGTTCCTATGACTCAACACAAAAGAAAAAGGACTACGAAAGATCTAAGTCTTCGAGCTCCATAGGCTTCATGTGGTGTCTTCTCTTGTCATAGTCTTCAATGTGAATATCTTCATATACCACCTTTGACTTCAATGTCTTCATACATTTTTAGGGGTCATCTCTGGTAGGAAAACCGAATCAATGAGGGACTTTTACCTGTGTTATCCTGCAATTCTCACAAACACATTAGTCCCTCAACTAGGTTTGTCGTCAATACTCCAAAACCAACTAGGGGTGGCACTAGATGCACTTACAATCTCCCCCTTTTTGGTGATTGATGACAAACTAGTTGAAGTTTTCAACGGGGAATATAATCTGTGAAATTGTAAAGGATAAGGAATTGTCTTCATAACTTACAAGGGCTCCCCCTGAAGATGTGCATATAGGTAATTTGCTTTTGGAATGCAAATGCACATGGCAGGTTGTACTTGTGGAGATCCACTTCAACTTATGATGACAATCCACTATGCATGTGAAAGTATATGAAGATAATGACATGCATAATGGAAAATGGACGTCTGCAGAATGATCTAAGTGCGGAATTTATCGTCGCACATGCGGAATTTATCATCGCAAAACAAAGTGGCAGATAAGTAGCAGACGACCATCGAGTTTAAGTGTTACAACTCAAAGAACCAAATGTAGCAAAACGGGAGTTGTAAGCACGAATCAAAATATAAAGCACCCGCCCATATGGACCCGCTTGAAGACTATCAACCTCATATGCTTCTCCCCCTTTTGTCAGTAAGGACCAAAAAGGTTTGAAGACATAGAGCATCTACTCGTTCCCATGCGGAGTAGGTGAAGTAGCAGGGTCGTTGGTGGTGTTTGGCGGTGCTGAAGAGCTTGGAGCGGAGTTGACGCATGCTGAAGGAGGTGGTGGTGAAGTAGCATCATATTCATCCTCGATAACTCTGGCAGTCACTGTTGCAGCATATGAAGAGAACTCAGAGTCTTCAAGGGGTGGAGTTCCTAGAAGCACAACTCTTCGAGGAGGTGTGGAGTCAAACTTGAATCGCTCAGTGAAGCCATCCTCTTGGAGATCATCTTCAGAACACATCATCGTTAGCCCTTTCCATGTACGACGACAGGTTTCATGCGCAACGAAAGCATTCTTGGTGGCAAGATTGCGAATGCGATTAACTTCCACCAAGAGGCTTTTCATCTGACGCTTCAGCCAGTCATGATGCCTATCATGTTTCCAATGAAGAGCCACAAGAAGCTCTCGGTGGTTGAGAACACGAGTGCGCTTCTTGGGTCTTGGAGAGTTGTACTATCAGTGGCTTCAGTAGACGCAGGGTGTGGTGCATGTGTAGTGCCAGCCAAAGGATACACCCGAGTGACTGCTTCAACTCCTTCAATGTTCTGTGAGAAACTTTGATGCTCTGCATTCTGAAGACTTAGAGGTTCCTTTGCAGGCTCAGGATAGATGGCTTCAGTAGAGATATCCACATCAGGCAGAAAAATCCTATGATTGTGAGCAGATGGCTGATATGAGATATCGGAGTGAAGTTTAATTAGCCGCATTATCCATGGGGCGTAGAACTTCAAGCCAAAAAGATCAGAGCCTGATGCAGCAAGTTGGCGGATGAATAAGTCCTGTGCATTGAAGCATTTTCCATGAAGAATATAGAAGACCAAAGTCTTCATTGCACCCTCAAGCTTGGCATTTGGAGAGTGCCCTTTGATGGGCCAGAGAGTTCGCCTGATGATGTGATAGATGGTTCTGGCAGATACTCAAGGTCTTCAACGAAGAACTCTGTTGGATAAGCAGCATCTTGGGGCAATTGCTTCATCATGCTGAGCATCTGACTCATATCAGATTCCGGCCTCTTAAAGATGCTCTCAATGGCTTCACTATGTAGCTGACAGCCATGCTCGTAGAGATCGCCAGGAGTGGGAAACCAATGAGCTCAATGATGTCAAATGCATTGGCTTCATGATGAACATTTCCGGTCATCCACTCCAGGACCCAAGTCTTCGGATCTCTACTATACCCGCAAATATGAAGTGTGGCATAGAATTGGAGCAGCAGCTCTTCATTCCAATGCTCTTGGTCAGTAACGAACGGCAGCAGTCCAACTTCCTTGAAGCAATCCAAAGCTTCTTCCAGACAAGGCAGACCAGCTATGGCTTCAATGTCAAGGCGCTTGTGTGGGAAGATGCGACCTTGGTTGTAAAGAATGCATGAGTAATAGCTTCGCTGAGGATAGCTCCAGAACCGATCAGATGATATCCTTTCCCTTGAGTAGGGGTTCCTGGAGCTATCGAAGAATGTGTTGTCTGCCCTGAAGCCATTGATATTGAAGGAGCCAGGTGCTGATGCAGGACCTGGGAACCTTGGCAATCTTGGGATTGGCTTCTGTACCTGAGGCCTGTGCTCAACATGATAGTCGAACTATGGACCGGCAGCAGACTCAGGAACAGAAGTGACGGGATCAGTGGCTTCGCTGTCTTCTTTTTCCTTTGGGGAGGGCTCCACATTAGCTTCATTGGTGGTTGTGGCAGCCGCAAGATTTTCAAGCACGTTCTCCTTGAGAACTGCTTCTTGGTGGGACAGTGGAGTGGCAACTTGTGGGACTTCATCTTCCGCGGCTGATGCAGCCGGATTGTCTTCAGCAGAGACTTGAGGCCTTGGACCTTTGCGAAGCCTGCGCAACGCGAGCGACGCCTGTGGAGTTGGAGTGGGCTAGGCCTCAAAGTCTTCTTCCTCTCGTGGGCGATCCGCCCATGAAGCATCCTGTGCAATTGGCGTCAGTGGACGACCAATGCTGATGAGTTCGCTGTTCTGAGGAAGGACTGCACCATCTTCTACATTGTCATGTTGACCAATGTCTTCAGCAGCGATGGGATCAGCTGCTGGAAAGTCTTCAGCTTCATGAGCCTCTATGGAAGCAGGCTCATGGATGGTCAGTTGGCGTTCAGCTTCAGGATAGACCATAGAAATGGGTTCAACTATCATGGGCTCTGTGGAAGCAGCCCGATCTTTCTTGGTCTTCCTCTTCTTCTTGGAGGGGGCAGTAGGAGAGGCTTCAGAATGTTTCCTCTTCCTAGCTTCAGCCTCAGCAGTCCTTTTCTTCTTGAGCTCTGAAGCTGTTGACCGACTTTTTGACTTCGAGCCAGTCATTTTAGTTGGGAAGACAATAGGAACTACTTCCTGCCTTGGTGCGTCAGGTTCAGCCGTAGCAGGCTTCTTCTTCTTTGCGGCCATCCTGGGGTCGATGCCAGGATGCCCAAGGGCCTTGCGCTTCTCAGCCTCATTGTAGGCTTGCACACATCTGTCAGCCAGAGTCTTCATGCGCTCACGCGAACCCTGAGCTTCTGCATGTTTCTTTACAAAGGCTTCCTTGAGCTCGTGGATCATACTCTTGAAGTTCTTCACTTCCTGCACGCTGAGCTTGGCCATATGCTTCTTGAACTAATCCTTTTCATAGTCAATCTTTAGCTTCAGTTCAACAATGCGCTGGGCAATAGCGAGTTCTGAAGCAATGGCGCCTTGGAAGGCGACATTGAGGCCAATTGGTAGCTGCAGATCTTCAAAGCTGATGTTTGGCGTGTCAAACCACTCGTCAATGAAGTTGTGGATGATGGTCACATCAAAGAGAGGCAGATCATTGAAGATTTCTGCTTCTTCTTTGCTCTTGATGAGTTGCTCAAGAGCGTCATCTGCTAGATCATCATCACTTGACAGATCAATGTCGTCATTGCGCAGAATGGCAGCAGCAGTTAGCTCTTGGCCGGTGTGAGGCAGAGGCATCTTGACTTTCTGGGGCTTGGAGATGCGAGATAAGTCTTCGGATTGCACACTGTCTTCAGGAGGTGCAGTTGCCAGTGGCTTCGCCCTTGAGATTTTTGGTGAGGGGGCAGGCTTTGAAGATTTAGGCTTCTTCATCTTCTTTGTCTTCGGCGCTGCAGGAGCTTCTTCTGATTCAGCGTGAGCTGCAGGCTCATTCACTGCAGTCCCTTGAACTAAGATGCGGGTGATGAGGCCTTCAAGGTTGGAGAAAGGACCAATGAAATTGGGTTCTGCATCTCGTGTGCCATCTGCCCTTGGTGTTGAGGGACCAGGGTTGAAGTCTAGCCCCAAAGTCTTCTTGTTCTGCTTCGCTGAGTTCTGGGCAAACTGGAAGTTGCGCTTGAACAGATTGTCGTCATGACACCATAGTAGTGACGATGGGTGTGCATCAGCTGGCTGTGGCCCACGGACCATGCAGGGATAGAAGGCTTGAGCAATGGCTTCATCTCTGGACCTGGGTAGAAGATTCTTGTATTGGATATCTCCCCACGGTCTCTTGATGGCATTTTTCTCAGCATATTCTTGGGTTACAAATCGGTATTTGAACCATTGTTCTGCCCAATATCTTCGAATCCATTGGATTCGGGTCTTGCGCTGATTGTAATCCTCTTCAGGATCTGTCTTGTACAGTTTTGAGAGTTCATCTGGCAGATCTCTGGATATTTCTCCACGACGCTTTCTGCCACCCTTCCTTGCTGCTTTCTCTGAAGCTATAAACTTTAACTTGAAAGGCTTCAACACGTTCAAAGGCTTCAAAGGTTTTCGCTTTTCTGGACCAACAGGAACTGGCTTCGGGAGAATTAATGTGATGCTGTAAGAATTCTGCAAATGAATGCAGACTATGAGAACCAAAGGATTCTCCCACAGACATGTACCTGTGACAGCATTAAGGTGCGAGGGAAGGGGAAGAGGTCATATGCATTCTCAGAAGATTTTGAAGATAAATCAGTTTAGAAGACATTGACCTCATTTTGCGAAGACATTCACTCATAGATAAGGAGTTGGTTCCAGATTTGTACGAATCCACAGATCAGTACAAGTGAGGAATCTAACTACTTTGTGAAGTACAAGTGAATATACTAGGCATGTTATGAGATGCAGTATGAGAGAGATCTAACTTGTGTGAATAGAAACTGCTTGTGGTAGAAAGTGACAAATCCATAGGATCAACGGTGCAGTAAAAAGGAAGTTTTATTTACCACACTAAGAACTGCTAGACGAAATGGAAGATGAGGCCGAGCAGTTTGATCTTCCGTGCCCTAACTTGGCGACGGAGGACACCTACGGCGACGGCGGAGAGGACGATGTCCGCGGTCGGCATGAAGATGGCGTCGGAGAGGTTGTGGCAGCGAAGCGCTTCGTCGCCGGCATCGTCGAGGGCTAGCGGTGGCGCTAGGGTTAGTGCGAGAGTGGAAGAAGAGATAATGACCGCTGTGAAGTGTGTATTTATAGGTACATGGGCGGCACTGCGCTATTACACAGGTGCCCCTGGCGATTCGCATCTAAGAAACACGTGGCCATTATGCGGAATTTTGGGATTTGTTCCACGTCCCACGCACGCCTTGATTGTTGGTTGGTCGTTCCTACTTCTCCGGGTTTCATGTGGAGGAATGAGCATTGAAAACGGACTTAATGGTTGTCTCTGTATCTTCTGCTGACAAGGACGCAGAGAAGACATTCGACAGTTTCAATAGAATGCATATGATTTGGAGAGATAGAATTTGAGATAGAAAGCATAGAGAGGTTAGGGTCCGATCACATTCACTTAGTACAAAAGATTCAACAATGAAGGCATAGCTATAAGTGAATGCTGTAGAGGACAGAACACTAATATATATATATATATCTATATAATCAACATAGTGAAGATAATCATGAAGATATGTTGAGATCGAAGCCAAACCAAATGTGAAGACATTGCAAGGTAACGTCATGAGTGAAACACTTCAAAATAGAACATTTGTTGGTGGCGTTACCCACCGTATAGGAAGTATTAGACCCAGACACGGCGCACAATTATCGTGGCGCTCCGAAGTCAAATTCCACATTAATGTATTCACACTTAGAATGTATGTCTTCATTGATTGAAGATATACTTTACTTCGTGTGTTGCACATCTAAGTCATCAATATGCATAAGGGTTAGGATGTGTGCCTGATCACAGGACATTTGAGGATTCCAGGATATTTAGCTCACACCGTAACTTGCAAAATCTCTTCTCATCCAAGGGCTTGGTGAATATATCTGTCAATTGCTCTTCAGTGTTGACGTGTATGATATCAATATCTTCCTTCACAACATGATCTCTGAGAAAGTGATGACGAATTTCAATGTTCTTTGTCTTCGAGTGCTGAACTGGGTTGTTGGCGATCTTGATGGCGCTTTCGTTGTCGCAGTAAAGTGGCACTTGCTTCAGATGAATGCCATAGTCCTTGAGTGTTTGCTTCATCCACAGAAGCTGAGCGCAGCAAGATCCAGCAGCAATGTATTCAGATTCAGAAGTGGAGAGAGATACGCAGTTCTGCTTCTTTGAAGACCAACATACAAGTGATCGTCCCAGAAAGTGACATGTGCCTGATGTAGACTTGCGATCAACTTTGTCACCAGCATAATCAGCATCCGAGAATCCAACCAGATCAAACTCTGAGCCCTTTGGATACCATAATCCTAGAGTTGGGGTGTGAGCCAAATATCAAAGAATTTGCTTCACAGCTAAGTGATGCGACTCCTTTGGTGCCGCTTGAAATCGAGCACACATGCAAACACTAAGCATAATATCTGGCCTAGATGCACATAGATAAAGTAAAGAACCAATCATGGAGTGGTATACCTTTTTATCAAACTCTTTACCATTGTCGTCGGGACCCAGATGATGTTTGGCTGGCATTGGTGTTGTGAAGCCTTTGCAGTCTTGCATACCGAACTTCTTCAGGCAATCTTTGAGATACTTCTCTTGAGATATGAAGATGCCGTTGCATTGTTGTCGTATTTGAAGACCAAGGAAGAACTTCAGCTCTCCCATCATGGACATCTGATATTGCTCTTACATCATATATCCAAACTCTTCACTGTACTTCTGATTGGTGCAGCCGAAGATAATGTCATCCACATATATTTGGCACACAAACAGTTCACCATCATATATCTTCGTGAAGAGAGTGGGGTCTAGGGAACCAGGTATGAAGCCTTTGCTCTTCAGGAAGTATTTGAGTGTGTCATACCAGGCCCGAGGGGCTTGTTTGAGGCCATACAGTGCCATGTTGAGCTTGTATACCATGTCGGGATGTTTTGGATCTTCAAAGCCAGGCGGTTGTGCAACATACACTTCTTCTTCAATCTTGCCATTGAGAAAAGCACTCTTCACATCCATTTGATATAGAAGTATGTTGTGATGATTTGCATAGCCCAGCAGTATGCGTATGGCTTCAAGTCTAGCCACAGGAGCAAATGTTTCATCGAAGTCAATGCCTTCCACTTGAGTATATCCTTGAGCAACGAGGCGAGCTTTGTTTCTGACAACTTGACCATGCTCATCTTGCTTGTTGCGGTATATCCATTTGGTGCCTATTATATTGTGCTTCCGTGGATCAGGACGCTTAACTAGTTTCCATACATTATTCATCTCAAACTGTTGAAGCTCTTCTTGCATAGCTTGAATCCATTTAGGTTCCATGAAGGCTTCTTCAACTTTCTTAGGTTCTGTTATTGAGACGAATGCGAAGTGCCCACAGAAATTTGCTAGCTGAGTTGCCCTTGAATGAGTGAGTGGACCGGTGCATTGATGCTATCAATTATTCTTTCAATCTGCACTTCATTGGCAACGCGAGGATGTACAGGGCGAAGACTTTGCTCTTGCTGATCATTGTCATTGTTAGAAGGAATGTCTTCAGGATGAGCAATGTCTTCATGTTGATCAGGTGCTGAGATGATAAGTTCTTCTTCAGGATGAGCTTCAGAAGGTATAATTTCTCCAGTTCCCATTAGCTTGATTGATTCACTGGATGGAACTTCATCTAGCACATTTGGCAGTTGCTCTCTTTGTGAACCATTGGTCTCGTCGAACCGCACATCCACTGTTTCAACCACTTTGTAATGAAAGAGATTGAAGACTCTGTAGGAGTGCGAATCCTTTCCATATCCAAGCATAAAACCCTCATGTGCTTTTGGTGCAAACTTTGAGGTGTGATGTGGGTCCTTGATCCAGCACCTTGCGCCAAATACTCTGAAGTAACTGACATTTGGCTTCTTGCCAGTAATGAGCTCATAAGATGTCTTGTTCAGAAGCTTGTGAAGATAAACACGATTGATTGTATGGCATGCAGTATCAATGGCTTCAGTCCAGAATTTTCTTGGGGTCTTGTATTCATCTAGCATCGTTCTGGCCATCTCAATGAGTGTTCTGTTCTTGCGTTCGACGACGCCATTCTGCTGTGGCGTGTACGGGGCTGAGAATTCATGTGTGATGCCCAAGGTATCAAGATATGTATCAAGGCCAGTGTTCTTGAATTCAGTGGCATTGTCACTTCTGATGTGCTTTATCTTGGCGCCATAATTGTTCATATCTCGATTGGCGAAATGTCTGAAGACATCCTGCACTTCAGTCTTGTAAAGGATTATGTGCGCCCAAGTGTATCTAGAGTAATCATCAACAATAACGAAGCCATAGAGGCATGCAGTAGTAGTAAGAGTTGAGTAATGAGTGGGACCGAAAAGATCCATGTGAAGCAGTTCGAAGGGTCGAGTAGTGGTCATGATTGTCTTCGAAGGATGTTTGGCCCTCGTCATCTTCCCTGCTTCACAGGCACCGCATAAGTGGTCTTTCTTGAACTTGACGCCCTCGATGCCTATGACATGCTTCTTCTTGGCAAGGGTGTGGAGGTTCCTCATGCCAGCATGCCCAAGCCTCCGATGCCAGAGCCAGCATTCTGAAGCTTTTGCTAGAAGACATACGGCAAGCTGTGGTCCTGCTGAGAAATCTACTACGTACAGATCATCTTTTCGATACCCTTCAAACACTAGAGACTTGTCAGATTCCATTAGTACAAGGCAACGATATTTTCCAAATATTACAATCATGTTCAAATCGCAAAGCATTGAGACAGACATTAAGTTGAAGCCAAGGGATTCAACAAGCATGACTTTGTCCATGTGTTGATCCCTTGAGATTGCAACTCTACCTAGACCCAATACCTTACTTTTACCAGTGTCAGCAAATGTGATGTGGCTCTTGTCGGATGGACGTAAGGTTGAGTCCATAAGAAGACTTCTTTTGCCAGTCACGTGATTTGTACACCCACTATCAATAATCCATTCTGAAGACGCTGGTGTCGTACCCTACAGTGCAGTTAGGGGGATAGGCTTCACCAAGAGCATTGTGAAGTAAAAACATTTGACGAACCAATGGGTTATGAAAGCTTAGATCCAGATTAGGACTAATAGGGAGAGTAGCAAGCGATTCAGGAACGAAGTACATAGTAAGACCATTTGGGCATTTGATCTTGCGCCCTACAAGATGTTTAAGGTCCCCAGCAATGGCATCAGACGATTTTGGTTTTCTGCTGGAGACCTTTCCCTGCAAAAGAGAGTTAAGCTTTCTTAGCCACCCACATCTTCAAGGGTGGCTGAGAAGCAATAAGTCTAAGTGCAGCATCTGAGAATTTTGGCTTTGGAGCCCTAGCAAACAGTCTTGCAGGCGGACAATAGTACTCATAAGAATAAGCAGAATAGTTCTTGGTCTTATGAACATGGCGGTTTGATGAACCGCTCTTATATTCATATGCCTGAGTATGGTTTCCCTGCAAAACATTTGCGTTAGTGCGACTCAGGTGAGTCCTCTGTCTGTATGAAGCCTTTGGACCGTATGAAGCCTTTGGTCTGAGGTTTGTCGTCTTCACGTGAGGTGTCATGATGACATTCACAGGAAGATTCTCTAGACACCTTTTCGGAACCTAGATCCTCTTCATAGGTGGTCCATTCCTGCAGTTAGTACCAATGTACCTGGCAAACACTTCACCATTCTGATTCTTAAACAGTATATAGTTTGCATCAAAGGATTCATCAATGATAATGGGGTTAGCACAGGTGAAGCCAGATAGATTGGATGGGTCTGCTGAAGGTTCCTTTGTAGCAACCCACATGGTTTTGGGGTACTGCTCAGGTTTCCAGTAAGAGCCATCAGCATTCATTTTCCTTACGAACCCAACACCCTCTTTCCTCGGGTTTCGGTTCAGAATATGCTTTTTGAGGACATCACATAGTGTCTGATGCCCTTTAAGACTTTTGTACGTCCCTGTTTCAAGCAATGTCTTCAACCTAGCATTCTCATCAGCAATAGCAGTGGTATCCTCAGCAGAGGGGTTAGTTACCACATCAACAGTTGAAGATATTGCAACAGTAGTAGCAGTAGAACTTTTAGCAACAGAAGTAGCATTATCACGCTCAGTGCATTTAAGACATGGTGGTTCAAATCCTTCCTGAGCGGGACTGATCTGTTTGGAGTGAAGTGACTCGTTTTCCTTTTGAAGATCTTCATGAACCGCTCTCAATTTCTCAAGATCTTGCTTCCTTTGAAGATAATCATAGGAAAGCTTTTCATGAGTTGTTCAGAGAGTTTCATGACGACTTTCAAGTTCTTGATACTTAACGTGAAGATTTTTTATGTCTTCAATTAAGGATTCAGATCAAGTCATTTCAGCACCTAACAGATCATCGCTTCTGTCTAACAGTTTTTGAATATGTTCCATAGCTTTCTGTTGTTCAGTTGCAATAGCGAGTGTTTTGTAGCTGGGTTTTGAATCACAATCAGAGTCATCGTCACTAGATGTTTGATAGTGAGTAGTGCGTGTGTTTACCTTGGCACCGCGAGCCATGAAGCAATAGGTAGAAGCGGAGTAGTCCTTGTCATTTGCATCGGTGTCGGTGACGAGGTCATTGTCTTCAGTATTGAAGATGGACTTGGCAACGTATGCTGTAGCCAGACTTGCGACGCCTGAATCGGACTCCTCCTCAGACTCCACCTCCGCCTCCTCAGAAGCAGACTCCTCCTCCGAGTCCATTTCCTTGCCAACAAACGCACGTGCCTTGCCAGATGAGCTCTTCTTGTGTGATGAAGACTTTGAGGAAGACTTGGACGAAGACTTTGAGTATTTCTTCTTCTTCTTGTCGTCAGAGTCATATTCCTTGCTCTTCTTCTTCTTTTTGTTCTCATTGTCCCACTGTGGACACTCAGAGATGAAGTGGCCAGGTTTCTTGCACTTGTGACACGTTTTCTTCTTGTAGTCGTGAGCAGAAGCTTCATCATTCCTTGAGCTTGATCGGGAAGACTTTCTGAAGCCTTTCTTCTTGGT
Organism: Triticum urartu; assembly: GCF_003073215.2. Lineage (NCBI taxonomy): Eukaryota > Viridiplantae > Streptophyta > Magnoliopsida > Poales > Poaceae > Triticum > Triticum urartu. Next base: position 224,295,846 of record NC_053022.1, read on the forward strand.
GAATTTTTGGAACTTCTTCACAAACATAGCAAGTTCTCTTCCAATGTCTTCAGGATCATCAGAACTGCTGTCAGATTCTTCTTCAGATGAGGAGACAACTTTTGCCTTCAACGCACGAGTTCGCCCATAGTTTGGACCGTAGATATCTCTTTTCTCAGAAAGCTGAAACTCATGTGTGTTGAGCCTCTCAAGTATGTCAGATGGATCGAGTGTCTTGAAATCAAGACATTCTTGAATCATCAGGGCTAGGATGTCAAACGAACTATCAAGTGATCTCAGTAGTGTCTTGACGACTTCATGTTTGGTGATCTCAGTAGCGCCGAGGGCTTGAAGCTCATTTGTGATGTCTGTGAGTCGGTCAAAAGTGTGCTAGACATTCTCATTGTCATTTCGCTTGAAGCGGTTGAAGACGTTGCGAAGGACACTGATTCTCTGATCTCTCTGGGTTGAGATGCCTTCATTAACCTTGGAGAGCCAGTCCCAGACAATCTTAGATGTCTTCAAAGCACTCACCCGGCCATACTGTCCTTTGGTTAGGTGACCACAGATGATATTCTTGGCACTAGAGTCCAGTTGAACAAATTTCTTGACGTCAGCAGCAGTGACACCTTCTCCAGCCTTGGGAACGCCGTTTTCGACGACATACCATAGGTCGACATCAATGGCTTCAAGATGCATGCGCATCTTATTCTTCCAGCAGGGATATTCAGTTCCATCGAAGATGGGGCACGCAGCAGAGACTTTAATTATCCCTGCAGTCGACATAGCTAAAACTCCAGGTGGTTAAACCGAATCACACAGAACAAGGGAGCACCTTGCTCCGATACCAATTGAAAGTGTGTTATATCGACTAGAGGGGGGTGAATAGGCGATTTTTATGAAAGTCTTCAAAACGTGGAAGTTATGAAGACAAGCGATAGAAATAAACCTATTACCATGCAGCGGAAGGTAGACTACACTAGACAAGCCATAGTCAAGTATTCAATGAAGTGAAAGCACAATGACTTAATAGCAGCAATGTAGTAAGGATTAGGTAGGAAGATATTATGAAGCCATACAGAACATGCAGTCACTCAGTGAAGACAAAAGATAGTGCAAACATACAATGACTTCACAAGGAGCAACAACAAGTAAAGGGAAGGGAAGATGAAACCAGTGACTCGTTGAAGACAATGATTTGTTGGACCAGTTCCAGTTGCTGTGACAACTGTACGTCTGGTCGGGGCGGCTAGGTATTTAAACCTTAGGACACACAGTCCCGGACACACAGTCCTGAACACGCAGCTCAGGACACCCAGTCCTCACCGTATTCCCCTTGAGCTAAGGTCAGACAGACCTCGCCCAATCACTCTGGTAAGTCTTCAAGGTAGACTCCCAAACCTTCACAGACTTTGTTCACCGGCAATCCACAATGTCTCTTGGATGCTCAGAACGCGACGCCTAACCGGCTGGAGGATGCACAGTCCTCAAGTGTAATAAGTCTTCAGATCACACAGACAAGAAGACTTAAGTGATGCCCAATTCTCTCTGGCTCTGGGTGGTTAGGGCTTTATCCTCGCAAGGAATTCTCTCTCAAAGGCTTCGAGGTGGGTTGCTCTCAAACGACAAAAGCCGTACTCTCAATCTGAGCAGCCAACCGTTTATGGTTGTGGGGGGTGGGCTATTTATAGCCACTTGGCAACCCGACCTGATTTGTCCGAAATGACCCTGGGTCACTAAGGAATTGACACGTGTTCCAACCGTCAGATTTCAAACTCACACGGCAACTTTACTTGGGCTACAAGCAAAGCTGACTTGTCCGACTCTGGAAAAGATTCGCTCTCATAGTCTTCACTCGAAGACATAGGTTTTTGGTTAGGCATCACTTCAGTCAGTCTGACTGGTTCTCTTGGACCCCACTTAGCAGTACGGTGGTTCCTATGACTCAACACAAAAGAAAAAGGACTACGAAAGATCTAAGTCTTCGAGCTCCATAGGCTTCATGTGGTGTCTTCTCTTGTCATAGTCTTCAATGTGAATATCTTCATATACCACCTTTGACTTCAATGTCTTCATACATTTTTAGGGGTCATCTCTGGTAGGAAAACCGAATCAATGAGGGACTTTTACCTGTGTTATCCTGCAATTCTCACAAACACATTAGTCCCTCAACTAGGTTTGTCGTCAATACTCCAAAACCAACTAGGGGTGGCACTAGATGCACTTACAAGGCCTAGACTTAGTCTGCAGCCTCCCCGGTGATATGTTGAGAGTCATCATCTCCCTCCTCCCAATCAAATATGGGGCGCGGACAACCCTGCTTTCCCGGTAGTGGCGCCCCCTATGGAACTCCAGCCCTCTCAACCTCATCGACACCCACGAGCTTTGCCATGGCTATCGCAAAAGCTTTGATGTGTTCTCCAAGATCCTCGGCAGTCACCTTGGCCCAACCAAAGGCCTTAGAATGGGCAAGTTCCGTTCCAACGGCAAGGACCGAGCCAAGCTTGACGACTTGTTCCGATCCCCCACCCTAGATTAGCTTGAGGAGCTCACTTTTGATGATGGGCATATGCAGTCGCTGCTAATGTCTGCATTCCGCCTTGCGCCCACGCTGCGCATCGCCAAGTTCAGGAATTGCCATTTCCCGCCCCTTAATGACGCGCCCGCTCTTATTCTACCACGACTGAAGCACCTCGAGCTCGTCACCGTCTGCCTCTCAAAGTGTGACTGGGAGCGCATGCTCCGTGGCTGTACTGCACTCGAGTACCTTTGTCTTCAGGTGATCAATGGGTTGAGTACCTTTCACATCACCTCCATGACTCTCTGGACTATTTATGTGTGTTGCTAGTGGGGCAGGAAGACATCACAAGATGTGTACCATGGTATGGTCACCCAGGACACGCCTGCACTTGAGAGATTACTTGTAGTTGATCAAGAAGGTCCAACAAAAATCAATGTCATTTCTGCTGAAATTGACAGTGGTGGGCTACTCGTCTAACAAATGCTCCGAACTTGTTATTGGATCCACACCAGTTCAGGTACAATAGCCGCCTTCTACCTCTCCTTCTACAAATTAACATTATTTCTAATTTTGAAGATGTTTGTTCGTCTGTCATTCAGAAAATGATTTCGATAAGCTTGACCCCGAAACCGCGCACAGTGAAGGTTCTTTTGGACAATTTCAGTTAATACATGTCCCCCATATTGGTTACAATCAATAAGCATCTCTCCTTTGGATTCATTTGTACTAGTTTTCTTAGGGAACTTTTCATCCACTCCAACCTCTTGTGAAGAAGGATACATTTTTCTAGAATGTAATCAAATGCCCATGTTAATCATGTCAGATCAAAGATGGCATGTTAGTGCATTTTACAAATCCTGCAAACCAAATAGCTAGGCCTGTAGTAATGTTCAAAACTGCATGTAGGCACTAACACATTTTCTTCTTTTGCAGATAAGATTAGGCCCAGTGGTGGATAATTTGATACAATATAACAATCACGTCGAATGCCTAGATCTGCATCTCTCAGAAATTACTTTGAACTCCTACCGAGGGATCTTACCGGAGATTATATTCGCCAGGTTCTTTGTTCTCAGAGCAAGGGTGCTGAAGGAGATGTGGTTTGCCCTACATTTATTTCGCAAAAATGAATGGTTTGTTGATCAGCACCGGCGCCTGCGCTAGAATGGAGTAGGATCCAAAAATGCCGATTTGATTTTGGAACTTCAGATGACAGAGTAATCGGAAGCCATCGTGTCAACCCCATACATGACTTCTCAACGGCTGACCCCTTTGCAAAAATTGTGAGGTTTCAAAGCCAGACTTAGAAGTGGTAATATTAGTTTGAACCTCTTTGATATCCATGTTCAGCGGATCAGCGCGAGCGTTTGTAGCTGATGAGCTGAATTTCATTTCTAATATCAGTTTAAACCTTGTAATCTTCGAATTTGAGCCATATAGCTCTAGAATTTGAACCTTGTAACATTTCGAGATTTTGTGGTACAATCATTGAAATGGCATCGTATGGGACTCACATATTGCTAGGACTATTTTGACCTTAATATGCAATGGTCTTAGATTTGATTAACAATTCTCGAATCAGTTTACCTTGTCAATCTCACAACACACGATCTGTATAGCTAAATTGACTGCGATCTTCGGCATTATTGCACACAGTTGGTTTCTTCCTCCGTGTGCACTGTAGAGTGCAGAATTAATTATCGCACTCGAGTTTCCATCATCACCCATCAGTGTAACTTTGACCTCATCACCCAAGGGTAAACTTATGACCGCAGTCATTCAACACACTTCGTTATTACAAAGCTTTTTGCCAATAAACGCCCATGATTTGTCCCTCTTCTAGCCGACGTGGCCAAACTAGCCAGGCGGGAAGCTTGCGCGGTAAATAGCGCAGTAGCGCGGGAACAGGCTCACCGACGATACATTTGGCGCCTCTTCGAGCCCACGCATGCGGTGCGGTGTTGTCAAGCGTACACTGGAATCCTCCGCTATGAACATCGTGACAAGACGTGACGATTATAGGCCGGCCGGCCCCCATTTATTACAGCGTCCATTTAACCTACCCTTGTGTCTCTTCAACCTTTCGATCGCGCCCAACCATTGCAAGAAGCACACCCACCACAAGAAATTCTTAGAGGGTATCCTACGCGGCTCCAATGGCGCTTCAAGCGGCTGCCGACGACGAGCAGCAGTTCACCATGCGTGCCGTGGTGGACACCCACAGAAGGTTCATGGACCTCTTAGTGGTCTACACCAACGACCAAGTCTGGGTGGAGCACTCCATCCACCTCATGGAGCTATTGCTTGCCGCGAAGAAGTATAAGGTGGTCGGGTTCGACCTTGAGTACACCCGCGCTCGTGACGGGTCTCGTCCCAAGGTCGCTGTCACCCAGATATGCGTGCGCCACCACGTCCTCGTCTACCACTACTGCCTGGCCACAAGGCCTTGCAAGAATTTCGCCAGGTTTGTCAACTACCCCCACTACATGTTCGCTACGGTGGACATCACCAACGATGTAAAGGCGCTTGAGAATACGGGCATCGTCTGCCAGAATCTTGTCGACATCCAGGGCCAATACAAGATCTGGGGCAGCAAGGAGCATGAGAAGTACTCACTGGTTCACCTCGCTGAGGCCATCATCGACCCCTACTACAGAGACATGAAGGATTCATGCAACAAGGACAAGCGTGCCTGGCACTCGGCCTGGATGGAGAAACTCGACAAAGCTCACATCATGTACGCGGCCAAGGAGGCATACACGAGCTACGACATGTATAGGCGGATCATTGACATGATGAAGTGCCTCCTTCCCCAAAATGTCCAAGGATCCAGCCGGAAGCAGAGCAATGACAAGCGTCGTCGCAACAATAAGTAGATGATTAGATCCTCGTTTCTCCTACTTTAGTATGCATGTAATTTCTTTCTTTGGTGTGTGGAAATGTTATGTGTGTAGTCACTTGTGTAATTTGGTTATGCAATGCTGTCATTTTAAGTATATATGTTGATGCGCTATAGATAGAGCGTAGATGTTGTGCGGACAAAGAAAATCACATCGCACATAGACTAAACAATGGAACCCATCGGTGATGTTTTCATCAATCACTCAAAATTGTATACCAGCAATCGTTTGCTCACAACACACACGGCTTGTTACCAGTAATTGTCTGTGTTGTTATCAATCTTCGCACTTGTTTCCGATTACAGACATGTTTGCCTCGTATCACACACATCTTGTTCATTTGAACTATTTTTGTTCTCATGTCTCAATGCAAACAGTTCATCCGAGTGAACCGCATACCGTATATCGCACACACCTTTGATCTGGCTGACCATTTCTTTTGTGTTGCATAATTACAAACAGTTCATCTGAGTGAACCGTATGCTGTACATCGCACACACCTTCATCTGGCTGCCCGTTTCTTTTGTTCCTCCTCATCGCAAACGGTTAACTGAACTGAACCGTATGCCCTCAATCACACACGCAACTAAATTCTGAACCGCGTTTGATGCATCCTCCATCGCAAATGTTTTGCACCTTTTTGACGGTTTTTTACATCACCGTTTGCGATTACGACATCGCACACAATTTCGTCGAAGGGTCTCTGATCGTAGTGTCGCGTTAGCAGCATCCTGAAGTAGTGGCAATTCAAGAAGTTTACCACAGAATCTTCTTCATAAGTATTGTCTTTATTCTACATTTTGTTAAGAGTAAATATAAATGTGATAATATAAGAAAAAATGGAGAATATTTAAGATAAGATGAAGAGTGATGCTACATAACCAAGTAGCTATAAATGTAAGTACAGCGATGCAGGCAAAAGGTACAGCCAAGAGCAATGTAGAGCTAAACTTCTTCACTACCATCGGTGTTATCCAACCTTATGGTAAGAGTAAATATGTAGCGACCAGACCTCAAACAGTCTGATCTCTGTGCTCCGGTGTCATCCCTGGATCAGTAATGCTGACACCACACAGTACTCGGAGGATTTATAACAGAGTAGCAATCACACACTTGTTACATCGAGTGTCTCAAAAGAGAACTTATTACAATAAATATGGCTTAAGGCCATCTAGTGACGATAACAGCGAAAGGCTTGGAAGATAAGTGAGTCCACCAACTCCAACGGCATCACCGAGTATAGAACCACGACCTAAAAACTCCTTAATCATCGTCTGAAAAGTCTGCAACATTAACGTTGCAGCCCGAAACGGGCCAGCACATGGAATATGCTGGCAAGGTAACACATAGAGAGTAATGGAATGCAACAGCTATACTATATGCATATTTGGCTGGTGGAAAGCTCTATGGATATAGTTTTTGCATAAAACCAATTTTCCCTACTTCAAAGGAATAAAATTTATTACTATCATGGTGGTTGTGAAACATTGAGAATGGTTGACAGCATTCTCAATCCCAATTAAGTAACATCATTAAAACCCATCAAAATTAATTTAGAGTAACATGTTGAGAATTCACATGAAAATCTAGGTACTAGATACTCAATATTGTCCTTAACCGGGGACACGGCTAACCATGATTAGTTTATTACACTCTGCAGAGGTTTGCGCACTTTTCCCCACAAGACTCGATCGCCTCCGTTTGGTTTGTCGCACTACAGGGTGTTTGAGAAGACGGATGACCGAGACATAGTCTTTCAGAAGCGCTAGCACCTTACGATCGGGTAGACCGTACCACCTACATCCCCTACATCTGCTAGTCTACCACTGTAAGAGTTCGCACAACTTAGTCAACTATGCCAGAGCCCATAATGGCTTGTGGCTGCACACGGAAGTTTCTAGTATGAATAATCTCATGATCCCTTTGAGCCTGGGTGGCGGTCCAATAAAAACAGGCAAGTCCTGGAAACCCCAGGTGCCTCAATCCACCCAGATGTGTATTAGGTTGCTACCTTAGATAAACCATTAATTAACAATCTCACATCTGTCATGGATATCACTCACCCAATCCACGTCTACTAGCATAGCATGGCATAATAAGCAAATGTAGAAGTAACTCCCAAAGGTTTGATAATAACAGGTAATAGGTACTACCTCATCTACTTCCCATCCCACAATTTAATTAGATCCTAATCATGCAGTGTGTGAGGATTGATCTAATGCAATAAAACTAGGTTGTAGAAAAGGTATGATCAAAGTGTTATTGCCTTGCTGATGATCCGCGAAACCTAGAGATTCAACGTAACAGGCGGCGCACTCCGGGTATTCTATCACAGACAAACAACAAGCATACAATAAGTACTCATCTAATGCACAGGTAAACTCAAATAGAAGATCTAACCAGAAAGTTCAACTTAAGAACCCTGGTTTGCAAAAAGAATCAAATCGAACGAAGCAAAAGAAATCAAATGGCGAAAGAAAACAACTTCATTCTAGTAATATGGATCTAGGGCAAATTTTACAGTAGCAAAAACTTGTTTAAGTTAATTATTCGGAAAGAGGGTTTCGAGACGAAACTCCAGGCGCTTGAATCGCCTGATTCCGATAAACGAGGGAAAAGTTATACTAAAACGAAAATCGGATCAGAAATCACGATCAGAAAATAACCGCGGAAAATCTGACGAAAAAGAAAAACGACGAACATAATTTTTTTTTCTAAAAAAAACTGCACGGAAAACGAGGCGGCAGCGAACCACGAAAGGCGCGCGCTCCGGCGGCGGCGGCGGCTAGGGCGGCTGCTAGCTAGGGTTTCGGCGGCGGGGTGGGCTGGCTCTCTCGGCCCGGGGCGGCGGCTTATAAAGCCCCCCCGGCCGGCGGTTTCCTGGCCGGGTACGGCCCGGAGTCGGTTCCCGTTTTTTTTATAATTCCGCTCGGAAGAATAATAAAAATAAATACTAAACGGACTCCAAAAATCACGAAATAAATTTTGCCGGGTTTCTAAAATCAAGCCCGATAAAGTGAACATTTATCTGGGCCCAAACTACAACTTTGAAAAACGCGCATTTTTCCTAAATTCAAATAAAATACCGAAAAACTCCGAAATAAATCTTATTTGAGTTTTTTATTAAATCCTCAATATCTCTATATTTTGGGAAAGTCATTTTATTCCCTCTCTCATTTTTTTGTAATAGAAATAATTGATGATAAAATAAATAAAATCAAATGATCCTGTTTACATAATTTGAGAAAACTCAAATATGTAAATAACGAAATCCCCAACTCTCTCCGTGGGTCCTTGAGTTGCTTAGGATTTTCTAGGATCAAAACCAAAAGCAAAATAAAATATGATATGCATGATGACCTAATGTATAACATTCCAAATTGAAAATTTGGGATGTTACAAACCTACCCCCCTTAAGATGAATCTCGCCCTCGAGATTCGGGTTGGCTAGAAAATAGGTGAGGGTGGTCTTTGAGCAAATCTTCCTCTCGCTCCCAGGTGGCTTCATCCTCCGTGTGGTGGCTCCACTGAACTTTGCAAAACTTGATAACTTTGCTGCGAGTGACTCGGCTAGCAAACTCAAGAATCTTGACTGGTTTCTCCTCATAGGTCAAATTGTTATCCAACTGAATTGCTTCCAATGGCACTGTGTCTCTCAAAGGTATGTCAGCCATCTCAGCGTGACACTTCTTCAACTGAGAAACGTGGAACACATCATGCACTCCTGCCAATCCTTCTGGCAATTCCAACTTGTAGGCCACTTCTCCCATACGCTCCAAAACTCGATATGGTCCTACAAATCGTGGCGCTAACTTCCCCTTAACTCCAAAGCGCTTAATCCCTCGAAGTGGGGATACTCGAAGATAAACTCTGTCTCCGACTTCGTAAACTGTCTCCTTGCGTTTAGAGTCTGCGTAGCTCTTCTGCCTGGACTGGGCTACCTTGAGCCTATCGCGTATCAACTTCACCTTCTGTTCAGACTCTTTAATCAAATCTGGTCCAAACAACTGGCGGTCTCCAACTTCGTCCCATGACAACGGTGTCCTGCACCTCCTTCCGTACAAAGCCTCGAAAGGTGCCATCTTCAAACTGGTCTGATAGCTATTATTGTAAGAGAACTCTGCATATGGCAAATTATCGTCCCAACTAGATCCATAATCTAGCGCACAAGCTCTCAACATATCCTCCAAAATCTGATTGACTCTCTCAGTCTGTCCATCTGTCTGCGGATTAAAAGCTGTACTAAATTCCAGCCTAGTACCCAAAGTCTCATGCAACTGCTTCCAGAACTTTGAGGTAAACTGGGTTCCTCTATCTGATACGATGCTCCTCGGAACTCCATGCAAACATACGATCCTGGTCATGTATATCTTTGCCAACTTAGCACTGGTGTAAGTGGTCTTTACTGGGATGAAATGAGCTACCTTCGTTAATCGATCAACTACGACCCAAATCGAGTCATAGCCTGAACGAGTCCTTGGTAATCCCGTGATAAAATCCATGCCTAGCTTATCCCACTTCCATTCGGGTATCGGCAATGGCTGCAACAATCCTGCTGGCTTCTGATGCTCTGCCTTTACTCTCTGACATACATCACAAACTGCTACATACTCCGCAATATCCTTTTTCATTCCGGTCCACCAGAAAATATCCTTCAAATCCAAATACATCTTGGTATTTCCTGGGTGAATCGAATACGGTGAATCATGTGCCTCTTGCAGAATCAACTTTCTGATCTCCGGGTCATTGGGCACATAAACACGGTCTTCAAACCATAGGGTGTCGTGCTCATCCTCACGAAATCCTTTAGCTTTTCCTTTTCTCAATTACTCCTTTATAGCGGCAATCTCTTTGTCAGTTTTCTGAGCTTCTCTGATTCTATCCATCAAAGTTGACTGAATTTCCAATGCTGCTACATAGCCTCTCGGAACTATTTCTAAACATAGTTCACGAAGATTTTCTGCTAACTCCTTGGGTATTTCTCCCGTCATTAACCTATTGATATGGCTCTTGCGGCTTAATGCGTCAGCTACTACATTAGCTTTTCCGGGATGATAATGCAATTTCATATCATAATCCTTGATAAGCTCCAACCATCTCCTTTGTCTGAGGTTCAACTCCTTCTGTGTGAAAATGTACTTCAAACTCTTATGATCCGTGTACACCTCACAATGATTTCCAATGAGGAAATGTCTCCATGTCTTCAATGCATGCACTACGGCTGCTAACTCCAAATCATGCGTAGCATAATTCAATTCGTGAGGTTTCAGTTGTCATGAAGCATATAAAACAACTCTCCCTTCCTGCATAAGCACTGCTCCAAGTCCTCGACGTGAAGCGTCGCAATACACCTCATAATCCTTGGTCTGATCTGGCAAAATCAACACTGGTGAGGTAACCAAACGGTTCTTCAATTCCTGAAAACTTGCCTCACACTCCTCAGTCCATTTGAACTTAGTATCCTTCTTCAACAACTCCGTCATAGGCTTTGCGATCTTTCAGAAATTCTCAATAAATCTCCGGTAGTATCCTGCGAGTCCAAGAAAACTCCGGATCTCTCCAACTGTTGTTGGTGCTTCCCACTTGGTCACGGTTTCAACTTTAGCGGGATCTACTGCTATACCTTCTCCAGATATAACATGTCCGAGGAATCCTACTTCCTTCAACCAAAATTCACATTTGCCGAACTTGGCGTATAATTGGTGTTCTTTGAGCTTTCCAAGTACCAAACGCAAATGCTCCTTATGCTCCTCTTCATTCTTCGAATATACCAGGATATCATCAATGAACACTACGACGAACTTATCCAAAAACTCCATAAACACTTTGTTCATCATGTTCATAAAATAGGCAGGCGCGTTAGTCAGTCCAAATGACATAACGGTATACTCATACAGTCCATATCTTGTGGTGAATGTTGTCTTAGGTATATCCTGTTCTCGAATCTTCAACTGGTGGTATCCTGATCGCAAATCGATCTTGGAAAACACTTTAGCTCCTTGCAATCGATCAAACAGATCGTTGATCATTGGTAGTGGGTACTTGTTCTTGATCGTTACTTCGTTCAATCCTCAATAGTCAACAACCATCCTTAACGATCCATCCTTCTTCTCCACTAGAAATACTGGTGATCCCCAAGGCGAAGAACTTGGGTGAATATATCCCTTATCCAGTAACTCCTTAATCTGCTTCTTAATTTCCACCAAATCTTTTGCTGGCATCCTATATGGTCTCTTCGATATTGGCCCAGTGCCTGGCAAAAGCTCAATCAAAAACTCAATGTCTCTATCCGGTGGCATGCCTGGCAACTCTTCGGGAAATACATCAGGAAAATCCTTTACCACCGGTACTTCCTCCTGCACAACTCCTGTTAGGCAATTTACTTGTGTCCTCTTTGGTACATGCCGGGATACATACTTGATCCTTCTCCCTTCTGGTGTGGTAAGCAAAATTGACTTACTAGCACACTCAATATTCCCTTCATACTTTGATAACCAATCCATGCCTAATATCACATCCAATCCTTGAGATTCCAATACTATTAGGTCTGAGGGAAAAACATAGTTACCAATCCGTAATGGTAACCGATCACACCATAGTCTAGCCACATATTCTGCTCCTGGCGAGGTTACTAACATGGGTGACCTAAGGGCTTGGGTTGGTAGGTTATACTTATCCACAAATCCCCTTGATATGTATGAATGCGATGCACTAGTATCAAAAAGAACGAGTGCAGTAAATGACTTAACCAAAAACTTACCTATTACTGCATCGGGCTGAGCTTCAACCTCCTCCACGCTAACGTGGTTCACCTGTCCCCTGTTGAAAGGGAAAGGGTCCGGCTTCTTTCCAGAACTTCCATTGCCGTTTTGGCCTTCAGGACATTCATTTGCAAAATGTCCTGGTTTCGAACACTTATAACAAGTGACGTGGCTCAAGTCCTTCTTGGCTGGGGTTGATGGGGTGTTGCGGTTCTGTCCATTACTTCCTCCATTCCCATTACCACTCTTGGTGCCATTGTGATTGTGCGAGCTACCTACTCCATGGGTATGCTGAAAATGTCCTCCTGGCCTAGGGGTAAAACGAGGTTTCTGCTGAGCTCCTGAATTATACTTTTCTTGTCCATACTTCCTCTTGCGGTTCTCAATCTGCTGCTGCTTCCCTTCAATCATAAGAGCACGATCTACCAACTCCTGGTAGTTGTTGAAGGTGGCTACCATCAACTGCATACTCAACTCAGTATTCAGTCCTTCCAGGAATTTCTCCTGCTTAGCTGCACCTGTAGCAACGTCATCTGGGGCATAACGTGCTAGCTTACTAAACTCCTCCACATAGTGGCCAACTATCCGTCCTCCTTGGCGCAAGTTACGAAACTCACGCTTCTTCATGGCCATTGCTCCTGCTGAAACATGGGCAGTACGAAAAGCCTGCTGAAACTGGTCCCAGGTGACAGTGTCGACTGGGAAGGTGGATGTGAAATTCTCCCACCAAGATGCTGCGGGTCCTTCTAACTAATGTGCGGCAAACTTAACCTTCTCCACATCTGTGCATCCTTCTATGGTCAACTCCCTAGCTATCTTGCGGAGCCAATCATCTGCTACTATCGGCTCGGTGCTACTGGAAAACACCGGCGGATTTAGCCTAAGAAAACGGGCTAAGTGGTCAACAGGTGGTGGTGGTGGTGGTGGATTGTTGTTGTTGTTCCCTTGGTTCTGATTCTGAACTAGCAACTGCATCAAGGTGTTCTGCTGCTGGATCAACTGGGTGAGCTCCGGCGGAAAGGCAAATCCGGGGTCACGTCTCGGAGGCATCTGAGGGTTTAGAAAAGATGAGATATAAGAATAGAGGGGGTCTAAAGGGAAAACACTACCCATATGCACATGAGGCAAAAGCACACAATTCACTTCAATCAATCAAACAAAGGCATACAATCGATCTAGCTATCGCAAAAAGTGCTCGGACTACTATATTTACATGGTGGACTACTACTACTGATGAGGTGGTCTACTAGAAATATTCTACGGTTGTAGACTCCATGATATCAGCTCCTACTTCATCCACATAGTCATCATTGCTACTATGTTGCTCCGAGTCAGTGCCGTCAATGGTGATGTAGTCCTCCTTGCTAATCTCCTTGGGTTCTTCGTCTTCATCTACTGGTGTCGGGCCTCCCATAAATATTCCAATCTTCTTGATCAGATCATCATTCTTCTCCACCAATACTTCAATTTCTTCTTCATAATCTTCGCGTGTAGCCTTGAGTTCTTCCTCCAGTTCCTTGATTCTAGTGTTAGCCTTCTTCAGATCTATCATGTCGGCGCACATCTGATTCTCCTGTCGTCGAATGTGCTGATTTAACTCCTGAATAAAAGCTGCAATTGATCTATCCTTCCTGGTGCTGATCATCTCCCAGTGTTCATCGCGGTGCCCACAAATCTGGTAGATAGTATCCTTGAGATCCTTGCGGTAGACTTCTCCAATGCGTCCCATGGCGATGTGAGCTGCCATACTCTTTCCTAGACTCCAAGTTGGTGCATTAAAAGAAAACTCTATGGGCTCAGTGGCTGGCATGAACGTCCTTCCTGGAACTTGAACTTGTATCATCCAGCGCTCTTCTTCAGGTAAAGTGGCGTTGTAGGTTCCCGTGAAGCTTGGTATTCCTATGTTCAGGTATCTAGTGACTTCCTTCAAGTGGCGTCCAAAGGGTGTATCTTCATCCGGTTGGGTGAACTTGTTCCTTGCATCCGCCATCCTAAAGAGTAGAAAAGATGAGAAGTCAGAAGAGAAGAGAGTGAGTAGTGATCTAGGTCTTTAGCTTAGTGGTCGTGTCCTACAGTCAGCGTGTGCTCTGATACCATCTCTGTAGCGACCAGACCTCAAACAGTCTGATCTCTGTGCTCTGGTGTCATCCCTGGATCAGTAATACTGACACCACACAGTACTCGGAGGATTTATAACAGAGTAGCAATCACACACTTGTTACATCGAGTGTCTCAAAAGAGAACTTATTACAATAAATATGGCTTAAGGCCATCTAGTGACGATAACAGCGGAAGGCTTGGAAGATAAGTGAGTCCATCAACTCCAACGGCATCACCGAGTATAGAACCACGACCTAAAAACTCCTTAATCGTTGTCTGAAAAGTCTACAACATTAACGTTGCAGCCCGAAATGGGTCAGCACATGGAATATGCTGGCAAGGTAACACATAGAGAGTAATGGAATGCAACAGCTATACTATATGCATATTTGGCTGGTGGAAAGCTCTATGGATATAGTTTTTGCATAAAGCCAATTTTTCCCTACTTCAAAGGAATAAAATTTATTATTACTATCATGGTGGTTGTTAAACATTGAGAATGGTTGACAGCATTCTCAATCCCAATTAAGTAACACCATTAAAACCCCACAATATTAATTTAGAGTAACATGTTGAGATTCACATGATAATCCAGGTACTAGATACTCAAGATGTCCATAACCGGGGACACGGCTAACCATGATTAGTTTGTTACACTCTGCAGAGGTTTACGCACTTTTCCCCACAAGACTCGATCGCCTACGTTTGGTTTCTCGCACTACAGGGTGTTTGAGAAGACGGATGACCGAGACACAGTCTTTCAGAAGCACTAGCACCTTACGACGGATAGACCGGTACACCTACTTTCCCCTACATCTGCTAGTCTACCCTGTAAGAGTTCATCGCACAACTTAGTCAACTATGCCAGAGCCCATAATGGCTTGTGGCTGCACACGGAAGTTTCTAGTATGAATAATCTCATGATCCCTTTGAGCCTGGGTGGCGGTCCAATAAAAACAGGCAAGTCCTGGAAACCCCAGGTGCCTCAATCCACCCAAATGTGTATTAGGTTGCCACCTTAGATAAACCATTAATTAACAATCTCACATCTGTCATGGATATCACTCACCCAATCCACATCTACTAGCACAGCATGGCATAATAAGCAAACATAGAAGTAACTCCCAAAGGTTTGATAATAACAGGTAATAGGTACTACCTCATCTACTTCCCATCCCACAATTTAATTAGATCCTAATCATGCAGTGTGTGAGGATTGATCTAATGCAATAAAACTAGGTTGTAGAAAAGGTATGATCAAAGTGTTACTTGCCTTGCTGATGATCCGCGAAACCTAGAGATTCAACGTAACAGGCGGCGCACTCCGGGTATTCTATCGCAGACAAACAACAAGCATACAATAAGTACTCATCTAACGCACAGGTAAACTCAAATAGAAGATCTAACCAGAAAGTTCAACTTAAGAACCCTGGTTTGCAAAAAGAATCAAATCGAACAAAGCAAAAGAAATCAAACGGCGAAAGAAAACAACTTCGTTCTAGTAATCTGGATCTAGGGCAAATTTTACAGCAGCAAAAACTTGTTTAAGTTGATTATTCGGAAAGAGGATTTCGAGACGAAACTCCAGGCGCTTGAATCGCCTGATTCCGATAAACGAGCGAAAAGTTATACTAAAACGAAAATCGCGATCAGAAAATAACCGCGGAAAATCCGACGAAAAAGAAAAACGACGAATAGAATTATTATTATTTTTTTCTAAAAAAAAACTGCACGAAAAATGGGGCGGCGGCGAACCTCGAAAGGCGCGCGCTCCGGCGGAGGTGGCGGCGGCTAGGGCGGCTGCTAGCTAGGGTTTCGGCGGCGGGGTGGGCTGGCTCTCTCGGCCCGGGGCGGCGGCTTATAAAGCCCCCCCGGCCGGCGGTTTCCTGGCCGGGTACGGCCCGGAGTCGGTTCCCATTTTTTTTATAATTCCGCTCGGAAGAAAAATAAAAAGAAATACTAAACAGACTCCAAAAATCATGAAATAAATTTTGCCGGGTTTCTAAAATCAAGCCCGATAAAGTGAACATTTATCTGGGCCCAAACTACAACTTTGAAAAACGCGCATTTTTCCTAAATTCAAATAAAATACCGAAAAACTCCGAAATAAATCTTATTTGATTTTTTTATTAAATCCTCAGTATCTCTATATTTTGGGAAAGTCATTTTATTCCCTCTCTCATTTTTTTGTAATAGAAATAATTGATGATAAAATAAATAAAATCAAATGATCCTGTTTACATAATTTGAGAAAACTCAAATATGTAAATAACGAAATCCCCAACTCTCTCCGTGGGTCCTTGAGTTGCTTAGGATTTTCTAGGATCAAAACCGAAAGCAAAATAAAATATGATACGCATGATGACCTAATGTATAACATTCCAAATTGAAAATTTGGGATGTTACAAAATATAGATATGATGTGTAGAAAATGGAGGGGAAAGGAAAATAAGCTATAGAGTGATCGTACATGAACAACTAGCTATCAATATAAGTACACTGATAAAGGACAATAGGTACTTACAAGAACAATGCAGAGCTAAAAAATTTCATTGGCATTGGGTATATTCTACACTAATGTAACCATTCATATAGATCAGATAATTTGGAGTGAACAATTGATAAGCAAGCTATCATGTATACTGCTGTCACATAATGAACCAGGTATGAGTGCAAGTACAGTGATACAGGACAACAGGTACTAACAAGAGCAAGGCAGCAAGCAGCATATTTTTGATATCCTGTCGTCCTTTTCAAACCGGAATTCTTCTTTGAGAAGATTTCCTGTAAAAGAGATTCGTAAGGCACATACGGAAAAGTAGAAGTTCAAATTGTCATGTGATGTCATAGATAGTACCACATCCTGGGAACGAGACTAATGCATAACAAGGTTTTTCCATTCAATGTCTTCTAAATTTAGCATAGGAGACTTCATTGGAAATTCGTTTGTAGGCTTGCCATCAAAGTGTGATTTCTTCAAGTAACACCGATACTGCTGCAATGCTTCCTTGAAAAGCGAAAGAAAGCTTTGCTCGTCATGACTATCCAGATTGACCCTCGCCTACTTACAACAATGTAATGGAAATCATTCATGTGTTCAATCAGCAGAAAACATGAAAATAATCACCATGAATAATAGCACTTACACGTAAGTGGGATAGGAAGATGTGAAAATGGTGTTTGTCTTCATTATAATCTTCCCATGATGTGAATATATGCACATAGTCCCTAACAACATTGAAAGCATTGTCTTTTAAACTGGAAATAACTGGAATGGGGTTCCAATCTACAGGAATTAGCCGTCTCTGCAGTTGGCATAGGTCTTCGGCCAATGGACTTGTTGTAATTTTTGCTGGAGTGGGATTTTTCTGTGGTACGGCTGGTGCTATGGCAACTGAAATCGGCATACTTTTTGCCGGAGTGCATGTCCTGTGTGGTGGGGCTTGTGGTGTGGCCGGTGAAGTATGGGTATAGTCTGTTGGAGTCGGTCCTACGTTTTGTGTCACTGGTTGTAGAGCCAATATAAGTGAGGTGCTGTCTGATTTCTCTAGCACCACCATGTTTTTCAAGGACTTTGTTGGTGCTCCTTCAGGTTCAGCAATCACCCTCTTCCTTTTTGATGTCTGATGCACAAGAAAAACATTTGAGTTGAAAAACATGGTATGATGACAGATGGAATATGTATTGATAATGGATGGGCATGGCATCTTGACATATATGAAGAGTAAACTAAGCAGATGGTGGTGCAACAAAGTAGAAGAAATGCAAGACAACTTATGCAAGATACACGCAATCAATAAAACCTTGCCAAATTAGAACAGGCACCTTGATGGGTGAACAGGACAGGCCATCTGCCTTTGACTCCTCGAGGTCAGAATAGTCATTTGGATCATATTCTAAACAAGAATCTACAGGTGGGGAGCATATGAGTTTAATTGCATCTAGAATGGCACTCAATGCCTTGGTGCCAAGTTTGTAAGTCGTTGCAGTGTTCCACAATATTCTTCTGATGCATGGATTCTGATATTCACTGTGATTACGTATAATATCTGAGAAGCATGAAAATATAAATAGTAGTGAGATTATCTTTGTAATTCAGAAGATATTCTAATATAGGGGTGCCCCTGTAAACCCTTGTGTGCTATCACTGGATTCTAATGAGAGAGCCCATGTGTGTTGTAATATGGTGCGCGCATTAATATAATCTGGCGCAAGTGCACAAAAAGGCTCCAGAAGTAAGGATAGTTGGCAGATGATAGGTTCATAATATACTGTATAGAGAGTTTATTGCCAAACCATGATAACAAGAGCACACATCAACTAGGCAGATCATAGTGTACATAAAAGGGGTATACCATAACCAGGATATATAAATCGGGAAAGTGGAACTGGTTGGAAAATACGGTGTTGTATTGCCGCTACTAATTGAAAGCCTATCGATCACGTACAGGCTAGCTCTATCAGATGTTGACTACAGATATCCTTGCTCCCCTTCCTGACAAGGAACATACTGTACGTACTAAATATAGAAAAACAAAAGAGGAACATGTTAAAGAACATAAGAGGAAGCATATTATTGACATTCCCCTTCTTTCTATACAATGTTGGTTGCCCACCCATGATGAATCAAAGCGCCCAAAGAAATGCAATTCCATGATGTCTCTCTATATGTGGCCACATGCATATGGAAACTCAATTGGGAGCATTAGTTAACCAATTAAATGCGTGTCTGTTAGCTAATGTCAGTATCATATCACATTCATATTTGAAGAACCTTAGGACATATGATTGGTTTGTTATTTAGCTTTAAAGGGTGAACAACTGCTAGTAGGACACAAAGCACCTACGCAGATCGTAGTGTAGATATAATGGGAAAACCCTAAGCATCAGGAGTAAAATCAGCAAAGTAGAACTTGCTGGAATATATGTGCTAGTATTGCCGGTACAACTAGAAAGGCTTCAGATACCAACTCTCTTCAACTAAAGGTGTCGTACTGTTAATATCAGTGTAACTTCAAAGGCGACAGAGCTCCCCGCATTTCCTTGATAATCTTATAGGATTCAAGTGGGCAGGCCACTACAATTCCCATTCCTATTTTTACAAAATCCTATGAATCAAAGAGGCCTGAAGAGTTCAATGTGTCCATCACAACCGACCGTATAGACCTCTACACTATAAATGTCCCTACTCATCTTCACTACAAGGAACATACTGTACTACTACCATACTCCCTCCGTTCCAAAATATAAGTCTTTGTAGAGATTTCCACTATGGATCACATATAGATGTATATAGATACATTTTAGAGTGTAGATTCACTCATTTTGCTCCATATGTAGTCCATGGTGGAATCTATACAAAGACTTGTATTTAGGAACGGAGAGAGTACTTATTAAAGAAGAACGGAAGAGGAACATGCTAAAGAAGAGCAAGAAGATTTTGGATAATAAAATGTTCGTTGCGCAGTGCCCACACATGATAAACCAGGGCGCATTAAGAATGCAACTCCCTGCTGTCTCTCTATATGTGGTGCACGTGCTTTTTGAATGTAAAGTAGGAACATTAGCTGACAAATTAAACATTTTCTGTTTTAGTAATATCAGCATCATATCAGATTCGTATTTGAGCAACAAGTTTGAAATTATGAGTGGCACGTTGTTTTAGCTTGATGGATTCAGGAGCAGTGCTAAGTAGCTATGATGATGGTACTGAATATAAAGGCATGTCTACATGCAAGTCGCGTGACTTTTGTCATTTGGGCCAGTCAGCCATTTCAGGTGGTTGGATGAAGATCCTATGTCTCCTAACCCTTTGTCTTCGTCGTCTCTGATTCTTCCCATATAGAACACCGCACGGGCCGCCGGCCAAACCACCGACCCCGACCCCCCGCCCTCCCCTGAACCGCCCCCACCGCATGTGTTCCTCGGCCACCCCCACCCCCACCCCTGCCCCCACCCACGTCGAGTTTTCTTTGTTCGGCGAGGCCCCACCATCGCCCCCCACAACTACCGTCCCCACCCGAGCCCCTACCTTTGCACCGGAGAACTCCGTCGAGCTCTCAAAAATCGACCGACCCAATTTTGAAATTTAGTCTACTGTCATTTAACTAGTGTGGAATATAAAAGGGGAAAACCATAAGCATTGCGAGTATAGTGCTGAGCGTGCCATGGCGGATCTGAAGGTGCAAACTGGACAAAGGCAACATCGCAACCAATGTTTGCTTTCAACTAACAAGTAAGTGATGGACAAGAAATCAGAGTGAAGCA
Source organism: Triticum urartu (assembly GCF_003073215.2). Taxonomy (NCBI): domain Eukaryota; kingdom Viridiplantae; phylum Streptophyta; class Magnoliopsida; order Poales; family Poaceae; genus Triticum; species Triticum urartu. The sequence goes on from NC_053022.1 coordinate 224,316,374, forward strand.
GTGGCGATCTATTTTCTTGCAGCGATAAATAAGTTGAGCAGATACGAAAGAGTACCACCTCTGGTGCGGCGCCGTGTATACATCTGCTAAGAATTTGACCGTGCTGCAGTAGTGATGGCTATTGGCGGCGTGGAAGCAGATCTAGGAGGGTAGACGATGGCGGCAGGGCGCGGTGTACGAGACGGTCGTAGGAGCGGTGCCGGCAAGGTGGACGACGACGGGGATGAAGCGAGAGGACGGGATGCAAGGTTCCCAGTCTGAAGCCGTGGATGAGAGAGGTCGATCTCTTGTAATGGACGACGGTGTCGGGGTATTAGCTCCGGCATGGTGGAGGAGAACGGCGGTGGATGGTGTGGCGGACGGAGGAGGCCGGGGTGGAGAGGGTATTTTGGCGCCCACGAAGTACGAATGGGGAAATGGAGGGAGAGAGGAAGGGGGAATCATGTCTTCAGGGTGCGCTTGTCTTAAATGTGAGGAAATTTACAAACTTAGCCCCTGTTTAAAATTTCCTACATCACAGCAATATTAGTCGGTTGGGGATAGGATGGTAATCTCGCATACGAATATTTGTCTTTGAGAGTTTGTTTTGGCGCCCACCGTGTATGAATCGGGGATGGAGTCGATTTTGGCAAAGGAGAAACTGTGTTTTGGCGCCCACCATGTATGAATCCGGGTGAGAGGCTGCTATGTCATGTTTGAGTGAAATTACAAACATAACCCTATCGAAACCTATAGAAATCGAGCCGATAGGCTTTGCATGTCAGCGATAGGCAGTAATTTCCATCTCGTAGATTTTGGTTTCGGGCGGTTACAACGACTTTCCCCGCTTCGTTCAAATTTTTGCAGAGCAAGAGTGCACGTTTACTGTGCCAACTCAATTTTAATCTAGTTTGTATTCTATTTTTGTTCGGGCAGGATCCATTTTCGATTGGAATAAAATTCTATATACATCATTTTTTATATACTTTCAAAAGAACAACAAAGAATTCTTCTCCTTTATATATATAATATGATTTACAGATACAATGATCTCAAAATCATAAGGTTGAATTCAAAAAATTTAAACCAAATTATGTTCTACTAAAATTTATGGATCAGTAATATCTACATATTAACTAACATAGATGCGCATGAATTCATATGAGTATGCATGTTTGATAGATCAATTTTGGTTCGAGTATGAACTACATCTATCATCATCTCGAATTCAAATATTTGAATCCCTTTTATGTTGACTCCTTTCACGCCCATTTCTCTCGCATGCTCCTTCATGTAGATATCACTCTCTTTTCTCCATCTCACCTGCATGCTCACTTCATGTTTCTCCTATTTTCGCAAACATGGTCTCTCGACTTCTCCCTTGAGAAGTGTCACACTCTCCCTATCATTATACATTACATGGTTTTCATTATCTCTCACGTATCTACCGTTCTCTGGTATCACTAGGTACCTAAGCTTTCTTTTTCACCGCCACACACAGTCTCACTCGTCTTTCACTTTGTCTTTCTCTTTATTGGATTATCTCTCACACCTTATATCTCTCTAGATATGACCCATACCAGTAAAATTACTCTCTCCCGCAAACACAACATTTGTTGCGGTCTCCTTTCCGTCTCCATCCCAGTTATAAAACAGACATTATTCATTTGTTTACCAATCAGACAAACTCCCCCCTCTCTCTCTCACACACACAACTCCTGTTCCACTCCCCTTCCCGACTACCGCCTCTCACACACACACACAAAACTCGGTTTCACACCCCGGACACGTATTTCTCTCACAAACATTGATCGGCTAGCCTCCAGATAGGTTTATATAAGTGAAGCACAAGAGTAAATGACAAGCTACTCCAAAAAGATATAAGTGAAGATCAAGCGAGTAGTTATGTAAATGGGTAGCTATTTGAGGACTCTCTCTTATTTAAAAACTTTCAGATCTAAGTATTTTATTAAAACAGCAAGAAAATCAAATAAAATGGCATTCCAAGAATAGCACAACTCATGTGAAGAAGCAAAAACATAGGCTCAACCAATACTAACTGATAATTGTTGAAGAAGAAAGGTGGGATGCCTACCAGGGCATCCCCAAGATTAGATGCTTGAGACTTCTTGGAATATTAACTTGGGATGCCTTGGGCATCCCCAAGATTGAGATTTTGTGTCTCCTTAATTCCTTTTATATCACGGTTTCCCTAAATCTTAAAAACTTCATCCACACAAAACTGAACAAGAACTTGTGAGATAAGTTAGTATAAACCAACGCAAAAACCTTATCATTCTCTATTATAGAAAATCACAAAAAATATTATTCAACATTGCACACTAAATTTCTCTGCATATTTAATACTTCTATCCTCAAATAGAATCATTAAACAAGCAAACATATGCGAACATAACAGCAATCTGCCAAAACAGTACAGTGTGTAAACAATGCAAGAGTATCAATACTTCTTTAACTCCAAAAATTATGAAAATTCACCACACTATAGAAATTTATCATAGCTTATTGAGCAAAAAGTTTAAACATTTTATCACATTCTAACTTTTCTCGCGAATTTTTGCAACATCGATAAACTTTCTGTTTTGAAACAGCAACATGTAGACTTGCAAAATAAGCATAGTAAAGGCTATAGTTGACTTTTTTATTGAAATAAAAGATGCAAAGAATTTTTCTAAAAACAGCAAGAAAATAGTAATAAAATAAAATGACGCTCCAAGCAAAACTCATATCATGTCATGAATGAAAAAATAGCCCCAAGTGAGGTTACCGATAATGTTGAAGACAAAAGAGGGGATGCCTTCTGGGGCATCCCCAATCTTAGTTGCTTGGATATTCCTTGGATATTAACTTGGGGTGCCTTGGGCATCCCCAAGCTTAGGGTCTTTTCACTCCTTATTATCCTCATATTGATATCTTACCCATAACTTGAAAATTTCAATCAGACAAAACTTAACGAAATTTCATGAGATAGGTTAGAGGACAAATCACTCACTTTGGTACTGTCAAGATAAGATTCATAATTGTTTCCACACAATGCCTACTGTACCTCATCATTTCCACAATTTATATTGAGCAATATAAGCCATAGAAACTAGAAAACAAGCAAACTATGCATTGAAAACAAAATCTGTCAAAAACAGAACAGACTGTAGTAATCTGTAGTCCAACCATACTTAGGATACTCCAAAAATTCTGAAAAATTATGAAAACGAAGGGAATTTGTATATATATCACCTGTAAAAAAATCTAATCAAAAGCACGTCCCAATGAATTTTTAGAAATCCTGGACTGAACGTAAAAGTTTTTGTTTTTGCACAGATTCAAATCAAGTATCATCCACACTATCCCAAAGGCTTTACTTGGCACTTTATCGAAACAAAAGCAATAAAACATGATTACTATAGTGGAATAATCATGTGAACACACAAAAACAGTATGGGTAATGTTGAGTTGTCTCCCAACAAGCGCTTTTCTTTAATGCCTTTTAGCTAGGCATGATGATTTCGATGATGCTTACATAAAAGATAAGAATTGAAACACAAAGAGATCATCATGAAGCATACAACTAGCACATTTAATACTAACCCACTTCCTATGCATAGGGATTTTATGAGCAAACAACTTATGGGAACAAGAATCAACTAGCATAGGAAAGCAAAACAAACATAACTTCAAGATTTTCAACCAATAGAGATGAAACTTGATATTATTGCAATACCTACAAGCATATGTTCCTCCCTCATAATAATTTTCAATAGCATCATGGATGAATTCAACAATATAACAATCACACAAATCATTATTTCCATGATCTACTAGCATACAAAAATTATTACTCTCCACATAAGTAAATTTGTTCTCATGAATAATAGTGGGAGCAAACTCAACAAAATAACTATCATGTGATTGAAAATTAAAATCACGATGAAAAGTTTCATGGTTATCATTATTCTTTATAGCATACATGTCATCACCATAATCATAATAGATAGCAACTTTGTTTTCATAATCGATTGAAACCTCTTCCGAAATGTTCGATTCATCACTAAATAAAGTCATGTCCTCTCCAAATCCACTTTCATCATTGCGATAAGATTCAACACCCTCCAAAATATTGGGCTCATTACCTTGAGTTGAAACTCTTTCAAACCCACATTCATCATTGTAATCATCATAAATATAAGGCATCAATGTTGATATAGATCTTTTTGGAGCAATCCATTGGAGTGTTATACTTTCAATACCTACATGGGTTAGTCCCACAAGGAACATACAAGGATATCCATAGACATAGAGTGAAACACACATATAATGATGTCCATGCAAGCATTAGGTTACCTTATCCCTTGTCTTACCAACAAGAGGGTTTGTGACTCCATGAACTAGTGCAAGATATGAAAGTTGATTGCACATGTTCTTGCCAAAATGTATATGAGTGAAGTATGTTGGCGGAGTCACCCTCAAGAACACTCTAGTTCTTCTTCTTTGGGATCCACATCAACTTGATGGGAATCCTTGGAGTTAGGGGTGGAATTCGAGCCGAGTCGAGCTAGCTCGACTTGACTCGCTAAAGCTCGTTTCATTAACAAGCTAGCTCGACTCGACTCTTGCCAAAATGTATATGAGTGAAGTATGTTGGTGGAGTCACCCTCAAGAACACTCTAGTTCTTCTTCTTTGGGATCCACATCAACTTGATGGAATCCTTGGAGTTAGGGGTGGAATTCGAGCCGAGTCGAGCTAGCCCGACTCGACTCTCTAAAGCTCGTTTCATTAATGAGCTAGCTTGACTCGACTCGTTACTATAACGAGCTCAAATTCAAGATTGGCTCGACTCGTATAACTCGCGGGCTAGCTCATTTAGCTTGTTAAGCTCGTTAAAGATATGAACATTAGACCTTACAAATACGATAAAATATTAACTAAGAATTTAGCATGTGCATATGTGATCATGTACGTGTGAGTCTCTTGGGTGGATCGGACTTGAGCGGCTGGCCTTGTGCTGGGACACAAGGTGTTTACTGGCTATATTTTACTACCCCTAAAAACATCGATTTTTTACCGAGCTTAACGAGTTACCGGAGTACTCGTGAGATCGGCTCGTTTAACTTGGTATGTAAACGATCTTAAACTAAAGGTCGGCTTGGCCTGTTTCTTCGAGTTTGAGTCGTTTCGAGCCGAGTCACGAGCTACTCGTTTAGCTCCCGAGGTTCGATCTTCTCCCCAGCCCTACTTGGAGTTGTAGTCGTACTTGATGAAGTAGAACTTGACATAGTCTTGGGAACCCACTTGACCATGGCCTTAGCAGCTTCTTCAAATGAATCAGTCTCTTCTTGAAGTTTGTCCTTGCCTTTTAGTTGTGGTCTTGTGGTGGAAGATCATCTTGAGCTTGTGTTCCCGTGAAAGAAGTGGGGTCATACTTCTCTTGTTGAGGAACAAACTTCTTCTTAGGGTATTGATCTTCTTCCCACTCAACTCCATTGGCATTGAACTTTCGTCCAAAACCAACACCTTGATTCTTCTAGTGCCTTCCTTGCTTGCGTACAATTTCCTCAAATTTCTTACTTCCAGCAAGGCTCTTGTAAACACCTTTCTCTATAGTTCCCTTCGATAAGCTATTTTCTTGCTCAAGTGTAACTTGGTAAGAGAATCATTAGTGGAATCAAGAGAACTACTAGAAGCAACAATATTGGATTTAACATGCTTATTGTTACTACTAAAGGAAGAATCTTTCCTGCTCTTATTGCTAGGTTTTACTTGTGGCATATAAGTAGACAAGAGGAGACGTTTGGCAAGATAAGAAGAACTCTTCTTTCGAAGATCATCATTGATAGCTTTTAGGAACTCATGCTCTTCCTCTAAATTTAGCTTCTCAAAGCTTAGCTTCTCATGAGTCCTTAGGAGCTCTCTATGATCCTCTGGAGTTGTTTCATGAGCCAACTTAAGAGTGTTTAGTTCTTTAGTTAGATGCTCAATCTCCTTCTTATCATTGTCATTCATTTCATCTTGATTAACATGATTACTAGCAAGTTCATCATAGTTTTGATCACTAGTTTTGTCAACAAGTAAATCATCATCACCTACCAAATCATCTTCATCACTATTGAAATCAACATACTCGGGGTGTGATACCTTAGGGACTTTAGCCATGAAGCATATTCCAATTCCTTCATTTGGTGAGCCAAATATGTCATAGGAGTTGGATGACACAAGTTGAGACCGGCAACGCCTTCATCATGAGTATATTCAGAGTCGGAGTGATAGCTTCTCCCGGAGTAGTTGTCGGAGTCAGAACCGGATACACATTCATCAAAGTGAGCTTGATGTCTTCGTCTTGTGTACCTCTTTGATGACTTTTCCTTCCTTTCCGAATCCTTGCTTCTATGAGAGGGTCTTCGTTCATAACGATCATCTCTACTCCTTCTCTCTCTTGGAGGTGATTCATCTCTTCTACTTCTTATTTTTGGTGAATCTTCTCTTTTCTTGTAGGGAGTCGTACACTCATTGGAGTAGTGTCCGGGTCTTCCACAATTGTAGCAATTACGATCACGACTAGACACTGGTGCACGTCGGTCCTAAACAAATGATTTTTAACCCCTTTCCGCGACGGCATTCGGAACCATCGCCAAGTGAGTGTGGGCGATAGGGGGGTCCTTCCCACACGACCCAGAAACAGTCGGGGATATGACCTCCTAGCACACACGCTCGGCAAAATGAGGTCGTGTGCGACCGGCGAGTGCTCAAATACAGAAATATGTACAATAGTGCTCAAAAAAATATAATTGTACATGCGAAATCATTTACAGTCGTAAGTACATCCCACACAGTCAGTCACCACTAAACGTTTCCGTTCGTATATACATCCCACACAGTCACTACAAGGAAAACATTTGCGCAAGGTGGCGTAACGCAAAAAGTTTTGAAGAGAATGTTGTGTGTGATTGTTCATTGATCCAACATGGTTTATTCCTAGAAACTGTGTGCGTTTCCTGAGGTCATCTCCCATAGTGTTTTCTCATTAACCGTCTGCAATAGGAAAACCCAAGTAGCAAGCTAATTGGTGAATTAGCAGGCTAATTGCCCTATTATTAATAATCCATTTACTAATCTAATTGACATTCATATTAAGCACATAATATATTCCATTTCCATATTGAGGAAGAAGGATTTCATAATTGAAATACGTCGGGGTACAACATGATATAGCTTCAGCACTCAGCTACCCAATTACACAACTGCACCAGCAGCAAGTTTCACATGCAACATCTAGAACCTTTTGAAATTAGCATCATAGACGGTACATGGAGAGATGCATCTCATCTGGAAAACTGCTGAAGCGGAAGGCGAATATTGAGCCTTCATTCATGTTGAAGGTCTTTGCAACTTTAGGCCAGTGCCTGTGGATGATTGACTGTCCATCCTTCGACCTCTTCAGGAACACTTCAATATTGAACCGTGGGTATTTTTTTGACTATAAATAGTAGGATAAGACCCCACTGCAATTTTTATTAATAAAAAACTCAGAGAAGCAAAGATGTCTGAAAGGCTTGAGGTAAGTCCAAGAAACAAAAAGACTAAAAAACCTAAAACCTAGGAAACAAAGGAAGAAAGAAAAAAAAGAAAGAAAAAACTAAACAACCAACTAGCCTAAGAACGAAGTAATCACAACATGCTATCAAGCCAAACTGAAAATTGTCTCTCATGCTTCTTCCTCATTCTATATTTGAGAAGCTTCAGTTCCTCCAGAAATATGAACTTCCACCCTTGGAATGAAGGTGCAATATTTTCAAAATCTTATTGTTTCTGGTGATCCAAATGGCCCATGCTCCAAGAATGATTATCTCCATGTAAAATGGATACCTTAGCTTTTCTTTGAGGTCTTGGAATGCTTCTAACATAGACAAGTTTGGAGCTCTTGTTGGACAAATGAAGTCCCAGCATTGTTGAACAAATGGACAACTCCAGAAGAGATGGTGCAGTGTTTCTTCTTGTTGACAGCCTCCAACATCACAGTTGTAATCCTCCAACACAAAACTCTTCCTTTTAAGTAAGTTTCTGGTATTGACTCGATCATGAAGAAGTTGCTAGAAGAAAACTTTATGCTTTGGTTGGCATGAACTCTGCCAGATCCAGTTGAAGTGTGGGGGTGTCTGTTTGTGACCAATTAAGACTTTATATGCTTTGATGGAGGAATAGTGCTCAGTCCCCCAAATGTAACTCCATGTGTCTAAAGAGTCTAAATGCTCAGATTGTCTCATGGCTATACAAATGTCTTCCATTTGTAATAATTCCTCATAGGCTTCAGTTGTCAAGGGGAGGAAGAATAAATCCTGCAGGTAACCGTGGGTATTGTATGAAAACTTTCCTCGCCTCCTGACCACATAGGTGGTTTGATAGGTAATCATCAGTGAACCTTGAAAAAAAGGATGTGCATAAATATCTTATCTATATTGGAAATGGGGCAAAGTAATAAAAAGGCAAGGTATGATAGTTAGTACTATCTTGTAAACCTCAATGCTTCCCAGTGTTTCCCTGCAACACATATAAGGTAGTTAGTCATCAGGTTAAGTAAGGGTTCACATGCTATCAGTAAAATATGTTGATGAAAAATAAGCACATTGCAGATTCATCAGATTAATTCAAGCCACATGGAAAACCCATTTATCCAAACCAAGCATTATTAAGAACTAGGAAATATAGCACTTGTATATGTTTCTCGTGTATTAAGTGTAGCCAAATTCGATTTATTCCTCACATGGTATACAATAACAGAATGCATCCACAACAATTGAACATCGCATTGCAGAATTGAACCAAGCAGTTAACTAAACACCACAACAAATGAACCGAACGTTAACTGAGCACCACATTGCACAATATAACATACTCCTAATAGAAGATCAGATAGTTAACCAAACGAAGCATGCTTAATGACTTGGAAATATAGCAATTGTATTTGTTTCTCATGTATTTAGTACAGCAAAATTTGATTTATTCCTCACATGGTATACAATAACAGAATGTAGCCACAACAATTGAACATCGCATTGCAGAATTGAACCAAGCAGTCAACTAAACACCACAACGAGTGAACCAAACGTTAACTGAACACCACATTGCACAATATAACATACTCCTAATAGAAGATCAGTCAGTTAACCAAACCAAGCATGCTTAACAACTTGGAAATATAGCAATTGTATTTGTTTCTCATGTATTTAGTACATCCAAATTCGATTTATTCCTCACATGGTATACAATAACAGAATGCAGCCATAACAATTGAACATCACATTGCAGAATTGAACCAAGCAGTTAACTAAACACCACAACGAGTGAACCAAGCCACAACAAATGAACCAAGCAGTTAACTAAACACCAATTGAACAATATAACATACTCCTAATAGAAGATCAGATAGTTAACCAAACCAAGCATGCTTAACAACTTGGAAATATTGCACCCTAAAGAATTGAACATCACATTTGCAGAATTGAACCAAGAAGTTAATTGAACACCACATTGCACGACATATAGAACATATACACTATAGCAGAAGATTACATGGTAAAAGTAGATAGGACAATTCACTACAATTTGTTAAGGAAGGAAGTAGCTAGCAAACTGGACATGGGTCCTTATAGTGAGCAAATAAGACAAGCTACTCTTCATTGTCAGAGATATCGGTGACGATTGGCTCCTTGGACATGGAAGAGGGTGAGGCCTCCGCATCATGGGTGCCCTCGTTGTAGTGGTGAGTTGCCTGAGCCGCTCCGGGCACCAAACTGCTGGCTCTCGATATGAAGTAAGCATGTGCACGCTGAGAAAACACCTCATAGTCTTTGTCGAAGGCACCGACGGTGGCCTCGAGAAAACGCCATGAACTGCCGTTTAAAGCAGCCAACCGCGTCACGGCGTTAGCGCACAAGGCTTCAACGGTGGCCTCGACGGCGAGGTGCTCCTCCAAGATCTAGGGGGTTAGCACGAATGGCATCCATCGTGACATCATCCGCGCGTGCGGCCGTGATTTGCTTCTCCGCTGCCAAATGCTCCTTGAGGTCCTGGCTATACTGCGTGCACCATGGCTTAGGCCGATGCTTATTTGGTGGAGGGGTCGGTGATTTGGGTGGAAGGTGTCGCACTCGCGACGGCAGTCGGGGCATGTGGGATGTGGAATGAGGAGGAGGATGGGGGTAGGGTGTGGATTACCTGCCTGGATAGGCGAGGCCAAGCAGCATGAAGGAGGGTCACCGGCGAGGAGGTGGCGGCGCTGCAAGCAAGGAGTGAAGGTTTCAACTTGGAAAGGAAGGTGGAAACAGGGGAAATGTGGCTTTTGGTAAGGGGGAGGGGCACGGGGAGGTACATATTTCCACGGAAGCCAAAAATTTGGAATCGCTTCAGCCAAAAAATCGGCGCACAAAGTGTCATCAGACATGGTCCCTTATTCAGAGTGGGTTGTGGACTGTAGCCGTCACACCTTCTCGTGTAAGCCGTATGCGTACTATACTCCGACGGTGCTCCAAGATATTTTGTGCTGCATCTCACACGGTTGGTTATAATAAACCGTGTGGGAGCTACTTGACTTTTTGTCTTGATTTGAATTACATAATGGGGTCACAGCGGCCATGGGCGGTGTTTCAATTGCAAGACCTTTTATCTGCAGTGATCATGCAACTATATGTGTGTCATCAAAAAAATTGGAATTATTCAGGGTTCGTTTGGACATTTTTATACATTAACTGGGGTTTCTAGGCATTTTATGCACATAATTCAAATTTGAAATAGATGCACATGCTCCAGTGCATATAAACTAGTTAAAAATCAAATATGTGTCCTTGGTTGCATGCTTAGGTCCCATGTAAGAAATGGGAATGAATTTCAAACACAAGGGCATCATTGATTGCCGGCAAAACATTGAGATGCCTGTTTTTTAAAATTCTAGTAAATCTAAAACACATCTGAAATTCATGAAACTTGGTATGCTATCATGGAGCGGCATCAACATGATGTGGTAATTTTTTTGTCCCATTTGGGGCAGGTTTGGGTATATGCTTCTCACAAACCAGAGCTTCTCACAACAAGCATGATGGTTTCAGTAGGGAACGCCCCACCTTTGGGGACAAAATGATATCCATTGCCTCTTATTGCTTTCAAATTTTTTCCCGTGTCAACATAGAACAACAGGAGTGTTGTGTTATTTTTTGTGATTTTTCGGGGTTCGTTTGGACATTTTTATGCATCAACTGAGTTTTCAATGCATTTATGTGCATAATTCAAATTTGAACTACATGCACATGCTCCAGTGCATATAAATTGGTTGAAAAATCAAATCTGTGTCCTTGGGTGCATGCTTAGGTCCCATGCAAGAAATGGGAATGAATTTCAAACACCAGGGCACCGTTGATTGCCGGCAAAACATTGAGATGCCTGGTTTTTAAATTCTAGTAAATCCAAAACTCGTCTGAAATTCATGAAACTTGGCATGCTATCATGGAGCGGCATCAACATGCCGTGGTAAATTTTTTGTCCCATTTGGGGCAGGCTTGGGTATATGCTTCTCACAAACCAGAGCTTCCAACAACAAGCATGATGGTTTCGATAGGGAACGCCCACCTTTGGGGACAAAACGATATCCATTGCCTCTTATTGGTTTCAAAAATTTTCTCATGTCAACATAGAACAACGAGAGTGTTGTATTATTTTTTGTGATTTTTCGGGGTTCATTTGGACATTTTTATGCATTAACTGAGTTTTCAATGCGTTTATGTGCATAATTAAAATTTGAACTACATGCACATGCTCCAGTGCATATAAATTGGTTGAAAAATAAAATCTGTGTCCTTGGGTGCATGCTTAGGTCCCATGCAAGAAATGGGCATGAATTTCAAACACCAGGACATCGTTGATTGCCGGCAAAACTTTGAGATGCCTGGTTTTTAAATTCTAGTAAATCCAAAACTCATCTGAAATTCATGAAACTTGGCATGCTATCATGGAGCGGCATCAACATGCCGTGGTAAATTTTTTGTCCCATTTGGGGAAGGTTTGGGTATATGCTTCTCAGAAACCAGAGCTTCTCACAACAAGCATGATGGTTTCGATAGGGAAGATCCCACCTTTGGGGACGAAATGATATCCATTGCCTCTTATTGCTTCAATTTTTTTCTCGTGTCAACATAGAACAACAGGAGTGTTGTGTCAATTTTTGTGATTTTTCGGGGTTCGTTTGGACATTTTTATGCATTAACTGAGTTTTCAATGCATTTATGTGCATAATTCAAATTTGAACTACATGCACATGTTCGAGTGCATATAATTGGTTGAAAAATCAAATCTGTGTCCTTGGGTGCATGCAAGAAATGGGAATGAATTTCAAACACCAGGGCACCATTGATTGCCGGCAAAACATTGAGAGACTTTGTTTTTAAATTCTAGTAAATCTAAAACTCGTCTGAAATTCATGAAACTTGGCATGCTATCATGGAAGGGCACCAGACATGCTGTTGTATTTTCCGTGTCCATTTTGAGAGAAGGTACACTCGAATAATGACAGCCAACAAAGGCATTTTGAAAACAATAGCTGCCACTTTAATATCTCAAACGTTTGTATAATTCAAACCATGTGTGTTCGGTTAACCATTCACGTGACACCACGTGTCTTTGTTTTAATGGTTATAGGAGGTGCCATGTGGGCATATTCTTGACTGAACGGGAGGCATGCGAGCGCAGTCCGGTGCGCAGGCTCACCGGGAAGTGTACAAGATGTTCAACGCAGGATCTGTGCATCTCTTCAACACAAACGGTTCAAATAATGATATGCAAATTAAAGCCAGACTTCGGCGCTAAGCCAAGAGACACTGTGAGTTGTCAAAATATGCAGCTAAAAATCAATAGCACTATCTATTTTTTGCAACTAAAATTCAATAATTAAGCATAGATTTCATTCATACTAGAGATTAAGCAGTTGTTCTCATCGGGAAGCGAGACAGCCTTGGACCACCGCCTGCCTCGCTCCCACTGGTCTATTTTAATGGCGCCGCCGAGCAGCCGCACCCCCCATCCTCGCCACAGACACAATTCCTGTCTCTCCGTCCGCATCCTCGACGCCGCTCTAAGTCCTCAAAGCCGTCAGTGTACGAGGATGCCGCCGAATCTCCCCATCGAAGGGAGTGGCGACCTAGGGCTGTTGAAGCACGGGAGCACGACGTGAATATGGATAAAGAGGTTTTCATCCCTGGCGACGAGGTGGAGAACGAGGCTGCCAACAAGCAGAGGCGGGTCGAGAAAGAACCGCAAGCGACTCTAGCAGGCCTAGACTTCATCAACATCGTCCCCGATGATATGTTGATAGTCATCATATCCCTCCTCCCAATGAAATATCGGGCGAGGACAGCCGCCCTTTCCAGACGGTGGCACACCCTATGGCTCTGCACCCTTGTCGACCTCGTCGATGCCCACAAGCTCTGCCATGGCTATCGCCAAAGCATGGACGCGTTCTCCCAGATCCTCGGCAGTCACGATGGCCCAATCAAAGGCCTTCTCACGGGCAAGTTCTGTTCCAATGGAAAGGACCGAGCCAAGCTTGATGAGTGGTTCCGATCCCGCACCATAGATCAGCTCGAGAAGCTAAGTTATAATGATGGGCATATGCGCTTGCTGCCAACATCCACGCTCCGCTTCGCGCCCACGCTGTGCCTCGCCAAGTTCATGAACTGCCACCCCCCCCTTAATGACGCACCCGCTCTTTTTCTACCATGACTGAAGCACCTCGAGCTCGTCATCGTCCGCATCCCAAAGGATGACATGGAGCGCCTTCTCCGCGGCTATACTGCACTCAAGTTCCTTCGTCTTCAGGCGATGAATTGATCGAGTACCTTGCACATCACCTCTAGGACTCTCTGGACTATTTATGTGTGTTGCTGGTGCTGCAACGAGAGATCACAAAAGGGCGTGTAGCGTTGTTCAAAACTACATGTAGGCACTAACACATTCTCTTCTTTTGCAATGCATATTAGGCCTAGAGGTGGATGATGTTTATAACGACAATCACATCGAATGCCTGGATTTGCATCTCTCGAATATTACTTTCAACTCCTACCGAGGGACCCCACCGGAGATTACACTCGCCAGGTTCTTTCTTGCCAGAGCAAAGGTGCTGAGGACACTGAGGTTGAACACGCAGTTAATTAGGAAAGATCAATGGTATGATTATCTGAGCCGGCTGGTACTGTGGAATGGAAGTGCCTCCGAAAATGCCAAACTTCATATTGGAAGAGCATATGGCAAAGCAATTGGAAGTTATTGTGTCAAACCCATACATGACTTGTGAGCGGCTGATCTGTTTTCAGAAATGACGCAGCTTGCCATGTTTGAATTTGGGCGTTATAATCTTTGAATTTGAACCTTGCAATATTTATGGTATTTGTTATATTGAACCGTTTCTGTTCTCTTGTCTCAACGCAAACAGTTCATCCAGGTGAACCGCATGTCGTACATCGCACACACCTTGATCTGGCTGACCGTTTCTTTTGTGTTACCTAATCACAAACAGTTCATCTGAGTGAACTGTATGCTATACATCGCACACACCTTGATCTGGCTGACCGTTTCTTTTGTGTTGCCTAACCACAAACAGTTCATCCCAGTGAACCGTATGTTGTACATCGCCCACACCTTCATCTAGCTGCCTGTTTCTTTTGTTCCTCCTCATCGAAAACGGTTAATTCAACTGAAACGTATGCCCTGAATCGCACATGCAACTAAAATCTAAACTATGTTTGATGCATCCGTCATCGCAAATGTTTTGCGCCTTTTTTGACATTTTTCCACCAACGTTTATTGCATCGCACATAGTTTTGTCGAAGGGTCTCTGATCGTAGTGTCACGTTAGTAGCATCCTGCAGTAGTGAGAAGATCTTTTTTCATTGTAGGATCTTGACTTGGAGCTTCTCTCTTTGCTTCTATTCTTGTAGAACTTGTTGAAGTTCTTCACCATTAAGCTCAATTCTTCATTGGAGACTTGCTTCTCACTTGATGTTGTAGGAGCATGACTTGAAGCTTTGTAAGCACCACTTGACTTGTTGTGGAGCTCTTCCTTATCCTTGAGTGATGTCTCATGAGCAACAATTCTACCGATGACTTTCGTGGGCTTGAGATCATTGTAATTGAGCATCATTTAGATCAAGGTGCACACGGTATCATATTTTCGATCCAAGGCTCTTAGGATCTTCTTGGTGATGAATTTGCCGGTCAACTCTTCGCTTCCTAAGCCGACAATCTCATTTGTGATGAGAGCAAGCCTAGAGTACATCTCGGCGACTCCTTCACAATCCTTCATCTGTAACTTGTCAAGTTGACTTTGAAGCGCATCCAGTTTGGATTCCCTGACGGACTCGGTACCTTTCTGCATATCAACCAAAGTATCCCAAATTTCCTTTGCATTCTCAAGGTGGCTGATTTTGTTCAATTCTTCAGGGCATAATCTATTGAAGAGAATATTGCAATCTTGAGCATTGTATTGCAACATCTTTATTTCTTCCGCGGACGCTTCACGATCCGGTTCTCTTCCATCCTCAAAGAAATCACCTTGCAAGCCAACACACACAATAGCCCAAACGTCCGGGTTATGACCAAGAATATGCATTTTCATCTTATGCTTCCAACTAGCAAAATTAGTACCATCAAAGTAAGGACCTCTACGGTGGTAATTTCCCTCGCCAGACGCCATACTCTCCTAGGTTGTGAAACCAAGGCTATGATCACCAAAGCTATGGAAATCAAGGCAAATGGAGACCAAAGCTTTGATACCAGTTGTAGGATCGGAAATATGTCTAGAGGGGGGGGGGGTGATTAGACTACTTGACCAAATAAAAATCTAACCTTTTCCTAATTTTAGTTGTGGGCAGATTTTAGCAATTAGCACAAATCAAGCAATCAACCCACACATGCAATTTTAAGAGTGTAGCAGCGGAAAGTAAAACATTGCATATGAGGTAAAGGGAAGGGTTTGGAGAGTGCAAACGCAATGAGGACATAGAGATTTTTGGCGTGGTTCTGATAGGTGGTGCTATCGGACATCCATGTTGATGGAGACTTCAACCCATAAAGGGTAACAGTTGCGCGAGTCCATGGAGGGCTCCACCCACAAAGGGTCCACGAAGAAGCAACCTTGTCTATCCCACCATGGCCATCGCCCACGAAGGGCTTGCCTCACTCGGGTAGATCTTCACGAAGTAGGCGATCTCCTTGCCCTTAGAATCTTCTTGGTTCAACTCCACAACTTGATGGAGGCTCCCAAGCGACACCTAACCCATCTAGGAGACACCACTCTCCAAAAGGTAATAGTGTTGTGTTGATGATAAACTCCTTGATCTTGTGCTTCAAATGATAGTCTCCCCAACACTCAACTCTCTCACATAGATTTGGATATGGTGGAACAATGATTTGAGTGGAAAGCAACTTAGGGAAGGCTAGAAATCAAGATTCTTGTGGTAGGATTGGTATATCTTGATATCAACACATGAGTAGGTGGTTCTCTCTCAGAAAATGTATGCTGGAAGTGTAGGCACGTTCTGATGGCTCTCTCATGTATGGAGAAGGGGGTGGAGGGGTATATATAGCCTCCACAAAAAATCCAACCGTTGTACACACTTGACCCAAACCCGGTCAGACCGAATAGACGAACTCGGTGAGACTGGTTTAGTTCAAAATGTGACCATTAGGAATCTCGGTGGGACCGACTAGAACAACTTGGTGAGACCGATGGGCTAGGGATTAGGTCAAAACCTCATCTCAGTGGTGCCGATTGTGTCAACTTAGAGAGGCCAAGGTGAAGCAATAGGGCAACAGAGAATTGGTCAAGCCATCTAGGTGAGACCGATTGCTATTTTGGTCTATTTCGGTGAGACCGAAATAATGGCAACATGCAACAGAGAATTGGCAAGGCCATCTCGGTGAGACCGAGATCCGCATCGATGTGACCGAACTATTAGGGTTTCTGGCAGTGGCTATGTCATATGAACTCGGTGGCGCCGGATAGAAAGAATCGGTGGGGCCGAGTTGGACTTAGGGTTTTGACATATTTGGAATGATAAAGTGGTTGAGGGATTTGGAGCAATATCACTAAGCATTTGAGCAAGCAAGCCATTAAGCAACACCTCATCCCCTTTTAATAGTATTGGCTTTCCTATGGACTCAATGTGATCTTGGATCACTAAAATAGAAATGAAGAGCCTTAAGCTTTTGCCAATATGTGTCCTTAGCATTTTGAGGGGTCCACATCTCTAGTCCATTCCATTCCATGCCATTCATTGAACTTTCTGAAATATTAAAATTGAATGGACATTTGTTCAATGAGCTATATGTTGTTATAAATTACCAAAACAACCCGGGGATTAGTTCCAGTTTCTGCAATCGTTCTCTTTCCTCTTCGCTCTCGGAGCGAGCTTCCTCATGGGTGCAGCCTTTTTGCCCGCTTCCTTCTTGGTACTTGAAGCATTTCTGGTACAAGGTTTGGATGGCCAAAAGACAGACTGCCGAGAAGATGGGAAAGCTTCGACGGACTGCTTAGCAGACAGTTTAGCTATGCCGGACTGCTGAGCTAGTGGTGCTGCTATGGTGGACTGCTGGGTTGTAGGAGCAGAGGCATCAGAGTGCTGACCATGCATTGAAGCCATGCCGGGTTTCTGCATAGGTGGTGCCAGCTTGTTAGTGTGCCGAGGAGGCCATGTGAACGCGTTGGTTTGCTGAGCAGGCAATGTTGACACATTGGTATGCTGATCACGCGGCTGTGGACCGATAGATTGATGGGCAGTCGGTTTTGGATCTACAGACTGCTTAGCAGGCGGTTATGAAGCATCAGACCGCTTAGCAGTCCGTTCGACCAAGTTCGTCTGCTGAGCATGTGGTGCAGTTGGGTATCCACCCGCTGCTTCAACGGCCAACATCTGAACCGGTGGTGCATCTTCAGTAGTTTTAGGCCTTGCCACTAGCTTCTCTGGGCGGACGATGACATGGCATGTATGGCACAAAGTTGGGCGGGCTGATCGCAGGTTGATGCATCAGCCGTCGGATTACGAGTATTAGGTTCCTTGGGGGAAGAACACGAGAGCTGATGTGCCAAGGAGAGCGTCACCGGTTGAGGGGCGACATTGGTTGCTCTTGGCGGGGATTCAGGGATCTCATCCATGAAGTCTATTTTATTTTGTGGCCACTTGATGTGATGTAACAGTGTTTCTCCCAAGGTCCTATGTTCATCAAAGTCCCCTAGGACATTTTTCAGGGTAAATTCGTTGAATCCAGGCTTTACTTCAGTCACGTAGCACTTCACACAGCCCGGCTTCAATGGCACATTGTCCAACAAGAGCCCCCCTTCCAACAAGGGTGGGCAAACCCAGGCTATTGCACATTTTAATGTACCTTCATAATGTGTAAGCATGCTCTTCAGTCTATCTTTCATTCTAGATAGATCAGATATAGCATCATCATGAGCATCTGCAAAGTCAGTGTCGCCTGGGTCAGCTGATGAACAACTACTTGTGCGGTGTTGTCACGCAATAACCAGCATCCTCCATGCCCGCCTCCCCTCCCATCTGCTGGCTATCTGTAAGTGTTAGAGTCTTCTACATCATCATTGACTCCTCAATTTCCTTTTGCGCAGTCGGATACATGTCCTTCCTCAACCTTTCAAACAATTCATTCTGCTTCAATTCACTCCTCACTTCTTTTCATGCCGAGCCTCTCTTCTTTCGAACAGTCGGATACATGTCTAGACTTTGTTCGAAGTAAGTGTCACTACAAAAAAATACACTTCCGTGATGATACGTGTTTGTCACAGTAGGCCACGTTTTTGGTAATGCATGTACATCCATGATGATTTTACGACAGAATCAAGATAGTCATACATGTGCTGTTGTAGAAGTGTTCCATGACATTACCAAAATTATCATCACAGAAGTGTGCACTTCCATGATGATAAATGCCACGTCATGGAAGTGCTTTCGTCAAGGGTGACCGACACGTCGCATCCACCGTAACGGGTCACCATTAAGCTATTGAGTCCGGTTTTGGATCCGATAACCCGCTAGTAGCCATGACCAATGTGGATTTTCCACGCGTAAAATTCTCATTGGCCGATAGAACCATGTGTCAGCTCCATGTTTGCACAGGTGTCACTCATCCAATGGGCGAGATGCACCTATGATATGTTGACACGTGGACTGGCCCAAAAGTGGCCCATAAAGATTAAATGGCCAGCCCAACTAAAGGCCCACAAGATTTTGCGGACCATAATGGGTTGGCCCAGCTAAAGTCCCACAAGATTTTGCCGACAATAATGGGCCGGCCCAGCTAGAGGCCCACAAGATTTTGAGGACACTAGTGGGCCGACCCGTTAACAGGCTGCCATGTTTTGGGCCAAATGTCGGCCCATATTTGATCAAGTACATTAATAGCCTCCCATGTTTCGGGCCTAATAAAGTGTGACGCCCAAGATGCGTCTATATCTCCCACCTGTCGAGGCACGACTTAGAGGCATAACCACATTTTGGTTTTGTCGCAAGAAGGGTCATCTTCACACAATACCTTGTACAAGAACAAGGATAAATAAATAGTTGGCTTGCAATGGCCATATCACACAATGATCAAATAATTCATAGATCATTCAGAGTACACACATAGTCCGACTACAGACAGATCAAAATGAAAATAAGACAAACCCAAATGCTAAATCCCGATTGTCCGAACTAGGCACCACTACTGATCATCCGAAAAATAAACGTAGTAACGGCCAAGGTCCTCGTCAAACTCCCACTTGAGCTCGGTTGCATCACCTACATCGTTATCATCGGCACCTGCAACTGTTTTGGTAGTATCTGTGAGTCACGAGGACTCAACAATCTCAAAACCCGTGAGATCAAGACTATTTAAGCTTATGGGTAGGATGTGGTTATGAGGTGGATCTGCAGCAAGCGCTAAGCAAAATATGGTGGCCAACATACGAGTACAAGAGTAAGACGAGAAACTATGCAATGGTCATAAACTAGAAGTGATCAAGAAGTGATCCTGAACTACTTACGTTCAAACATAACCCCACCGAGTTCTCTTCCCGAACCTCGTCGAAAAGAGACCATCATGGTTACACACACGGTTGGTGTCTTTTAATTAAGTCAAGTGTCAAGTTCTCTACAACCAGATATTAACAAATTCCCATCTACCACATAACCACGGGCATGGCTGTCGAAAGTTTAAACCCTGCAGCGGTGTCCCAACTTAGCCCATGACAAGCTCACGATCCACTGAGACAATTGTCCATCGCGGGACCCTCCAATCAGACTAAGAATCCCGGTGCACAAGATATTTCGATAATGGTAAAACTATTCTAGCAAGACCTCCCGATGCACCGACCTAACCTGATAGGAGGTGTGCGGTCTCATTCTCAGGGTACACCGGATGGGTCAGCCTACAGGTATATACCAAATACCTCAAGTTTCCCTGAGGAGGCCCCACAGTTTGCCCGGTTTGGACCAACACTCATGAGCAGCACTAGCCCGGGTTGTTGATTAAGTCTGCGAGGTCCGGAAAGTCCCTATGCAAGTTTTAGTTGTTATTAGGCAAATAGTAAAACCAAGGTTGGGCCTTGCTGGAGGAGTTTTATTCAAAGCGAACTATCAAGAGGGGCCCATAAACCCTCATCGTGTTAGGGACGCAAAATCAAGGAACATAACACCGGTATGATGGAAACTAGGGCGGAAAGAGTGGAACAAAACACCAGGCAAAAGGCCTGGCCTTCCACCCATTACCAAGTATATAGATGCATTAATTAAATAAGAGGTATTGTGATATCCCAACATATCCATGTTCCGACATGGAACAACCTCCAAGGCACCTACAACTAGCAACGCTATAAGAGGGGCTGAGCAAAAGCGGTAACATAGCCAAACAACGATTTGCTAGGAAGGTGGGTTAGAGGCTTGCCATGGCAATAAGGGAGGCATGATACACAGGTGGTAGGTAGCGCGACATAGAGATAGAGCAAACAACTAGAAAGCAAAGATAGAAGTGATATCGGGGGTAATGATCATCTTGCCTGCAAAGTTCTCAGGGTTGTCGAAAGCTTGCTCCTCATAAATGTACTCAACAGGATCATCGTTCACGAACTCGTCTCCCAGCTCTACCCAAAGTAGGAACACAAGCAACAACACAACAATCAATCACGGCGCAATGCACAAGCAACATGATGCAAGACATGGCATGGAATGCAAGTTATGATGTGCGATGCATATGGGTACTCCGAAAGGGAAAATGATGATCATGGCATCAACTTGGCAAACCAAGCATGCCATTGGAAAGATTAAGTGATTTCGGTCGAAATCGATATAAGGATCACCGGAAACGGATGCACAATTTGCAAATGATGAGCAAAACAAAATTGATGCAAGGGAAAAGGATGATCATGGCATCAAATTGTCAAACCAAGCATGCCACTGGAAAGATTGAGCGATTTCGGTCGAAATCGATATAAGGATCACCGAAAACGGATGCACAGTTTGCAAATGACGAGCACAACAAAAACGATGCAAAACTGCGCTTAACAGCATCATAGCACTTAAAATGCATCAAGAAACTATGCTACAACACTCCAACATAGCAACAAAGCACATGGCGGTAAAGTACAGGTGAAGCTCTACAAATCATGAACACTGAGCTCCTGCTAGAACTCACAAAAACAATCCTAAAATAGCATGGAAAAAATGCAAATGACAATAGGTTCACAGACTTGTAAAAATACTAAACATGGCATAAATAGCATCAGGTAGCAATGTTTAGAGCTAGCAAACAACATGTTATAGGAACATATCATGGAAAACAAAGACATGGCATGCTAGTACTAAAGGCAATGAACAAAACTCCCTTACTGAACTTTAGTCAAAGATGCACAGAAAAGATGGTAGCATCAATGCAAACATGGCAAGTGATATGAACAGTTTCAGACTTGGTAGAAAAACATAGCATGGCAAACAACAGATTCATGATAGCAACTTTGCAAGCTCATGACACTCACCACAAAGCATTTCATCGCATAACAAGGTAACTAACAGTAAGAATACACAATTATGAAGCTAAACATGGCAAGAGCAAGTTCATAGGGTGCATGGATAACTAGCAAAACACATGGCAAGAGCATGTAATGACAAGATGCACTGCTCCATAATTACAACCAGAGGCTTGTATGGTAGAGCATAACCATGTCTTCAAAACACTCTTACTGAACTTAATCAAAATATGCATGGATCTACTTGTGGAAACAGGTCAACATAGCATCATAATGTATCAAGAAGAAGACTTAGCAGAATTACTAAGTGTCTGAAATCAGCAACATCATGTGGCCTACTTTGCATGCTTGTGCTAGTCACCATAGAGCTCATAAAAATATAAGGCTTACACCATTGTAAAGATGGAATGAAGATGCTCCAAAACATGTAGACATGATGTTCAAAAGATGCACACACGAAATGCAATGAAAAAGATAAATCAACAAGTTATGATGGATTCCAGCAGACAACATCATATAGCACTTTTGCAACAAAGATTCAGGCATTAATAAGGATAGTAACATGCATGCAAATGACACTAGAATGTATAGCATCACGAGACGAACATTTCGATATATCATATGCGCAAATCAGAGCTACGAGCATGGAGATATGACAGGACAAAGAGGGTCACATGATTTAGATATTTCGGGACTTGAAAGGAAAATATCACCTCACAGATCTAGGGTTCGTCCGTGGCATGCGAACCAAGGCGGCGGCCGAGCTCGTCGGAGATGAAGGAGATGGCCGGAGTAGCGGGGTCTGGCGAGGCGGGGAGAGGCGGCGCCGCACGGTCGTCGGAGGCGGGGCGCGGTGGTGGCGGCGACCGACGACGGTGGGGTCGGGCAGCGGAACGGCGGAGTCGAGGTGGCGGGCTCTGGCGCGGGCCGATGATGGCGGACGGCGGCCGGCGATGGCGGGTCGTGGCGGAGGCGGGCGGCGCGAGGTGCGGGCGCGGGCGGTAGGCAGCTGCGAAGGCGCGGGCTCGCACAGGCCGGACCTGGGCCGCGCGGTGGTGACAGGCGGCGGTGACAGATGTAAGCTCTGATTCACCGGGGGCGGCGGCGCGGACGCATTTGGCCGTCGGCGGACGCGTCTGGTGGCGGCGGGAGAGGGGGAGCTAGGGTTTTACCCATGATTTGAGGAGGGGGAGGTGTTTATATAGGTAGGGGGAGCTAGGAGAGTCCAAATGCGGTATGGTTTTCGCCCACACAATCGTGATCCAATGACGGATAGCATGAAGGGGGTTTAGATGGGCTAGTGGGCTGTTGTGGAGGGGTGCTGGGAGGCAAAGAGAGAAAGGGGGTTTTACGGTTATCAGGTTAACCGTTGAGGCATCAAATGACCTCCAAATGGAACGAAATTTGACAGGCGGCCTACCGGTGATGTACCAAGGCCACTTGACAAATCTCGGCCCATTCCGAGAACATTTTTATCCCGCTCACGAAACGAGAGTTGAGTGGTGCAATGGGTGCATGTGTAAGTGTCAGATTCCAAAACGGGCAACGGGGAAAAAGACCGGATGCATGAGACGAACACGAATGCAAATGAGATGCACATGATGAGATGAGATGAAATGCATGACATGAACAAAATACAAAACGAGGACAAAACCCAACCACGAAGAAAATAACATATAACATAGCTGGAAATGGCAAGAGTTGGAGTTACAATTATGGAATGTTACATCTGGGGCGTTACAACTCTCCACCACTACAAGAGGATCTCGACCCGAGATCTAGGTCTGAAAGAACTCCGGATTTTCAGAACGGAGGTGATCCTCGCGCTCCGAGGTGGCTTCTTGGTCCGAATGGTGAGACCACTTAACTTTCAGGAATTTGATTGACTTGTTGCGAGCTTTGCGCTCAGTTTCCTCAAGAATGGCAATGGGATGCTCATGATAAGACAAATCTTCTTGGATGTCAATCTCTTCGAAGTTGATAGTGCGCTCAGGCATCTTGAAGCACTTGTGAAGCTGTGACACGTGAAACACATCATGCACATTTGCGAAGTTGGACGGAAGCTTGAGTTGATAGGCGAGGTCGCCTCTTTTGCCAATGATCTTGAAAGGACCCACGTATCTCGGGGCAAGCTTCCCTTTGATACCGAAGCATTGAGTGCCTTTCATTGGATAGATGCGGAGGGAGACATGGTATCCGATCTCAAAAGCCAAGTCACGGTGCTTGTTATCATAGTAACTCTTCTGGCGCGATTGCGCGGCTTTGAGATTTTCACGGATGACTTTACACATTTCTTCATCTTCTGTGATCAAGTCATTTCCAAGGAGTTGGCATTCACCTGTCTCGGACCAATTGAGTGGAGTATGGCACTTTCTTCCATATAGAATTTCGAATGGGGCCTTGCCCGAATTTGCTTGGAAGCTGTTGTTGTAGGAGAACTTGGCATATGGGAGACAATCTTACCACTTCATACCAAAAGAGACGACACAAGCTCTGAGCATGTCTTTGAGGATTTGATTGAATCGCTCGACTTGGCCACTTGTTTGAGGATGGAAAGCTATGCTGAAGCGAATGTTGGTGCCCTTGGCCTTCTGGAAGGAGTCCCAGAACTTAGAAGTGAAAATGCTTCCGCGGTCTAAAGAGATCAATTGCGGAATTCCATGCAACGAGGCAATTCTGGAGGTGTATACCTCTGCCAACTGAGCTGCCGTGATAGATTCTTTGATTGGAAGGAAATGAGCCACTTTTCTAAGCTTGTCGATGACAACTAAGATAGCATCATTACCACGCTTGGACTTTGGGAAGCCAGTGACAAAGTCCATTTCTATATGATCAAACTTCCATTCTAGAATTGCAAGAGGTTGGAGGAGACTAGGTGGTCATTGATGTTCTGCTTTCACCCTTCGACAGACATCACATTCATTCACGAATTGAGCAATCTCTCGCTTCATTCGAGTCCACCAATATGATTACTTGAGGTCATGGTACATCTTCGAACTGCCTGGATGAATGGAAAGAATAGAATTGTGTGCTTCGTTCATTATGACCTTCTTAGATCACCTTTTTTTGAACCTTCCTTAGATCACCTTTAGGGACCACAATCCAGTTCTCGAAGAATAAGGTGTCCTTGTCATTAATGCAATATCACTTGTATTTGGATAAGCCCTTGGCAATACCGTGTTTCACCTTCTTCACCATGGTATCAAGGAGTGGTGCCTCACGAATTTGGTCTTCCAAATTTGGAGTGACTTGAAGGTTGGCAATAAAACCTTGATGTACAACTTGGAGGTTGAGCTTACGGAAAGCTTCACAAAGATCCAGTTGGAATGGCTTGAGAATTAAGCTGTTGCAATAAGCCTTTCTGCTCAAAGCATCTGCAATCACATTCTCCTTGCCTGGAGTATATTCAATGCTTGGATTGTACTCTTGAATCATTTCAACCCAACGAGTTTGCCGGAGGTTGAGGTTGCGTTGAGTGAAGTATTTGAGGCTCTTGTGATCGGTGAAAATGTCCACTTGCCTTCCCAACAAGAGATGTCTCCATGTTATTAATGCATGGACAACTGCCGCCAAATCATGATCGTGAGTTGGGTAGTTCCTTTCGTTTGGCTTCAACTGACGAGAAGTATAGGCCACAACTTTCTTCTCTTGCATTAACACGACACTGAGACCTTGCAACGAGGCATCACATAAAACTTCGAATGGCTTGGACTCATCAGGAGGAGTTAGGACCGGAGCTGTGACGAGTTTCTCTTTGAGAGTGTTGAAAGCAACGTCACACTCAGGAGTCCAGGAATACTTGACATGCTTTTGGAGGAGGTTGGAAAGAGGCTTTGCAACCTTTGAGAAATCCTCGGCAGTAGCTTGCAAGACCAAGGAAACTGCGGAGCTTCTTGACATTCTGAGGAGGTTCCCAGTTGACAATTGCAGAAACCTTTTCTGGATTAACAGCAATGCCTTTGGCGGAGATGATGTGGACAAGGTAAAGAACTTCATCAAGCCAAAACTCACATTTGGAGAACTTTGCGTAGAATTGATACTCTCTGAGCTTGTCGAGCACCAATCGCAAATGTTTGGCATGATCCTTCTTATTCTTGGAGAACACCAAGATACCATCGAGATACACCAGGACGAATTCATTGGTGTAGGTGTTGAAGATGAAGTTCATCATACGAGAGAATGTTGGAGGGGAATTGACAAGGCCGAAAGACATGGCAGTATATTCATAATAACCAAAGCTTGTTCAGAATGCTGTCTTAGGGATATCTTCTTCACGAATGTGAATCTGATGATAACCCATGTGGAGGTCAAGCTTGGAGAACACCTTTGCACCTTTGAGATGCTCGAAAATCTCATTGATGTTGGGAAGTGGGTACTTATTCTTGATTGTCTTCTTGTTCAATGGACGGTAATCGACGCAAAGTCGGTCTGTGCCATCCTTCTTCTAGACAAAAAGAACACCACAACCCCATGGAGATGAAGTCAGTCTGATCAGACCCAGACATTCTTGTTCATCGAGCTATTTCTTCAATTCTTTCAGCTCCTTTGGTCCAAGCTTGCATGGACGCATGCAAACGGGTTCAGTACCAGGCTCAAGATCGGTAACGAACTCAACTGGCTGGTGAGGAGGAACACTCAGAAGCTCTTCTGGAAAGACATCTTGGTACTCACAGACAACTGGAATCTGAGAAATAGCGTCTAACTCGCCATTCTCATTGAGAGAGAACAACGGAATGGTTTCATCACGAGCGGCATAGATGATCACATCCTCAGAATGGTGCATCAATTTAATTTCCCTGGCAGCACAATCAAGAGCAGCCTTGTGCTGAGAAAGCCAGTCCATGCCAAGAATTAGATCAATATCCGAGTCGCCAAGAACCATTGGAGAAGCCAGAAATTTATAATTTCCCATATTGATGGAAACATACGGAACCACCAAACGAGAACTCAAGTGCTTTACCGGGGAAACAACCGCTAATGGTTTTTCCAAACGTGCCGAAATGAAATCATGCTTCATGAAGAACGGTGTTGACATGAAACAATGCGATGCACTAGTATCGAATAAAACTTTAGTAGGAATAGAGTTAACCGAGAGGTTACCCATGATCACATCTGAAGAAACCTCTGCTTGAGATGCATTCAACATCTTCACCTTTTGCATGCTTTGGATTGTGCATGACAACTGCATTGCTTGAAGACCTCACAGGAGGAGGAGGCGGAAGGCGGCTCTGACTGCACTTGTTTGCATAGTGACCTTTCAGAACACACTTGTTCCAAGTAACCTCTGAGAGCGGACGATGATAAGGAGGAGGAGGATCAACTATTCTCGGAGCTTGAGTCTGAGACTTGTTCTGATAGCCTGGGTTGGGGGGGGGGGAAGATCCACGGCCACCTGAGTTCTTCTGCTGGTAGGACTGATGAAACGGAGGAGGTGGAGGAAGCCAGAACTTTTGTTGATTAGCTGCCACTTGAGAGGAAGAATACGAGTGAACCGCATCCCTGATTCTCTTCTTTGAAGCCTCACACTTGAGCTGAGCAGCTTCTTGCTTGGGGGCCATGTTATAGAACTAATCGAACTGAGTAGGCTCAACAAGAATGAGTGCTAACTGCAGGTCCTCTCTGAGGCCACCCCTGAAGTTGTAGATCATGCTCATTTCATCAGGAACGTCCTGCCTTGCGAAGTGAGCAAGTTTCTAAAACTAGATGTTGTATTGATACGCGGACATGCTTCCTTGCTTGAGATTTCGGAATTCCTCACGCTTGCTCTCAACACCACTTGTTGGAATGTGATGAGCTTTAAAATCCCGGTAGTAGTCAGTCCACGTAATCACTTGACTTGCTCTGGAATCTTTGTATTGTTGATACCAATCAGCAGCTTGGTCCTTGAGCTGAAAAGAAGTGAACTTGACGTAGCCCTCAGGACTGACATTGCTACATTCAAAATGCTTGCTGATGTCCACGAGCCAATCATCGGCGTCCATGGCCTCAACACAATTGCTGAAAGACTGTGGCTGATTTGCAAGAAACTGGTTGAGGGTAGAAAACTGAGGCTGATTGTTGAATTGCCCTTGACCTTGATTTCCTTGGTTGCGCTCTTGCAAGAGTTGCAAAAGCATCTGGGTATTGGCGCTGATGGCTGCCATGACAGCTTGCCATGCCTCTGGGGGCGGAGGAGGTGGCGGAGGCGGAGGGTTCGCGTGATCCCCATTGTTGTGGTCCGGATTCAGACGTGTTGGAGGAGCCATCCTGAAGAGGGTGATATCCGTTAGAACCAAGATAGACAGATAGACAAGCAGAATCAACGGATAGAAATTGCAACATATAGTCTTCGCAATAAACATTCGAACAGACATTGAACGATTGAATTCCAAAGTTAACATTACACGATCATTAAGGTGAGAAGCCACTTTAAAAGAGATTGATGAATGCAACAACAAGGTACAACTAGAACAAAAAAGTGGTAAGGATCACCCAATCACATACCAAATATCTGCAAGAAGAATAACTAAGAGCTACCTGAATTCCCACCTATAAACTCCCAAAACTTTCTGGTTATGCAATCTGGTGTTGGGGATACAGGGAGGCACAATATATTTCACACAACTAACAAGCCTTACGCTCTAACACATAACCAAGAAAACTCCGGAAATCGTGTACTTCAACCTTCGAAAAGCATCCGTTATACGAGCTGTGGCAATACTCCCGAACTCCCTCCCCAGTATTGGGTGGCGTTGAGGTTATCTCACCACTAACTGCATAAAAGAGATTCTCGATGTTGGCGAACTCAGGTATTCCAAAACTGCAACAATAAAATTGTGACGACAACACCTCGGAGCTCAACTCCCCGTGACACTGCCACAACCCCTAAATGTCAGGAGGCACCAAGAACAATGTTCTCGTCACAAGAATATTGGAACGATCCCAATATACCCGTGTGATCCTAATTTTTTTAGTGAAAATGAGGAGAGGAAAGTCAAAACATCTATGTCAGGAGACCTCATCAGAGCGACGAAGGGGGCTGAGGAGTAAAAATAATCCTACTCTCCGATATATATAATCCTAAGGCTCCAAACATTTTTGTTCTAGACTCAACAACATCAGTGATTCGATCAAGCAGGGGGCTCCTAAGTCGGGAATGGCTCTGATTACCAACTTGTAACGCCCAAGATGCGGCTATATCTCCCTCGTGTCGAGGCATGAGTTAGAGGCATAACCGCATTTTGGTTTTGTCGCAAGAAGGGTCATCTTCACACAATCATATGTACAAGAACAAGGATAAATAAATAGTTAGCTTATAATCACCATGTCACACAACGATCAAATAATTCATACATCATTTAGAGTACACACATAGTCCGACTACGGACGGAATCAAATGAAAAGAAGACAACCCCAAATGCTTAATCCCGATCGTCCCAACTAGGCACCACTACTGATCATCCAGAAAAGAAACGTAGTAACGGCCAAGTCCTCGTCAAACTCCCACTTGAGCACGGTTGCATCAACTGCATCAGTATCATCGGCACCTGCAAATATTTTGGTAGCAGCTGTGAGTGATACGTCTCCAACGTATCTATAATTTTGATTGCTCTATGCTATTATATTATCTATTTTGGATGTTAATGGGCTTTATTTTACACTTTTATATCATTTTTCGGACTAACCTACTAATCGGAGGCCCAACCCAAATTGCTGTTTTTTTGCCTATTTTAGGGTTTCGAAGAAAAGGAATATCAAACGGAGTCCAAACGGAATGAAACCTTCGGGAATGTGATTTTCTCAATAAACATGATCCAGGAGACTTGGAGTATGCGCCAAGAAACAACGGAGGAAGGCACGAGGCAGGGGGCGCGCCTACCCACCTGGGCGTGCCCTCCACCCTCGTGGGCCCTCCGTTGCTCCACCGACGTACTTCCTCCTCCTATATATATCCATGTACCCCCCCCCCAAACATCCAGGAGCACCACGAAAACCTAATTCCACCGCCGCAACCTTCTGTACACGAGCGATCACATCTTGGGGCCTTTTCAGGAGCTCCACCGGAGGGGGCATCGATCACGGAGGGCCTCTACATCAACTCCATGGCATCTCCGGTGATGTGTGAGTAGTTTATTTCAGACGTACGGGTCCATAGTTATTAGCTAGATGGCTTCTTCTCTCTCTTTGGATCTCAATACAAAGTTCTCCTTGATCTTCTTTTGCGGTGTGTTTGTCGAGATCCGATGAATTGTGGGTTTATGATACAGAATATCTATGAGCAATATTTGATTCTCCTCTGAATTCTTTTATGTATGATTGGTTTATCTTTGCAAGTCTCTTCGAATTATCAGTTTGGTTTGGCCTACTAGATTGATCTTTCTTGCAATGGGAGAAGTGCTTAGCTTTGGGTTCAATCTTGTGGTGCTCGACCCCATTGACAGAAAGGGAACCGACACATATTGTATTGTTGCCATCGAGGATAAAAAGATGGGGTTTATATCATATTGCATGAGTTTATCCCTCTACATCATGTCATCTTCCTTAAAGCATTACTCTATTCTTATGAACTTAATACTCTAGATGCATGCTGGATAGTAGTCGATGTGTGGAGTAATAGTAGTAGATGCAGAATCGTTTCGGTCTACTTGTCTCAGACGTGATACCTATATACATGATCATACCTAGATATTCTCATAACTATGCTCAATTCTATCAATTTCTCGACAGCAATTCGTTTACCCATTATTTCTATTGCCATTTATTTTACTTTGCATCTTTATTTCTCTTTATCATAAAAATACCAAAAACATTATCTTATCATATCTATCAGGTCTCACTCTCGTAAGTGACCGTGAAGGGATTGACAACCCCTTTATCACATTGGTTGCGAGGTTCTTATTTGTTTGTGTAGGTGCGTGGGACTTGAGCATGATCTCCTACTGGATTGATACCTTGGTTCTCAAAAACTGAGGGAAATACTTATGCTACTTTACTGCATCACCCTTTCCTCTTCAAGGGAAAACCAACGCAGTGCTGAAGAGGTAGCAGTGAGTCACAAGGACTTAGCAATCTCAAAACCTGCGAGATCAAGACTATTTAAGCATATGGGTAGGATGTGGTTATAAGGTGGAGCTGCAGCAAACGCTAAGAAAAATATGGTGGCCAACATACGAGTACAAGAGTAAGACGAGAAACTATGCAACGGTCGTAAACTAGAACTGATTAAGAACTGATCCTGAACTACTTATGTTTAAACATAACCCCACCAAATTCTCTTCCTGAACCTCGTCGAAAAGAGACCATCACGGTTACACACACGGTTGGTGTCTTTTAATTAAGTCAAGTGTCAAGTTCTCTGCACCCAGATATTAACAAATTCCCATCTGCTACATAACTGTGGGCACGACTCTCGAAAGTTTAAACCCTGCAGGGGTGTCCCAACTTAGCCCATGACAAGCTCACAATCAGCGGAGACAATCCTCCGTCGCGGGACCCTCCGATCAGACTCGGAATCCCGGTGCACAAAATATTTTGACAATGGAAAAACTAGTCCAGCAAGACCTCCCGATGCACCGACCTAGCCTGATAGGAGGTGCACGGTCTCGTTCTTAGGGCACACCGGATGGGTCATCCTACACGTATATACCAAATACCTCAAGTTTCCCCGAGGCAGCCCCGCAGTCAGCCCGGTTTGGACCAACACTCATGAGGAGCACTAGCCCGGGTTGTTTATTAAGTCCACGGGGTCTGAAAAGTCCCTATGCAAGTTTTTAGTTGTTATTAGGCAAATGGTAAAACCAAAGTTGGGCCTTACTGGAGGAGTTTTATTCAAAGCGAACTATCAAGAGGGGCCCATAAACCCTCATCGTGTTAGGGACGCAAAATCAAGGAACATAACACCGGTATGACGGAAACTAGGGCGGCAAGAGTGGAACAAAACACCAAGAAAAAGGTCTATCCTTCCACCCTGTACCAAGTATATAGATGCATTAATTAAATAAGAGATATTGTGATATCCCAACATATCCATGTTCCAACATGGAACAACCTGCAAGGCACCTGCAACTAGAAGGCTATAAGAGGGGCTGAGCAAAAGCGGTAACATAGCCAAACAACGGTTATCTAGGAAGGTGGGTTAGAGGCTTGACATGGCAATAAGGGAGGCATGATAAACAAGTGGTAGGTAGCATGACATAGCGATAGAGTGAACAACTAGAAAGCAAAGATAGAAGTGATATCGGGGGTAATGATCATCTTGCTTGCAAAGTTCTCAAGGTTGTCGAAAGCTTGCTCCTCATAAACGTACTCAACAGGATCCTCGTTCACGAACTCGTCTCCCGGCTCTACCCAAAGCAGTAACACAAGCAACGGAACAACAATCAATGACGGCACAATGCACATGCAACATGATGCAAGACATGGAATGGAATGCAAGGTATGATGTGCAATGCACATGGGTACTCCGAAAGGGAAAAGGATGATCATGGCATCAACTTGGCAAACCAAGCATGTCACTGGATAGATTGAGTGATTTCGGTTGAAATCGATATAAGGATCACCTGAAACGGATGCACGGTTTGCAAATAACGAGCAAAACAAGAATGATGGAAAATTGTGCTTAACAGCATCATAGCACTTAAAATGAATTATGAAACTATGCTACAACACTCCTACATAGCAATGAAGCACATGGCAGTAAATTACAGGTGAAGCTCTACAAATCACACCGAGCTCCTGCTAGAACTCACAAGAACAAGCTTAAAATAGCATGGCAAAAATGCAAATGACAATAGGTTCACAGACTTGGTAAAAATACTAAACATGGCATAAATAGCATCAGGTAGCAATGTTTAGGGCTAGCAAACAACATGTTACAGGAACATATCATGGAAAACAAAGACATGGCATGCTAGTACTAAAGGGAATGAACAAAACTCCCTTATAGAACTTCAGCCAAAGATGCATAGAAAAGATGGTAGCATCAATGCAAACATGGCAAGTGATATGAACAGTTTCAGACTTGGTAGAAAAACATAGCATGGCAGAAAACAGATTCATGATAGCAACTTTGCAAGCTCATGCCACTCACCAGAAAGCATTTCATCACATAACAAGGTAACTAACAGTAAGAATACACAATTATGAAGCTAAACATGGCAAGAGCACATTCATAGGGTGCATGGATCACTAGCAAAACACATGGCAAAAATGAAGTTCATGTTGGCAATCTGCCAGCAACAATATTTAGCAAACGTAGAGCATAGTAATGACAAGCTGCACTGCTCCATAATTACAACCAGAGGCATGGATGGGTAGAGCATAACCATATCTTCGAAACACTCTTACTGAACTTCATCAAAATATGCATGGATCTACTTGTGGAAATAGGTAAACATAGCATCATTATGTATCAGGAAAAAAACTTAGCAGAATTACTAAGTGTCTGAAATCAGCAACATCATGTGGCCTACTTTGCATGCTTGTGCTCGTCACCACAGAGATCATAAAAATATAAGGCTTGCACCACTATAAAGATGGCATGAAGATGCTCCAAAACATGTAGACATGATGCTCAAAATATGCACACACCAAATGCAATGAAAAGACAAATCAGCAATTGATGATGGATTCCAGCAGACAACATCATGTAGTACTTTTGCAACAAGATTAAGGCATCAATAAGGATAGTAAATGCATTCAAATGACACTAGCATGTAGAGCATCATGAGGCGAACATTTCGGTATATCCTATGCGCAAATCAGAGCTACGAGCATGGAGATATGGCGGGTCAAAGAGGGTCACATGATGTAGATATTTTGGGACTTGAGGAAAATATCACCTCATGGATATAGGGTTCGCCCGCGGCACGCGAACCGAGGCGGTGGCCGAGCTCGTTGGAGATTAAGGACATGGCCGGAGTAGCGGGGTTCGGCGAGGCGGGGAGAGGCGGCGCGTCACGGTCGTCGGAGGCGGGGCGCAGCGGTGGCGCCGACCGGCGATGGCGGGGTCGGGTAGCGGAACGACAGGGGGTGGCAGAGTCGAGGTGGCGAGCTCCGGCGCGAGCCGGCGATGGCGGCCGGCGGCCGGCGATGGCGGGTCGCGACGGAGGCGGGCGGCGCGAGGTGCGGGTGCGGGCGGCAGGCGGCGGCGGAGGTGCGGGCTCGCGCAAGCCGGATCTGGGCCCCACGGGCCGTGCAGCGGTGATAGGTGTCGGGCTCTGAGTCGCCGGGGGCGTGGCGCGGACGCATCCGGCCGTCGGCGGACGCGTCCGGTGGCGGCGGGAGAGGGGGAGCTAGGGTTTTACCTGTGATTTGAGGAGGGGGAGGTGTTTATATAGGTAGGGGGAGCAAGGAGAGTTAAAATAACGTGCGGTTTTCACCCACATGATCGTGATCCAACGACGGATAGCATGCAGGGGGTTTAGATGGGCTAGTGGGCTGTTGTAGAGGGGTGCTGGGCTGCAAAGAGAGAGGGTGTTTTACGGTTACCCGGTTAACCGTTGAAGCATCAAACGACGTCCAAATGGAATGAAATTTGACAGGCGGCCTACCAGTGATGTACCAAGGCCACTCGACAAATCTCGGCCCATTCCGAGAACGTTTTTCTCCCGCTCACGAAACGATATTTGAGAGGTGCAACGGGTGCATGTGTGAGTGTCGGATTCCAAAATGGACAACATGGAAAAAGACCGGATGCATGAGATGTACATGATGACATGAGATGAATTGCATGACATGAACAAAATAAAAATACAAGGACAAAACCCAACCACGAAGAACATGACATATCACATAGCCGGAAATGGTAAGAGTTGGAGTTACAATTTTGGAATGTTACATCCGGGGCGTTACATAAAGGCCCATATCAGATCTGACCCGTTAAAAGCCTACCACATTCTGGGCCAAATTATGGCCCAAATCAGATCCGGCCCTTTAAGAGGCTTTGGGCTAAATTATGGCCCATATCAGATTCGGCCCGTCAACTAGACACTATGCTTTTGGGCCCACTTGCTAAAGGCCCATTTAGTAATTCGACCTGATATTAGTTTCTGCCTATTAAAGGCCCGTTTAACATTTTGGCTCTATATTTATTTCGGCTTGTTAAAAGACCGTCATATAGTTGGGCCTAACTACGGCCCAGTTTGCATCGGGCCTTCTCACAGCTGCTAATCTGATTGGGCCAAACAAGGACCGAGACAATTTTGGCCCGTTAACGGCCCGTGATGTGATTGGCACAATTTTGGGTCAGGGTCTATTTCAGCCTGCTGTCGGCCCATGAGCTGTTCGACACATTTCAGGCCCAAGCTACTTTTCAGCCTACTAAAAGCCCATTGAGTTTTCTTGCGAAAATAGGGCCGACGGTTTACTCGGCCTATTAAAGGCCAGAATCTACTAGTGGGCCAGTTTACATTTAGGCTTGTTAACGGACCAAGATGACTGGGCCCATGATGCGGATCATACATAGTGATTTGCATGATGACCCGATTATGTACCGTAATTTTACGGTTTGGCCGGTTTACAGCGAAGACAGGATATATACAGTAAAATAACTGCATCATCATGAATAAGAAAAAACCTAGACTGTACAATAAAGAAATTACGACATATTACATCCACTGGGCATCAAAGTTCGCCACTATGATAATAAAGCACAAGCAGACAGCAGATTACATACACTGGGCATCAAAGATTGCCACAAGTGCAAATAAACACATCGACAAAATAATATACAAAACCGACATCACTTCAATAGAGTTCAAGAAAGGTTATCCCTGCTCGCGAGCTGCAGCGCAAGCAGCTAAGCAAGCTGATGGGACTGCGCTTGTTTGACACTTATATCCTCCTCACTCTAAAAGATAAACAAGCAGACAGATGACAGGTTTTACACATATAAGTATCGGTGCTGACAATTCATCACATTTCTTAGTGACGAATAAAGTGACACAATTTAAAATAGCATTAACACAATATGGTATTGTTCAGGTTAAGACATGACAGGAAATGACATTGTGAAGGAGTTGGCAGCTTCACGACACCACTAGATTACGGATCAAGAACTCATAAGTATCAATGGTTACTGTGCTGTCAATTTATCCCATTTCAGATTGGCAAATAAAGAGACGGTTTAAATAGTAGTAGAATGATATGACATTGTTCATAGTTAATACATTGCAGAATGTGACATTGTGCTATAGTGGGTAGGTTCAGCACACCACTGGATTACGGATCAAGAACAGAAGCATACATGCAGTCCAAAAAAGATCACTTGCTTTGTATAATACCATGCAGTTACGGATCAAGAACAGAAGCATACATGTAGTTACATGGTATGAAGAATGAACTTGGTTGTACAACTGAAAACTTAAATTGAGAAGGACAAACTTTTGTTTATTAACTACATAATAAACTTTAAACATGCAATTTGATGCAAACACCAAAAATAAACAACTGTTGCAGTCATGCCTAACCAAATATACACAACAAAGTTTGAAGTCTTGAGAAGGACAAACTTACACTATTGGTGAAGACAGACTCTATAGAGCCCTTGTCCATGCTGATGGGGGGGGGCAATTCAAGAAGTTTACCACAAAATCTTCTTCATAAGCCGTCGGGGGAAACGACACCTATGGGATCCCGGGGAATCCCTTCCTACGGTTGGCGGGCCGTGGGGCTGTGCAAAGAGCAGGTCTAAAAGATCAGTGCACGGGGATTTTTACCCAGGTTCTGGCCGCAAACGATGTTTAAAACCCTAGTCCTGTTTTTGTGTATATTTGGTGTTCTTGAGCTCTTGAACTAGCTGTGGTGCATGCCCAGTCCAAAAAAGTCTGAATCCTTCCACGGTACGCCTTGGGCCTCCTTTTATATGTCAAAGGGGTCGCCACAGTGGCACACTAGAGGCGGAAAGTACCTACAATGTAAAAGTTTATTGCCTGGCACCGTAGGACAAATGCATTTAATACGCTGCCGACGTGCCCTCTTGGTTTATCAGGGACGGCAACGATGCTCATCCCATCCGTTGCCGCCTCACCTTGCTTCGACACACGTCCAAGTTGACGAGGCATGCAGCGCGATGCTAGCTGGCTGGTTGCTGAGTTGGTGTGGTGGCAGGGTCTTCACAAAGATCTGCATGACACCACACAATTGCTTGACTAGTTGGCCTAGAAGCTTCATGCTACCACACAGGCGCTTGCCTAGTTGGCGGGCTGGTTGCCGCGTCAGGACGGCCGCGAGGTAGCGAGACGTTGGTGGGTGCGGGCCTAGCTGTGGCCGTGTAGATGCCCCCGGCAAGGGTCTTACCGGGGCCTCGTGGCCGTCCCCGGCAAGGATCTTGCCGGGGGTCTTCATCTATCCCCGGCAAGGATCTTGCCGAGGGTCTTCGTCTTCTGGTTCTTATCTAGGCTCGCATGCCCTTGGTCTTCACAAAGACTGCATGCCACCACGCGGGCGCCCCCGAGTCTTGGTCTTGACGTTATCGATGGTGTCAGAGCTCTTAGGCTCAAGGGTGGAGGCCTCACTGCTGTGGGGCGAATTGCCCCGGCAAGGCTCTTGTCGGGGCTATGTAGGCCGCCTCGGCAAGGGTGTTGCCGGGGGAGATCCATCTTGCCCCTTTGCTCTTCATGCCTCTGATTTGAGTGCTGCATCGGCAGCCTTGTATCTTTCCTTCCTCTGTCGTGCCAAGCATGGCCACAGGTGTGGCTACGACTACCCGTGCACAAGTAAAGGGGTACAGAAAGGCCCCTGCTTTTGTACACCGACAGGAGCCTCCGGGCCTAGGCCACACATAAGCGTGAAGCATTGCTGGGCCAGGCCCAGAACGGTGCGCAGGCATGTGAGGCAAAGTTTTAACCATGGTAATTCCTTCACCATTTGCTCTTCCCCATGACTCGTATTGAGTTTGTGACGCGGGGGTCATGCATGGAACGGTCGCAGCGCGCTTGCATCACCTCGCAGTTAATAGTAAAGAGGCAGCCCGCATCTTCCCCATAAAAAGAGGTAGCCGCAGGTGAGGAAGTCCTGGATTAGGGGGTCCCCGGACGTCCGGGCTATGTGACATGGGCCGGACTGGTGGGCCATGAAGATACAAGATAGAAGGCTTCCCGCCTGTCCGGGTGGGACTCTCCTTGGCGTGGATGGCAAGCATGGCGTTCGGATATGACGATTCCTTTCTTTGTAAACCGACTCTGTACAAACCCTAGCCCCCTCCGGTATCTGTATAAACCGGAGGGTTTAGTCCGTAGAGGCAGTCATAATCATACAGGCTAGACATCTAGGGTTTAGCCATTGTGATCTCGTGGTAGATCAACTCTTGTAACCCCTATACTCATAAAAGTCAATCAAGCAGGACGTAGGGTTTTACCTCCATCAAGAGAGCCCGAACCTGGGTAAACACCGTGTCCCCTGCCTCCTGTTACCTTCGACCCTTAGACGCATAGTTCGGGACCCCCACCTGAGATCTGCCAATTTTGACACCGACATGGGTGCTTTCATTGAGAGTTCCTCTGTGCTGTCGACAAAGGATTCTATGGCTCTTTCGATCAATAATCATACTGTTTCGGGGGAGATTTCCCCCCCGGGAAAATTTTTCATATTCGGCGGCTTCGCGCTATGTGCCAACTTGATTGGTCACCTCGAGCAGATCGACAGCTATGCTCCTGGTCATCAGATCAGTTTTGGGAACTTAAACTATGTCACTGATACCCGAGGAGATTTGATCTTCGAAGGGTTCGCGGCCCCAATTGACGCTCTGGCCTTAGATCTGGAGCAGGCCAACAGGTTCGAAGACGGGAGTCTAGATCCTACCGGACTCTCTGCACTTATGGAGCTTGCTGCCGGAGAAGCACCGGACACTCCGCCGGATTCTAGGTCCAAACTCTCGAGGTCCGTGTCAAGCGGGCGCCTCCTAGAGACTTCGACTCCGGACAGCCCCACTGACTCTCATTTCTCTATCCAACCCTAACCTTTAAATGAGGCCCTGGACTTAATGCGATCACTCGCCATTACGTAAGGATCACTTTCGAACTACGCCCAGCCCAGACTAGGGGCTAAGAGAGGGGAATTTTGCGTCCCACCCACAACCCACTTCATAGCCACTGTCGAAGATTTAACCGACATGTTGGATTACTCCTCCGAAGACATCCATGGTATGGGCAATGATGCCGGAGACGAACAAGGCCAAAACCCTTCGTTTACCGGCCGATGGACGGCCACTTCCACATACGACGTGTACATGGTGGATACAACCAAAGAGGATGGCGATGATGGCAAGGAGAATCCGGTTGAGGACAAGCCTGCCGAAGCACCTCCAAAACATCCACGCTAGCGGCACCGCTAAAAATTGCGTCGCCAAAAAGACAGCAATACCGGCACCAAAGAGAATAACACTCCGGAGAACGCCGAAGACCCTGAAGCCCCAGTAGAGCTAACATCCGAACATGATGATTGGGAGGATGGCCAAGTAAACCTCGACGATCCTGTCGGGGACAAGGACTTGGAGGATAGTAATTACCTACCGATCTCCGAGGAGGTTGTGAGCCTCGGCGACGAAGACTTCATCATGCCAGAGGAATCCCTCGAACAAGAGCGCTTTAAGCGCCGGCTAATCGCCACTGCTAGAAGCCTGAAAAAGAAGTAGCAACAACTTCAAGCTGATCAGGATTTGCTAAACGACAGATGGACTAACGTCCTGGCAGCCGAGGAATATGGCCTCGCACCTGCAAAGAGCTACCCGAAGCGCAAGCTACTGCCACAATTTAACGATGAGGCCCCGGAGCCCATGCCGCCAATGCGCGATGCTAATAGACCTGACCGACCGCTGCGTGGCCGGGACAGAGCGGCAGCTCAAGCCAAACACCACCCGCACTACCTCACCATTGAGGCAGAGAAACAGCACCCCCAGGATACACCTCTGACCTACGACAGGACCTGGACAATAGAGCCAGTCATACCAGATGAATTTATGTATCAAGGGGGCATGCTCCAATGTGCGAGGATGGCCATCAGACTTGGCGTGATAGAAACAACCTCACACGGGCCGAAAACTGCATATAGGCTCCGTCTGAACTACGCCGCGATGTCGCCCGGTATAGAGGCGCCGCACACCCCCTATGTTTCACCCACGAAGTAATGGAACATCAGTTCGCAGAAGGGTTTAAACCCTTTAACATCGAATCATACGACGACATGATAGATCCCGCAGTCTGGATAGAAGATTTTCTTCTCCATATTCACATGGCTCGCGGTGACGATCTACATGCCATCAAGTACCTCCCGCTCAAATTAAAGGGACCAGCTCGGCACTGGTTAAACAGCCTCCTAGAGAATTCTATTGGCACCTGGGAAGATCTGGAAGATGCCTTTAGAGACAACTTCCAGGGTACCTATGTATGGCCCCCAGACGTCAATGACCTCAGTCACATAGTTCAGCAACCCGGAGAGTCAGCCAGGAAACTATGGACAAGGTCCTTAACTAAAAAGAACCAAATTGTCCACTTTCCAGACGCCGAAGCCCTAGCGGCCTTTAAACATAGTATCCGGGACGAAGGGCTCGCCTGACACCTCGGCTAAGAGAAGCCAGATTCCATGGCAGCCATTACAGAACTCATGAACCGCTTTTGCGCGGGAGAGGATAGCTGGTTAGCCCGCAACAACAATGGTACCAGTGACGCAGGTACCTCCGAAACAAGAAACGGCAACGGCAGGCCCCGACGCAACAAACACAAGTGTTGAAGCAACAATGATAATACAAAATACACAGCGGTCAATGCCAGATTCAGTGGCTCTAAATCCGGTCAACGGAAGAGGCCATTCAAAAATAATAAAGGTGGTTCATCTAACTTGGACCGAATACTCGATCGACCTTGCCAGATTCATGGAACGCCAGACAAGCCTGCCAACCATATCCACAGAAGCTATTGGGTCTTCAAACAGGCCGGTAATCTGAATATCGAACATAAGGAGAAGGGGTCACCTAGCGAGGACGACAACAACGAACCTCATCCGCCGAATACAGGGGGACAAAAGAAATTTTCCCCGAAGTCAAAATGGTGAATATGATATACGCTACTCATATCCCCAAACAAGAGCGCAAGCGCTCTGAGGGACGTCTACGTGATAGAGCCAGTCGCCCCAAAATTCAACCCTTGGTCTGCCTGCCCGATCACTTTCGATCGCAGAGACCATCCACTAGTATCCGTCACGAAGGCTCGACCGCATTGGACCTTGACCCAATTATTGATGGATTCCACCTTACGCGAGTCCTCATGGACGGCGGTAGCAGTCTTAACTTGCTCTATCAGGACACGACCCATAAAATGGGTACTGAATCGTCAAGAATTAAACCCACCAAAACTACCTTTAAAGGAGTAATACCTGGAGCAGAGGCCCGTTGCACGGGCTCAATCACATTGGAAGTCGTCTTCGGCTCGGAAGACAACTTCCGAAGCGAAGACTTGATCTTCGACATCGTCCCCTTCCGAAGTGGCTATCATGCACTACTCGGACGAACCGCATTAGCTCGCTTCAATGCGATCCCACACTATGCCTACCTCAAACTCAAGATGCTCGGACCATGCGGTGTCATAACAGTGAACGGAAACACGGAGCCCTCCCTCCGTACTGAGGAGCACACCGCGGCCCTTGCAGCGGAAGTCCAGAATGGCCTTATTAGGCCAAATACTACATCGACAGTCAAGCCCCCGGACACTTTTAAACGTGTCTGGACCACCCTACAGAGTGACGATCAAGACCGTCAGGAGCTCGATTAGCAGTTCGGCCTTCGTCTCAGCCCCAACCGCATCGCGGCATATGTACCACACGTACATAACTAAGCACTGAAGATACCATGGGCAAAGACGGAGGCATATTAAAAGTAAAATCCACAATACGTCTCGACCCTATGTGGACCCCCATTTCATTTCTCTTTTCCTTATTTTTTCTTTTTCAGGTTCCTTAAACCCACATCAACTTTTGATGGTACCAAGGCACCGTTTCCAGTCCCTTTATGAAAAACCGATCATTGATCCTCTTGAAGGATCACACACCAAGGAGCAACGCTGCGTAGACATGCGGCAGAGTATCTAAAGGATCTTTAAAGATCTCCTCTTCCTCTTTAGGACCCATACATAGCTTTCCCTGCTATTCGGCATGTAAAATAGCCTGGATGCTTGTCACATCATTTGTAAAAATATGTTTTGACGTATCAATCAGACTATAATGGAAACAGTCTTTCGCCTAACGTACTCGGCACTGGCTGATTTCCTAATCTGTATTCCTTCTTTTTTTCTTGTCTGATTGCCATGTACACCTTGGTACGACCAAAATCGCCAGGGGCTCCATTCGGCCACGTACATGTCTTAAAGATAAAATAAGTCCGAAACACTTTTATAGTGCAAATTCGGCGTCACGAATATAACATTATATGCATCGGCTCTGAATCATGTGTTTGGTCAATAGTTGGGTTGCCCGGCTCCTATGGTTATTGCCTTACGTTCTGCTTTTTCGGCTAAGGCAGTAAAGGGAGAACTACTATGATTGTGTTTCCGGCTCATCCGGATAAACACCTGAGTAGGGAAAGCCAAAAAATGACTGTCATGGTGTGGCGAGAGTTGGTCAGCTATTCGGCGACTAAGTACAAATCTCTTGCGATTTTGCCTGCATTATGCGAAGGACCGGTCTATGCCTGGTCAGGCGTCTATAGCACCCAAGTTCGGATAATCAAGCAACACTAGGGCCTGCGCCTATAAACCTCATTGTCAAACTCCTATGGCTAAGTGAGAGCGATAAAGCCACATAGTCTGATTGCCTAGTTCACCGCACTGACACCTCCTTCAAGGACCACGCTAGTTGGGTCAAGTGTGTCTAGGTGCCATTCTGAACACCCCCGTACTACCCACGTGGGGGCAGAATCCGATGACTGGCCAACTCTCAGATACCGTAAACGGCCGCTTAGGACGAAAGGATTTCAAAGTAAAACAAGAAACACATTATACGCAAGCCTTGTTTTACAATACAAAGTACAAGCATTACAGGTACATTCATTCAAAAATAGTGTCCTTCGAACATTGGCTCTCTACAATGCGGGAACCCTCCAAGACATCATCGAAATACCGCTCCGGCGTGCGGTGCTCTTTTCCCACGGGCGGTCCCTTGGTTGCCAGCTTGATAGCGTTCATCTTCGCCCACTGCACCTTGACACAGGCGAAGGCCATCCGGGCACCTTCGATACAGGCCGGCCGCTTTATGACATCAAGCTGGGGGCAGGCGCTGACGAGCCGCTTCACGAGCCCGAAGTAACTGCCGGGTATGGGTTTGGCTGGCCAAAGTCGGACTATAATATCGTTCATGGCCAGTTCGGCCCCCTATGTAGCTCGGTCAGCTGCTTCAGCTGATCGCTGAAGGGCACCGGATGCTTTGGTGCAAGGTACTACGACCAGAACAGCTTCTCTATTGAACTCCCCTCTTCGGCTCGGAAGAACTCCGCAGCATCGACAATACTCTGGGGTAGATCCACAAACGCCCCCAGAGAGCTCCCAACGCGGGTCAGTAATATGTACCTCCTCCTTACAAATTTGCTTTGCATGTTAAAGGCCTTACCCGCCGCGATCTGCTTTGCTTCTTGGATCTCCTGGCAGGCGCCTTGGGCTTCAACCCGGGCTGCCTTCACGCTTTGGAGGGCCTCGGCAAGTTCGGAATCTCGACCTGAAAGCTTGCGCTCTACGGACTCACATTTGCCTATGGCATCCTTGAGCTCTTGCTGAACTTCCTCCACCCATGATTCATGCTTTTGGCAGGCGGATCGTTCCCCCTCCGCCTCCTTCTTGGCCTCGGCTAGCGCATTTTTGAGGGTCTCGACCACAGACGCGTCAACTGTGAGCATAATTACAAAACTCAACAAGATAGCACAACAACAAGTCATAGCATGTCAAATGTGAATCGCATACCTTGCTTCTCCACCAACATTTTGTTCGTGCGGATGAGCTCTTCATTGGCTCGCTGCAGCCACCTCTTTAGTTTGGAAACTTCATCGGCATGGGCGGCTGCCGCCAACTTCGACACCTGTTTCTTCAAATACACATGTATGTTAATCTCCTGCGAAATAGTCGATCCTCTGTTAGGTTTTTTCTTTGCGAACGCCGAACGGAGTCTTAGGGGCTACTAACTATACACAGGCATTCTGTTTATTTAAACCACGTACCTCAAAGCCTGCCAGAAGGCTAGTATAGGCCTCGTTCAATTCGTTCTTAGCGGACCGAACCTTTTCAACCACCACACCCATAAGGGTACGATGTTCTTCAATGATGGAGGCGCTCTGAAGCGCTTCCATCAGAGTGTCCGGCGCCTCCGGATTGACAGAGGTCGCCGGAGGAATCGACGCACCCCCTTCTTTCGAAGGAGGCTGCTCGCATGATTCCCGAGCCGTACTGTCCTCCAGGATGATATTTGGTTGGGGGCCGAATTGGGCATGGCCCCCGTCGCTAGTCTCCTTGGGGGTCAGCTCCCCCATGTTCTCGGCTACAGAGGTATTACCCTCGGACGCCACCTTGATGGATTCCCGCACCTCTCCGTGTCCTGGAGAGGCCCTTTGGTACAACACTTCGGTGTGGTCTGTA
This sequence comes from Triticum urartu, assembly GCF_003073215.2. Lineage (NCBI taxonomy): Eukaryota > Viridiplantae > Streptophyta > Magnoliopsida > Poales > Poaceae > Triticum > Triticum urartu. The sequence continues at coordinate 224,361,009 of NC_053022.1, forward strand.
GCAGTGGGTGGAGAGGCCGGCGGAGGCGACTCGCTCGCCATCATGTCGGAACCTAGCGAATTCCAGGAGGACGGTGATCGCCGGGGAAGATCGCGGGACGGACTACAATACATGATTCTGTGCGTTAGAATCACAAGGCATAAAGCCGGATACATAAGTTATCCTTAAATACTTACGATTCGGCCGAAGGCTTCGGCCTGGGGTTCCATTCGGGGACGGCTTCGGTGTCCGATTCCGAATCGTCTGAAAGGGAGAGTTTCCCCTTCTTGGATGCTTCCACCTCTAGATCTGCGGAAGCTCCCCTTTTATTCTTTCTCCCCTTGGGGGAGAATTGTCCTCCTCCTCTTCCTCCTCGTATTCATCATGGGAGGAGAGAGCTTCAGTGTTTTCGGATGATATGTCTGAAGGACATTTTCGGCGAAGGCCACTCCGGACCTCCTTGCCCTTCTTCTTGGCCTTCTTTTCAGGCGCTGGAACCAACATCTTCGTCAAAAGAGGAATACCTGGGTCTTCGGGCAGGGGAGCCAGACACTTGATCTGCTCTGCATTCTTCGTCCAGCCCTAGGAGACAAGGGGAGGGGCTGAACTTAATCCTTGGATCTACAAATCAAGGGTATGATTAGAAATCCGAAAAACTTACTGGAGTGGCTGGGTGAGCGCAGTCATGGCCGAGGTCTTCTGATAGAGGCTAAGGTGTCCCGTCTTTCGATGAGATGGTGGCTATCATTTTGGAGGAAGTCAACTTTGACGATCCGACTACGAACGTGCGAGGACGTCGCGCCTTAGCAATCGCTAAACCAACTCTGAGAGGTTATTGACCACGCCAGAGCATGATCAACCTGACCAGGAAGGTCTATTTCCTGCAGGCAAATGAAGAACAAGCAAGCAACTAAGATTGCAATCTGGATATTGCGAATATAAGAGGAAAACTTTATTGATCAAGGTGAGGTTCTGTGACGCCTTTGTCTGGTCGTTGAACACAAGTGAAGTATGCGAAGTTGCAGCTATGGCGAACTTTAATCTAAACAAAAACCGAAGTCTAAACGATGCCCTAAGGGCTGTATATATGGAGTAAGAGGGGGGAATTTCATGGCCCATGGAGGAGGGGTCCGAAACCAACTCAAACTCTTGTTTCCCCACACATACGGACTCTGAAAACAACCTACACTTAAGTATTTCGAAAATACATGGGCCTGGCCCAATAATAAGGTGACGCAGCACCTAGAATAGCCTCTGGACGAAAATTATGAAGTGGCATCTTGTATATTTCGTTCAAGGCTTCGTGCACTCATTATGGTGGCTTTAAAGTCCTGAAATCATCACTTGAAACTCCGTTCTTGTTTCCCTTGTGCATGACATCATCTCCATGCTTGTTCTTGCTCCAATGTTCACCCTTCTCCAAGCTAGGCCCTTCATTTGTAAACAAAACAAATGTATCCAATTTAGGCAGCATCACATTCTCATGAACATTAGAATCATTACGAAGAAATGAAAGTACCTGATAATTTAATTGGCATGCGCGAGCTCTAGTAATTGGTCCAGTATGTATAGCAGCAGGGGCAGTGGGTGTAACAATGGTGTTGATGTCCTCCTCATCCTCCCCTTCTTGAAATGAATTCGTCCTCGACGGAAGCTCATCTTCCTCACCCGAATAAGGCTTGAAATCTGCAATGTTAAAAGTGGGACTAACCCCAAAATCTACAGGAAGCTCAAGTTTATATGCATTATCATTTATTTTCTCTAACACCTTAAAAGGACTATCAGCACGTGGCATTAGCTTTGATTTGCACAAATTAGGAAATCTATCCTGACGCAAATGTAACCAAACAAGATCTCCAGGTGCAAACACAACATGTTTTCTACCCTTATCTCCAGCAAGTTTATATTTAGCATTCATACGCTCAATGTTTTCCTTAGTTAACTCATGCATTTTTAAAATCAATTCAGCGCTTTCTTTAGTATCAAAATTAACCTTCTCCGAAGATGGAAGAGGTAAAAAATTAGGTGCACGAGATAGGAAACCATACACAATTTCAAAAGGGCACATCTTAGTAGTAGAATGCAAAGAGCGATAATAAGAAAATTCAATATGAGGCAAGCATTCTTCCCACATTTTCTTATTATTCTTCAAAACAGCCCTAAGCATAGTAGACAAAGTTCTATTGACTACTTCAGTTTGACCATTAGTTTGGGGGTGACAAGTAGTAGTAAAAAGCAGTTTAGTCCCAAACTTAGCCCATAAACATCTCCAAAAGTGGATAAAAAATTTAGTATCACGATCTGAAACAATAGTATTTGGCACAGCATGCAAGCGAATAATTTCATGAAAGAACAAATCAGCAACATTAACATCATCATCGCTTTTATGACATGGTATAAAGTGTGCCATTTTCGAGAATCTATCCACGACTATCCCTCCCCTTATTTGCTCGAGGTAAGCCTAAAACAAAGTAGATAGATATATCCTCCCAAGGAACACTAGGTACAGGCAAAGGCATATATAAACCATGAGGATTGAGTCGTGACTTAGCTTTTTGACATGTAGTCCAGCGAGCAACACAACGCTCAACATACCGTCTCATTTTCGGCAAAAGAAATGTGTAGCAAGTACATCCTCCGTCTTCTTCATGCCAAAGTGTCCCATTAATCCTCCTCCATGCGCCTCCTACAACAACAAAAGACGAACATAGCTGCTGGAATGCATAGCTTGTTAGCATGAAACACAAATCCATCGTTAACGACGAACTTGTGCCATGTTCTACCTTCTTTACAATTCTGCAATACATCTTTAAATTCAGCATCATGCACATATTGATCTTTGATGCTCTCCAAACCAAATATTTTAAAGTCAAGTTGTGAAAGCATAGTATAACAACGAGACAATGCATCAGCAATAACATTTTCTTTACCCTTCTTGTGTTTAATGACATAAGGGACAGTCTTAATGAATTCAACCCATTTAGCATGTCTATGGTTCTGTTTTGCTTGACTTATAATATGTTTCAAAGATTCATGATCAGAATGTATAACAAATTCTTTGGGCCGTAAATAATGTTGCCATGTTTCTAAGGTCCGAACAAGAGCATATAATTATTTATCGAAAAGTATGCAACAGGTTTGCCATCTTGTAATAACACACCTCCTAATCCAATTCCACTAGCATCACATTCAAGCTCAAAAGTCTTATTAAAATCAGGAAGTTGGAGTAAAGGAGCATGTGTCAACTTATCTTTCAATACCGTGAAGGCTTCTTCCTGTGCGATACCCCAAACAAAAGGCACATCCTTCTTTGTAAGCTCATTGAGAGGTGCAGCAATGGTGCTAAAATCTCTCACAAACGCCTATAGAAACCAGCGAGTCCAAGAAAACTCCTCACTTGTGTGTCCGTTTTGGGCTTCGGCCAACTCTCAACAGCTTCAATCTTGGCTTTATCAACTTCAATTCCCTTTGGAGTAACAACATAGCCAAGAAACGATACTCGGTCGGTGCATAAGGTGCACTTCCCAAGGTTACCAAACAAACGTGCATCACGTAGAGCAATAAAAACAGCACGTAAATGTTCCAAATGTTCCTCCAAAGATCTGCTATAAATCCGTATATCATCAAAATAAACTACCACAAATCGTCCAATGAAAGCACGTAAAACTTCATTCATTAATCTCAAGAAAGTACTAGGTGCATTAGTTAACCCAAAAGGCATGACTAACCACTCATATAATCCAAACTTAGTTTTAAATGTTGTTTTCCATTCATCTCCCAATTTCATACGAATTTGATGGTATCCACTACGCAAATCAACTTTGGAGAATATTGTAGAGCCACTCAATTGATCAAGCGTGTCAACTAGCCTAGGAATAGGATGACGATAACGAATAGTAATATTATTAATGCCTCTACAATCAACACACATACGCGACGTACCATCCTTTTTAGGCACTAGTATAATAGGAACAACACAAGGACTAAAAGATTCGCGTATATAACCTTTGTTGAGCAGCTCCTGTACTTGACGCATAATCTCCTTCTTTTCCTATGGAATTTTACAGTATGGTGTACGGTTGGGTAGCGATGCACCGGGAATTAAGTCAATTTGATGCTCAATCCCTCGAATATGTGGTAATCCCAGTGGCACGTCTTGTGGGAAGACGTCAGCGAACTCCTGCAAAATGTTAGTGACAGCGGGGGGCAAAGAGGAAGGCACGTCCTCGAATGAAAATAATGCCTCTTTGCACACAAAAGCATAGCAAACAGATTTGCTAAAATCTAGCTCATCAATATCAGATTTGGTGGCAAGTAAACATGCATTTTCAATTTAATTTCAGAAACAACACTAGATGATTTATTATTAGGCTTCATTTGTTGCTCAAATTCTTTTGCTACAATCTGATTTTCACTGTTATGTTTCTCCTGTTTTACTTTATTAGCTCTATTAATATCATCTTTCAAAATGGAATCAGGAGTCATAGGAAGCAAAGTAATACTTTTGTCCTTATGAACAAGAGTATACTGAATGTTTCTACCATGGTATACATATTTTTTATCAAATTGCCATGGTCTATCAAGTAACAAGGAACATGCTTACATAGGTACCACATCACAATCAACATATGTAGAGATACTAAAATGCACACGAACAGTACGTGTTACCTTAACCTTGCTGTTGTTGTTGAACCATTGGATGTAGTAAGGATGTGGATGTGGTCTTGTGGTGAGAGATAGCTTCTCCACCATCTCCATGCTAGCCAAGTTGTTGCAGCTCCCTCCATCTATGATGACACGAACAGAATGTTCCTTCACAACTCCCTTTGTATGGAACAAATTATGCCTCTAATTTTGCTCAGCTCGTGTAACCTGCACACTCAAAACATGTTGACCAACTAAATATTCATACCTGTCAGCATCTTCAGTAGCCATGTATTGCGTCTCATGATCAGAATCATCTCCACCGTGTTCTTCACTTGTAATAAGAGCCAAAGTCTCCTCATCATAGTCAATAGTGGACTCATACCCACCATCCTCAGTAACAATCATCACACGCTTAGATGGGCATTGTCTCACATAATGACCTCCACCCTTGCAACGACGACAAATAATATCATGTGTTTGCCCTGTTGATGCCATGGATGAAGAAGAGCTCTGTGCAGGCCCAGAAGGTGTGCTCTTGGCAGATAGTGGTGGTTGTGCCTAGTTTCTTGTATCATGGTTGGTGGTGGCAGCTGATGGAGGTGTCGGTGCAGCAGAATGTGTGGAAGTAGAAGACGCACGTGGTGTCCATGATGAAGGTCGACCTGTAGAAAAATTAGTTCGTGCCAATGCCCGTCGATTCTACACTTCACGTTCAGCTTTGCAAGCAAGATGGAATAAACGAGTGATATTATAATATTCCTTATACTCTAGAATGGTCTGAATCTCTTTATTTAATCCACCCATAAAATGTGCAAGCATGGCTTCATTATCCTCAACAGTACCACATCTAATCATACCAGTTTGTAATTCCTGATAAAATTCTTCTACCGAATTTTTTCCTTGTCTCAAACGCTGTAATTTTTGAAGCAATTCACGTTGATAATATGGTGGAACCCAGCGAGTATGCATAGTATTTTTCCAAGCTGCCCAAGTAGCTGGAATAGGATATAATCTACAATGTTCAGATCACCAAACACATACAAAACTAGTGAAAGCACAAACAACAGCAGGAACACGTCTCTCCTCGGGATATTGTAAACATGCAAAACGTTGTTCAGTTTCTAAATCCCAAGTAAGATATATATCAGGAACGTATCTACCCTCAAATGGTGAAATATTCAATTTCAGTTTAGGGAGATGGTCATGATCTCGCACCTGAGGGGGAGCCCTACCATTGCCATTATTTGCATGTGGACGGCATGGTGGTTGTGGTGCTGTTGGTTGCATGTAGTTCTGATTTTGATTAACCTCATCCTCGTAATCTCCCGCATAAGCATCCTCCTCCGCATCAGTAGCAGGAGCCACAGAAGTATCAACAGTTGCACCAACATTTTGGCCAGGCTCAAGAGGGACACGGCTCGCTCGACGGAGGGCTGCTTCGCGATGTGCAGGTAGTCATCGTCGTTGTTGTTGTTGTCGTTGTTGTTGTTGTTGTTATTCTTGTTGTTGTTGTTGTTGTTGTTGTTGCATAGGTGCCGCAGGTGCAGCCGGTGGTGGTTGTGGAAGACGCGCAAGAAGTTCATTAAATTTTTTACCGAGCTTTGTTTCAAACGTATTCTCAAAGCCAGTTATCTTATCCATGGCCTCTTCAAAATTGTTCAGCACATCTTGCACCTGTTCAGTCATGATTTGCTGAAACTTATCATGCAACTCCTTATTCGTCATGTTCTCCCAGTCAATCTCATCGACTTGTGATCCTTCCATGGTTAGCAACAATAGAAACACACAAGAATATGATCCTACACACTACTAGAAAATGGCGGTGGTGGGGTGTCAGAAATCCGTCAAGCAAATCTCAAATTCTTACCAGTTCTTACCCAACAGCAGGCGGTGATCGGCAACCGTTGTAGTCAAATCTCTTAAAGATTGGATAGAGCGATTGCCAGGTGGTTTCAAACGAATGATATAGATGTATGTGGAGCTGGGAAGGCTTATGATATGGTAGAAAAAATGTCAGCAATAATCAATTCATAGATGCAAAGTTTAATAAACGCTCAACGATGGTACTGTGCTGGTCCTAGGCTAGACCATACTAGAGACGCGAGCCTAGAACACGAACAAAATCACGATGCAGCACGTAAACAAGGGAAGAGCACTCTCTGATTTTTTTTTCCTTTTTTCACTTTTTTCCTCTTTGTTTTGCTTCGCAACAAATTTTTTCGAAAAAGTCTACAAATGGTCTAAAAACTGCCTAGCCACAATTTTCTAGACTTGGTTTTTTTAGTTTGGAACTATTTTTCTACTGCGGGTAGCATGGAAGTTGGGGAGTCCGACTTGGTCACGAATCAAAGTATCGCGCGATCCAGAACTCAAAAACAAAGCAACAAATACTGGACTCAGACTAGGACTGGTGGCGGAGATGAACCTGGTGGAACTCGGACTGGTGGTTGCATATGGCGATGGTATATCTAGACTCGGATTGGTGGTGGTATATGGCGATGGTATATGTGGACTCGAATTGGTGGTTGTATATGGCGATGGTATATGTGGACTCAGATTGGTAGTTGTATATGGCAGCGGTGATGAATATGGTGGGGTTGTGGTATATGGTAATGATGATGATGGTGCGCGGCGGCCTGACAACCTATGAACAGAACTCGAAACTCTAAGGGACTAGACGCTAAGACCAACAACTCGACACGACGATGCAACCGCAAATTCAACCAAGCAAAACTCTAAAAAGACTATGCAAAGGCTCAGATTGGTTCAGATATGATGACCTAACCCTATTTTTTTGGATTTTTCGTGGACTATAGGTATGAAGAACAGACTCGACCTAAACTACGAAAAAATGTAAAATCTCACCGAGCAACCTGGAAATCTAATACCACTTGATAGAGGCGAAGGTGTCCCGTCTTTCGATGAGATGGTGGCTATCGTTTTGGAGGAAGTCGACTTTGACGATCTGACTACGAACGTGCGAATATAAGAGGAAAACTTTATTGATCAAGGTGGGGTTCTATGATGCCTTTGTCTGGTCGTTGAACACAAACGAAGTATGTGAAGTTGCAGCTATGGAGAACTTTAATCTAAACAAAAACCAAAGTCTAAACGACGCCCTAAGGGCTGTATATATGGAGTAAGAGGGGGGAATTTCATGGCCTATGGAGGAGGGGTCCGAAACCAACCCAAACTCTTGTTTCCCCACACATACGGACTCTAAAAACAACCTACACTTAAGTATTTCAAAAATACATGGGCCTGGCCTAATAATAAGGTGACGCAGCACCTAGAATAGCCTCTGGACGAAAATTATGAAGTGGCATCTTGTATATTTCGTTCAAGGCTTCGTGCACTCATTATGGTGGCTTCAAAGTCCTGAAATCATCACTTTAAACTCCGTTCTTGTTTCCCTTGTGCATGCCATCATCTCCATGCTTGTTCTTGCTCCAATGTTTATCCTTCTCCAAGATAGGCCCTTCATTTGTAAGAAAAACAAATGTATCCAATTTAGGCAGCATCATATTCTCATGAACATTAGAATCATTATGAAGAAACGAAAGTACCTGATAATTTAATTGGTGTGCGCAAGCTCTAGTAATTGGTCCAGTATGTATAGCAGCAGGGGCTGTGGGTGTAACAATGGTATTGATGTGCTCATTATCTTCGGTCGTTGGCGGCCATGACTTTTGGGCCTTGAACAACAGTTTCCATATATCTTCGTTATTCGTGTTGAAGAACCGCTGCAAGGTCCGAGGACTTGCCGGATCGAACTCCCACATATGGGAAGTCTGGCGTTGGCAGGGGAGAATCAAGCGAAATAGCATCACCTGGATCACGCTGGCGAGGCAGGTGTTCTTATCCACCATGCTCTTGACACACTTTTGCAGCGTCATCACCTCGTCGGATGACGCCCAATCTAGGCCCTTCTTGAGCCATGTTGTGAGCCGCATGCGCGGACTGGTTTTGAACTCAGGAGTGGCGGCCCATGAGGCTTCGCGAGGTTCCGTAACGTAGAACCACTCTTTTTGCCACCCCTTCATGGTCTCTATGAATGTCCCCTTGGGCCAGGTGACGTTAGGGAGCTTGTTCACCATGGCGCTGCCGCACTCCGCGTGTTGGCCCTCGACCACCTTCGGCTTCACATTGAATACCTTGAGCCATAGGCCAAAGTGGGGGGGGGGATGTGGAGGAACGCCTCACACATGACGATGAATGCCGAGATGTTGAGGAATGAATTTGGGGCTAGATCATGGAAATCTAGCCGTAATAGTACATGAGTCCGCGGACGAAAGGGTGGAGAGGAAACCCTAGCCCGCGAAGAAAGTGGGGAATGAATACTACCCTCTCATTGGGCTCTGGTGTGGGAATGATTTGCTTTTTGGCAGGGAGCCGATGGATGATTTCCTTGGCTAAATACCCCACCTCCGGGAGTTCTTTGATGTGGTCCTCCATGATGGAGGAGGCCATCCACTTGCCCTGTGCTCCAGATCCGGAAATGGTTGGAGCGTTTGTTGGGAACAGAAAGGGATGATATTTGGGTGCTGGAGCTCGAGAGTAGATGGGCTGAGGAGGAAGAAGGTGTGGGGTAAAAAGGTGGATCCTTGTCTCCTTATAAAGGCAGTGAATATCAAGTGTCGCCCCCCCCCCACGAGCCTTAAAACTCGGCTACTCCCCAGGAGTCGTGCGAGTGGCACGGTTGGATTTCCCAAATCCGTATTGACGAGAATCCCGCAATAAGGGGACACTATCTCTGCTTTGACAAGACGTGTCAATGAATATTGTGTCTCGAAATGTGAAACGGGAGGCTGGAAAACGGTTCGAAATAATAATAAGGCCGGATCACAATACCTCGCCGAAAAAGTTGTCAAAATACATAATCTATTTTTGTTTAAAGCATTTTGCCCTCATGGCCCATGGTTGCAACTATTGTACAGAGCCGGATATAGTTCTTTTGATGAACTACTTTCGAGTATTCGTTGGAGGAACCTGCCTTGCAATGCCGAAGACAATCTGCACGCCAGACACATCGTCATTGAAGCCTGGTTCAGGGGCTACTGAGGGAGTCCTGGATTAGGGGGTCCCCGGGCGTCCCAGCTATGTGTCATGGGCCGGACTGGTGGACCGTGAAGATACAAGATAGAAGGCTCCCCCCGTGTCCCAGTGGGACTCTCCTTGGCGTGGAAGGCAAGCTTGGCATTAGGATATGAAGATTCCTTTCTCTGTAAACCGACTCTGTACAAACCCTAGCCCCCTCCGGTATCTATATAAACCGGAGGGTTTAGTCCGTAGAGGCAGTCAAAATCATACAGGCTAGACATCTAGGGTTTAGCCATTACGATCTCATGGTAGATCAACTCTTGTAACCCCTATACTCTTAAAAGTCAAGCAAGCAGGACGTAGGGTTTTACCTCCATCAAGAGGGCCCGAACCTGGGTAAACATCGTGTCCCCTGCCTCCGGTTACCTTCGATCCTTAGTCGCATAGTTCGGGACCCCCTACCCGAGATCTGCCGATTTTGACACCAATAGCAGGGTCACAGCTCATTCATAAAGGGGACTCGGGTCGTGGTCTTCATGGCGCCCGCACCCCAAGATCACAGGGTGGAAAATGGTCATCCCACTTGTCTTCTTAATTCTAGCCCGTCTGCCATGTGTCCCCCATGCCTTAGGGAGGGCAAGAGGTGGATACGGATTGCACATGCCTTATAACCGAGGCGGGAAGCTGGGCATTGCTGATTGGAGCAGCGGGTCGGTCCTGATTCCCCGCGCCTTTGGCAGCTAGATTGGTCAAGTGGGGCGGCCGCCCCTAAGTTGGAAGGCCGAGCCCCGGCCCCGCCCCTCTATAGAAAGGGGAGAGGGATAGCGTCCTTCTGGATTCATCTCCTTCCTGCTTGGTCCCTTTCTTCCATTTGCCATGGTGAGAGGGCGCGCCGGCGCTCCAATGGCAGCGACGAGGGCTCCTGCTCAACAGCGTGTCCCCCCTCCTCCGGAGCACACGACGGCGGAGCCCGCTGGGAGAGGAAGAGGGAGGGGCGAGGCCGAGGCCGCCGTGGCACTCGGGGGAGAGGCGGACGGGGTGGCGCACCGGCCCCGTGCTTCTGCTAGTGGCTCCCCCCTAATGGAGGGCCACTTCGGAGACCAGCCCCGTGAGTTCTTCATCAGGCTGTAGAAGCCGGTGTGCGGTCACCTCCGCCTCCCCACCCCGTTCGCTCGGGAGATGGATCTCGACCTGCCACAGGCCTTGAGGCTGCACATGAGGGGTTGTAGGAATGGCGGCATGTGGGTCGACGTCGACTTCCCCGCCGCTCACGTGATGTATCTCCGCCATGGGTGGAACACCTTTGCCCAGGCCCATAGCCTGTCGGAGGGGCTCGTTCTCCATTTCAAATTAATGGAGAACGGCCTGCTCTCCATCAAGGCCTTCGGGCACTTGGGAACCCACTTAGGGTGTTGCGCGGAGAGCTCCACCGACAATGAAACGTCCTCCTTGGGCAACAGTGACGAGGAGGACAGCGACAACTACAGCGATGATGAGGGTAGCGGGCGGGAGGACGCCGATTCCGACTCCGGATGGTCGTCGACGACAGCATCGTCATCTGCATCGCCCTCCTCCCTCGACCTCGTGCCTTGCCGAGGGTCATCCCGCCATGCACTCCATTGGCGCGTTCCCCTTCGCCCCTTTGCCTTCACCTGCTGCACCTGGGAGGAAATGGGCAAGAACGGAGATCATGGGGCACTTATCTTTCTTTTAACTTGTAGGCAGTTGCCAAATCTTAATTTCTAAGTAATGTAATCTCTCGAGCCCATGCTTGTGTCCTATAACATTCGTACTTGTATCAACATGTCAATGAAAAAGACCAGCCTTGCCGGGAACCTGCACATGTATACGTCCATGGAGAGGCGAGAGGCCCCCTTAATGCAAATAAACGAGTCCTTCCAGCAAGCTATCCTGCAGGTTCCCTCTGCGCCTGCTGCAGAATCGCGTCTTCCGAGTTATAGACAAAGGGTCCAGCCGCTCATCAATCTCCTTTTAGCAAAGGCTACTGCGACCATTCTGACCGAAGCAGCGTTCGGGCCAGGGATGGGAGCACATAAGTTTAAGAGAGAGTGGCGAGGTTTTCTAACACACAAGTCACAGGTTACGAACAGGAATGGGAAAGAGGTGAACTTCATCTATTTGGTTTGCCAGGGGTTGCCATGCCGGGCGGTCTTCTCAACTTCTTGCCGGAGCCGGGTCCTTGGCGGGATTGAGCGTCCTTGCCGCGGCTGGAAACAAGAGAGGTCAATATCATGGAACCTTGGCGGTCCATTAACATTTGTTGGATTCAAAAAGTAGTACAATATCCTTGACAAGCATGCATATACGTATACACATAAACATGGAAATCAAGGGGAAACTGTACATACTAATGGTTTTCTTTCCCTGGCTACGCGCAGGGTCTGCGCCTGGCTTTGTACAGAGGGTTACATAACTTGCTGGCAAGGCTAGTACAAAAAGGGGGGTTGTCGTGGCTCCCGGCAACCACGCCTTAGGGGTAAAACTTATGAAGATGTTTGATATTCCAGGAATTGCTCACCGGAATGCCATCTTCGGTCTCCGGGCGGATTATGCCGGGCCTGGTGACTCGTATTACCCGATAAGGGCCTTCCCACTTTGGCGTCAAGTTGTTTGAATTCTTGGCGGATTGAACTCACTGAAGAACAAGGTCTCCTTCCTCAAGGCTTTGGGAGTGAACCTTGCGGCTATGGTAGTGGCGCAAGGCTTGCTGGTAGCGAGTAGCTCGCACAACAGCCTGAAGACGATCTTCCTCGAGGAGCGTCGCATCATCTTAGCGCAACTTCTCTTGCTCAAGCTCATCATAAACGAGCACTCGAGGTGACCCGTATATGAGTTCCATGGGGAGAACTTCCTCTACCCCGTATACCAGGGCAAAGGGTGTCTGGCCAGTGGCTCGATTTGGTGTCGTTCTGATCGACCAAAGAACCATTGGCAACTCATCAATCCAGCGCCTCCCGCACTTGTGTAGCCTGTCAAAAGTTCTGGTCTTGAGGCCCCGCAACACTTCTGCATTCGCCCACTTAGCCTGGCCGTTAGTCTTGGGATGAGCAACATAAGCGAAACAAACCTTGCTACCGAGGTTTTGGATATACTGCATGAAGGTGTGGCTTGTAAACTGCATGTCGTTGTCGATGATGACTCCATTCGGCACACCAAAACGGCAGACTAGTCCCTTGAAGAACTTGACAGCTGATTGTGTTGTCACCTTTCTCACCGGTTCCACTTCTGTCCACTTTGTGAACTTGTCGATCGCGACGTACAAGTACTCAAAGCCCTCAACAATGCGGGGAAAGGGGCCCAGTATGTCGAGCCCCAGACCGAAAATGGCCAGGAAAGAGGGATTGTTTGAAGGGCTTGGGCTGGCTGATGAAGCTTCTTTGAATGGAACTGGCATGCTTCACACTTGGTTACTAGTGCGGTTGCATCCTGGAGAGCGGTGGGCCATAAGAAACCTTGCCGAAACGCCTTGCTGGCAAGGGCTCTTGACCCTATGTGGGAGCCACACATGCCTCCATGTACCTCTGTCAACAGCTCTAGTCCGTCCTCCCGAGGAATGCACTTCAGTTTCACGCCGTTCGGTCTCCTTCCGTATAGGGCAGCATCCACAAACTGGTACATTCTGGACCGACGAGCTACTTTCTCTGCCTCTTCCTGTTCCTCAGGGAGTTCCCCTATTTGGAGGAAACGGACGGTGCGTTGCACCCATGCCGGAGCATGGGGCTCAGCGGCAAGGACTAAAGGCTCATCTTCAGGCGTAGGGGCAGCTGCCTCTACTGTCAGGGATTGAGGCCTTGCCGGAGGTTGCTGCTCCTCGGCAAGCTTGGGGCACCCGGCAATGTCCTTGCTGGCGGCTCCTGGGAGCTCAGCGGGAAAGTACTTGCCGGGGCCTGCCTTCCTTCGTTTGTTTTGTCCTGCTGATGGCTCAATGGATGGCTAGGTTAATTGAAGCACAAAGGTACCTGGTTCCATAGGCAACTTGAGGGAATGCGTTTCGACAAGTCATTGGGAATGTTGTTTTCTGCTCGGTGAACATGCTCTGCTTGTAGACCGTGAAAACGCTCTTCCAACTTGCTCACCTCACCCACATAGGCCTCCATCAATGGGCTCTGGTAATCCTTGTTAACTTGCTTGACGACGAGCTTCGAATAACCTCTGATGATGAGCTTCCTGATTCTAAGGTCTGCCGCAATCCTGAGACCGGCAAGCAATCCCTCGTACTCCGCTATGTAGTTCGTTGATTTTTCCCGGGGAAAGTGCATCTAGACTACGTACTTGAGGCGCTCTCCGGTGGGTGTGACAAGCAGCACGCCGGCACCAGCACCTTGCAGCGAGAAAGCTCCATCAAAGTACATGATCCAATCATGGCTCGTCTCCTTGCTGGGAAGGGTGGTCTCTCGAATCTCTTCGTCAGGCGTTGAGGTCCATTCTGCTATGAACTATGCTAAGGCTCGGCTCTTGATTGTTGAAGTACTTTCAAACTTGAGGCCAAAGCTCGATAGTTCCAAAGCCCACTCCACAATCCTCCCGGTTGTATCCGGGTTGTGCAAGATTCGTTGCAAAGGGAGGCGGGTGACGACGGTGAGCTCATGCGCTTGGAAATAGTGATGCAGCTTTCTCGAGGCCATGAGGAGGCCGAAAAGTAGCTTTTGTATACCAGAATATCCTGATCTAGCCCCTGCAAGAGGGAACTGTTAAAATAAACCGGGTGCTGCATCACCTTCTTCTTCTGTTCGACTTCGCCCACTTGCGCGAACTCTGTCTTGCCTGGACCAGGCTCTGCCGGGGGGTCCGCCCTGCCGGCATCAGGCCTTGCCGGGGAGAGCTCCGGCCCATCACCCAACGGCTCTTCCGCTGCCACTGCTTCTTCCTCAAATTCTCTCTGCACCACCAGCGTAGCACTGACCACTTGATTCGTTGCCGCTAGATACAGCAGCAATGGCTCTTGCGGTTTAGGCGCGACTAGTATTGGCGTAGAGGAGAGGTACCTCTTCAAATCTTGCAGTGCTGCCTCTGATTCCGGAGTCCATTTCATTGGACCCGCCTTTTCAAAACATTGAAAAAGGGGAGGGCACGCTCAGCAGATTTGGAGATGAACCTACTTAGAGCAGCAACGCAGCCGGAGAGCTTTCGGACGTCTTTAACTCATCTTGGTGCCTCATTCTGCTCAATCGCTTTGTTCTTGTCGGGATTTGCTTCGATTGCACGTTGAGAAACAAAGAACCTAAGAATTTTGCTGGATGGGATGCCGACAACGCACTTCTTTGGGTTGAGCTTGAGGTTGATCTTGCGCAGGTTGGAAAATGTTTCCTCCAGATCCTCCACGAGCGTGGCCCTGTCCTTGGTTTTGACCACTATATCATCCATCTAAGCTTCCATATTTCTATGCAGCTGGGGCTGAAAACCAATTTGGACTGCTCGGGAAAATGCCGAACCAGTGCTCTTCAACCCGAAAGGCATCCACACAAAACAGTACGTACCACATGGGGTGATGAACGGAGTCTTTTCCTCGTCTTCCTTCATCATGAAGATCTGGTGGTATCCTGAGTAGGCGTCGAGGAATGACAGCAGGTCACACCCTGCAGTGGAGTCCACTATCTGGTCAATGCGTGGCAGAGGGAAAAGATCCTTTCGACAGGCTTTATTGATATGTGTATAGTCGATACACAGCCTCCATTTCCCATTTGCCTTACGCACTACCACTGAGTTGGCCAACCACGTGGGGTGGAGCACTCCTCGGACCAAGCCTGCCGCCTCCAACTTCCTGATCTCCTCGATGATGAACTCTTATCGCTCCAAAGCTTGCTTTCTGACCTTCTGCTTAATGGGCCCTGCATGGGGACAGACAGCAAGGTGGTGCTTAATCACCTCCCTGGGAACGCCGGGGATGTCGGATGCTTGCCATGCAAACACGTCATCATTCGCCCACAGGAAGGCGATGAGCGCGCTTTCCTATTTGTTATCAGGAGTGAAGCTTATGGTAAAAGCTCCACCCATTCCACCCTCCTTGATGGGAACCTTCTAGGTTTCTGGTGGGGCCGCCTTGGACCTCTTGCTTCCGCTGGCGGAACTTTCTGGCACGTCCTCAATGGGAACGCGGCACTTCGAAGAGGCACGTTTTCTGCAAGAGGTGCGAGAGTCCTTGACGGGGTCAGAAGTCTTGCCGGAAGGGGCCTTGCCAGCAGGGGCAGAGGCCTTGCTAGCTCTCTTCCCTCCCGGGGTCTCAGCGGTAGGAACAAGTGCCTTGGTGGCAGCTGCTGCAACTGCCTCCCAGTGGAGTTGGTCGGCGCAGATGAGCACGTCTTTCTTGTCGGAGGGGACGGTGATGATGCTCATTGGCCTAGGCATCTTCAATGTGTTGTATCGCCATAAACTTGGCCAGCGCTGGGCAGCCGAGGATCCCATTATAGGGCAAGGGGATCTTGGCAACATAAAAAACAATCTTCTTCATCCTATAGTTCAGCTCGCCCCCAAACATAACAGGCAATGTGATCTTACCCTTGACTGACTCCTCACCGGGTTGACCCCTTGAAACATGCCTGTCTCCACGAGATCTCCATTGGGGATTTGCAGCCTCTCGATCATGGCGGGCGGGATCATGTTAGACCAGCCCCACCGTCAACTAGCACTTTGTCACCTTGAGGTTGCGTATTGTTGGTGAAACCAACAACGACAAACACCCGACCGCAGTCGTGCGATCAGGGTGATCCTCGGTGTAAAAAATGATAGGCGTGCTGGACCACTTCAGTGGCCTCTGGGCATCAAACGATGGCTCTGTCGTAGTGACTTCACGCACCCACTTGTTCAGTTGGCAGTGAGAGGTGTGTAACGAGGCGCCGCCGTTGATGCATATGGCCTCCATAGCTTTCTGGAACTCGTGCTCGCCGGACTCCTCGTCCTCATCATGATCATCATCTCCCTCCTTCTTGTCTCGGCCCCCAGCGGGCCTCTCTTGTTGATTATCATTGTCGCGGTGACCTCCTCGATCGCTGTGCTTCTTGTCGGATGCCTCTGCACCATCTTGGCCCTTCTCCTTATCGCGCCTCTCACACTCAGCTTTCTGCTTCTCTGGAAGTAGCTCAACCTGTCGGCAATTCTGGAGGTCATGGCCCTTGGTGCGATGAATCTTGCAGTACTGCTTGTCGAAGCCTCCCGGCTTGTCGGCAGCCGCCAAGGCCAGGCAGGTGGCGCACCCGGCAACTTCCTTGCCGGGGTCGTCAACCCTGGCCTTCTTGGCGGTGCTGGGGTTGCCGGATCCCTCGACGGCAAGCACAGTCTTGCCCTTATGCTTCCTATTGCCGTGCCGGCCCTTCTTTGCCGGGGCGACGTTGTCTTCGTTTGTGGAGTCGGTTTCCGTGCCGGCATCTTCGGCGGGGTACTTCCTCCCTTCTTCAGCCTGAGCACATCTATCGGCCAAAACATAAAGCTCGGCTACATCCTTAACCTTGTTCATCACCAGCTCCTCACGCATCTTGCGGTTGCGCACATTCTGGTGGAATGCACTGATGACGGCGGCGAGATGAACATTTGGGATGTT
Organism: Triticum urartu; assembly: GCF_003073215.2. Lineage (NCBI taxonomy): Eukaryota > Viridiplantae > Streptophyta > Magnoliopsida > Poales > Poaceae > Triticum > Triticum urartu. Next base: position 224,378,230 of record NC_053022.1, read on the forward strand.
GTACTGCACACGGCTGAACCTTTGTATGTACTTGCGCAGGGTTTTGCCGTCCTTCTGGGGGATGACATGCAAATCACTTACCTGGCTAGGAGCTTGGTGGCCTCCGATAAAGGTGCCAAGAAACTCGTGACACAGATCCGACCAAGAAAGAAATGGAATCCACTGGCAGGTGCATCAACCATGACATGACGTTGGGCTTAAGCGCCAATGGGAAGTAGTTGGCGAGCACCTTGTCGCCGCGAGCCCCAGTAGCTTGCATCGCGATAGTGTAGATGACGAGGAACTCCGGTGGGTGAGTCTTGCTGTTGTATTTTTCTCCCACCTCAGGCTTGAATGTGGTGGTGGGTGGGCCACTGGAACTACCGCAGCTCGCGGGTGAAGGCTGGACAACCCACCTCATAAGGTAGGTCACCGGAGCCCCCCGGCACTGGGCGGTCCATGGTGGGTCCCGCATGCCTATCTGACTAATGGCGCGCTTCCCACCATCGCTCGATAGTTGTCCGAGCATCTTCCTGAGCTCGCTCTCGAAGAACTTGACGTTGGTCGTAATGGGCTCACGGGTCAGACGGCGCTATGGAAACGTTGTCGCGGGCGTCGGCCGACGAGCCGGCGGCTACTATTGCTGGCGTGGGGGAGGAGAGTGCACCGTGGTCGCAACGTCTTCGGTACTTCCACCACCGGCGTGCACCGGCTCGACAGAGCGCCAGCACGAGGGTCCCACCGGTCGTTGCTCATCTTTATTGGCGAAGTTGATGAGGCTCCGAATGGTGGCCCTCCACTCGTCAAGCTTCTCCATGGCAGGGGGAAAGTTGAGGAGCATTTGCACACGCACCAACGCTACTAGTGGTGAGGGCAGCGGCAAAAGCTACATGGACCGTGATGCGCTTCGACTTCTAACCACGTTAGAAGGAGCTCTATCACGGTCTCGCGGTCGCGCGCCATTTCCGCCAGCGTCTGGGCGTGCGTGCTAGCCCGGTGCGTCTTGAGAGTGACGCAAAGGGCTCTTCCCATGGTAGTGCCCGTGGGCGCCGACATCGCGACGTTGGTCATCATGCGCGACCCGAGAAGGCCACGGCGCGGTTGCGGGTTGGGGCGTCCTGGAGGTCACCGCGCCTATGGATCCAGCGGCATGTGGCTCCTCCTCTTTGACACGAACGACGCCGCTCACCTGGCTCCGATTGCTAGAGTGTCGTGGATGCTCGCAGGCCACGCCTCCGCCAACATCCGTGGCTGCCCCTTCGCCCGCCCGTGCTGGTACGGGCTGTTCGGCTCCAGACGAACTGATCATGGTGATCGCCTTCTTCTTGGGAGCCATGGAGATGAAGAAGTCAATGCGCTAACTTTTAGACCAAATTTTCACAGCCTCAGCTAGCCCATACCTGGAGCGCCAAAGTTGTCGGGGGAAACGACACCTATGGGATCCTGAGAAATCCCTTCCTACGGTTGGCGGGGCGTGGGGCTGCGCAAAGAGCAGGTCTAAAAGATCAGCGCACGAGGACTTTTACCCAGGTTTGGGCTGCAAACAATGTGTAAAACCCTAGTCCTGCTTTTGTGTATATTTGGTGTTCTTGACTTCTTGAACTAGCTGCAGTGCATGCCCAGTCCAAAAAAGTCTGAATCCTTCCACAGTACGCCTCGGGCCTCCTTTTATATTTCAAAGGGGTCGCCACAGTGGCACAAAGGAGGTGGAAAGTATCTACAGTGTACAAGTTTATCGCCTGGCACTGTAGGACAAACACATTTAATGCGATGCCAACGTGCCCTCTTGCTTTATCGGGGACGGCAACGAAGCTCGTCTCGTCCGTCACCACCTCGCCTTGCTTCAATGCGCGTCCAAGCTGACGAAGCATGCAGCGCCATGCTGGCTGGCTGGTTGCTGAGCTAGTGTAGTGACAGGGTCTTCACGAAGATCTGCATGCCACCACACAGGTGCTTGACTAGTTGGCCTAGAAGCTGCATGCTGCCATGCAAGCGCTTGCCTAGTTGGTGGGCTGGTTGCCGCGTTAGGACGGCCGCGGGGTAGCGAGACATTGGTGAATGCGGGCCTAGCTGTGGCCGCGTAGATGCCCCTGGCAAGGGTCTTGCCGGGGCCTCATGGTCGTCCCCGGCAAGGATCTTACCTGGGATCTTAATCTATACCAGGCAAGGATCTTGTCGGGGTCTTCGTCTTCTGGTTCTTATCTAGGCTCGCAAGCCCTTGGTCTTCATAAAGACTGCATGCCACCACGCGGGCGCCACCGAGTCTTGGTCTTCATGTTATCGATGGTGTCAGAGCTCTTAGGCTCAAGGGTGGTGGCCTCGCTGGTGTGGGACTATTTGCCCCGGCAAGGCTCTTGCCGGGGGTATGTAGGCCGCCCCGGCAAGGGTGTTGCCAGGGGAGATCCATCTTGCCCCTTTGCTCTTCATGCCTCTGATTTGAGTGCTGCCTCGGTAGCCTTGTATCTTTCCTTCCTCTATTGTGCCAAGCATGGCCACAGGTGTGGCTATGACTGCCCGTGCACAAGTAAAGGGGTACAGAAAGGCCCCTACTTTTGTACACTGACATAAGCATTGCCTTTATTCTACATTTTGGTAAGAGTAAATATAGATGTGATAATATAAGAAAAAATGGAGAATATTTAAGATAAGATGAAGAGTGATGCTACATAACCAAGTAGCTATAAATGTAAGTACAGTGATACAGGCAGAAGGTACACCCAAGAGCAATGCAGAGCTAAACTTCTTCACTACCATCGGTGTTATCCAACCTTATAGTAAGAGTAAATATAGATCTGATGTGTAGAAAATGGAGGGCAAAGGAAAATGAGCTACAGAGTGATGGTACATGAACAACTAGCTGTCAACATAAGTACACTGATAAAGGACATCAGGTACTTACAAGAACAATGCAGAGCAAAAAAATTTCATTGGCATTGGATATATTCTACACTAATGTAACCATTCATACATATCAGATAATTTGAAGTGAACAATTGATAAGCAAGCTATCATGCATACTGCTGTCACATAATGGACCAGGTATGAATGCAAGTACAGTGATATAGGACAACAGGCTCTAACAAGAGCAAAACAGCGGGCAGCATATTTGTGATATCCTGTCGTCCTTTTCAAACCAGAATTCTTCTTCAAGCAGATTTCCTGCAAAAGAGATCCATAAGGCACATGCGAAAAAATAGAAGTTCAAATTGTCATGTGATATCATAGACAATACCTCATCCTGGGAACGAGACCAGTTCATAACAAGGTTTTCTCGTTCAATGTCTTCTAAATTTAGCACATGAGACTTCACTGAAAATTCTTTTATAGACTTGCCATCAAAGTGTGATTTCCTTAGGTAACACCGATACTACTGCAATGCTTCCTTGAAAAGCGTAAGCAAGCTTTGCTCGTCACGACTATCCAGATTGACCCTCGCCTACTTACAACAATGTAATGTAAATCATTGATGTGTTCAATCAGCAGAAAACAGGAAAATAATCACCATGAATAATAGCACTTACACATAAGTGGGACAGGAAGATGTGAAAATGGTGTTTGTCTTCACTATATTCTTCCCATGATGGGAATATATGCACGCAGTCCCTAACAACATTGAAAGCATTGTCTTTTAAACTGGGAATAACTGGAATGGGGTTCCAATCTGTAGGAATTGGCCGTCTCTGCAGTTGGGATATGTCTTTGGCCGATGGACTTGTTGTACTTTTTGCTGGAGTGGGATTTTTCTGTGGTACGGCTGGTGCTATGGCAACTGAAATCGCCATACCTTTTGCTGGAGTGCATGTCCTGTGCGGTGGGGCAAGTGGTGTGGCCAGTGAAGTATGGGTACAGTCTGTTGGAGTCGGTCCTACGTTTTGTGTCACTCGTTGTAGAGCCAATATAAGTGGGGTGTTGTTTGATTTCTCCGGCACCACCATGTTTTTCAAGGACTTTGCTGGTGCTCCATCAGGTTCAGCAATCACCCTCTTCCTTTTTGATGTCTGATGCACAAGAACAACATTTGAGTGGAAAAACTTGGTATGATGACAGATGGAATATGTATTGATAATGGATGGGCATGGCATCTTGACATAAATGATGAGTAAACTAAGCAGATGGCAGCGCAACAAAGTAGAAGAAATGCAAGACAACTTATGCAAGATACGCGCAATCAATAAAACCTTGCCAAATTAGAACAGACACCTTGATGGGTGAACAGGACAGGCCATCTACCTTTGACTCCTCGAGGTCAGGATAGTCATTAGGATCATATTCTGAACAAGAATCTTCAGGTGTGGAGCGTATGAGTTTCATTGCATCCAGAATGGTACTCAATGCCTTGGTGCCAATTTTGTAAGTCGTTACAGTGTTCCACAATATTCTTCTGATGCGCAGATTCTGATATTCACTGTGATTACGTATAATATCCGAGAAGCATGAAAACTTAAATAGTTGTGAGATTATCTTTGTAATGCAGATGATATTCTAATACATGGGCGCTGCCGTAAACCCTTGTGTGCTATTACCGGATTCTGATGAGAGAGCCCATGTGTGTTGTATTATGGTGCGTGCATTAATATAATCTGGCACAAGTACACAAAAATAGGCTCCAAAAGTAAGGATAGTTGGCAGATGATAGGTTCATAATATACTGTATAGTGAATTTATTTCCAAACCATGATACCAAGTGCACACAGGAACTAGGCAGATCGTAGTGTACATAAAAGGGGTACACCACAACTAGGATATATAAATCGGGAAAGTGGAACTGGCTGGAAAATACGGTGTTGAATTGCCGCTACTAATTGAAATCCTATCGATCATGCACAGGCCGGCTCTATCAGCTGTTGACTGCAGATATCCCTGCTCCCCTTCCTATCAAGGAACATACTTTACGTACTAAATATAGAATAACAAAAGAGGAACATGTTAAAGAATAGAAGAGGAAGCATATTATTGAGATGCCCCTTCTTTCTATACAATGTTGGTTGCCCACCCATGATGAATCAGAGCGCCCAAAGAAATGCAATTCCATGATGTCTCTCTATATGTGGCCAGATGCATTTGGAACCTCAATTGGGAGCATTAGCTAACCAATTAAATGTGTGTCTATTAGCTAATGTCAGTATCATATCACATTCGTATTTGAAGAACCTTAGGACGTATGATTAGTGTGTTATTTAGCTTTAAAGAGTGAATAACTACTAGTAGGACACAAAGAACCTACGCAGATCGTAGTGTAAATATAATTGGAAAACCCTAAGCAGCAGGAGGAAAATTAACAAAGTGGAACTTGCTGGAATATATGTGCTAGTATTGCCCGTAGAGCTAGAAAGGCTTCGGATACCAGCTCTCGTGAACTGAAGGTGCGGTACTATTAATATCAGTGTAACTCTCAAAGGCGACATAACTCCCCGCATTTCCTTGCTAATCTTATAGGATTCAAGTGGGCAGGCCACTACAATTCCTATTCCTATGTTTACAAAATCGTACGAATCAAAGAGGCCCGAAGAGTTCAAAGTGTCCATCACACCGACCGTATAGACCTCTACATTGCAAATGTCCCTGCTCATCTTCACTACAAGGAACATACTGAACTACTATCATACTCCCTCCATTCCAAAATATAAGTCTTTGTAGAGATTTCCACTATGGATCACATACAGATGTATATAGATACATTTTAGAGTGTAGATACCCATTTTGCTCCATATGTAGTCCATGGTGGAATCTATACAAATACTTGTATTTAGGAACGGAGAGAGTACTTATTAAAGAAGAACATAAGAGGAACATGCTAAAGAAGAGCAAGCGGATTTTGGAGAATAAAATGTTCGTTGCGCAGTGCCCACACATGATGAACCAGAGCGCATTAAGAATGCAACTCCATGATGTCTCTATATATGTGGTGCACGTGCTTTTCGAAAGTAAAGTAGGAAGCTGAACAATTAAATGTTATCTGTTTTAGTAATATCAGCATCACATCAGATTCGTATTTGAGCAACAAGTTTGGAATTATGAGTGGCACGTTGTTTAGCTTGATGGATTCAGGAGAAGTGCTAAGCAGCTACGATGATGGTACTGAATATAAAGGCCTGTCTACATGCAACTCGCGTGACTTTTGTCATTTGGGTCAGTCGACCATTTCAGGCGGTTGGATGAAGATCCTATGTCTCCTAACCCTTCTTCTTCCCTGTCTCTTATTTTTCCCATACAGAACACCGCACGGGCCGCCGGCCGAACCACCGGCCCCGACCCACCCGCCCTCCCCCGAACTGCCCCAGCGCCTGTGTTCCTCCACCACCCCCACCCCTACCCCCTCCCTCACCGGCATCGAGTTTCCTTCATTCGGCAATGCCGCACCACCGCCCCCATAGCCACCATCCCCACCCGAGCCCCTTCCTTCGCACCGGCGAACTCCGTCGATCTCTCAAAAATTCACTGACCCAATTTTGAAATTTAGTCTACTGTCATTTAACTAGTGTGGAATATAAAGGGGGAAAACCATAAGCATTGCAAGTATAGTGTTGAGCATGCCATGGCGGATCTGAAGGTGCAAACCAGACAAAGGCAACTTCGCAACCAATGTTTGCTTTCAACTAACAAGTAAGTGATGGACAAGAAATCAGAGTAAAGCAGTGACGATCAATGTTCTTGCTGCGATAAATAAATTGAGTAGATACCAAAGAGTACCGCCTCTGGTGCGGCGCCGTGTATACATCTGCTGAGAATTTGACGGTGCTGCGGTAGGATGGCTGTTGGCAGCGTGGAAGCAGATCTAGGAGTATAGACGATGGAGGCAGGGCACGGTGGACAAGAAGGTCGTAGGAGCGGTGCCGACAACACTACAAAAAAAAGACACATCTGTGACATTTTGGGCCAAACGAAAAAAAATTCTGTCATACATATGACACTTCTATGACGATAATTGTGACAAAACCCGGTATCATCATAGATGTGGTGGGCTCCTACTTCTATGACAAAAAATCATGACAAAAAATGGGCTTTTCGACCTGGGGGGCCGGAGACGCAGCTGCATGACATTCTTTGGGCCATCCATGACGGAAAAACCCGTGGTAGAAGCGAGGGGGAGGAAAATTTCGGGGAGTTCCCAGTTACGATGGGAGGTCGGGGCCCGAGCGATGCGCGTTTCTCTCGTACGCGTACGCGCGTGTGTGCGAGGCATTGGCTCTAACTGAACCCGAGCGAGGCATTGGGCTCTAACTAAACCCGAGCGATTGCACTATAGGCTACGCGTTACTGAACCCGAGCGATCGATCGATGGCTGTTAACTGAACCCGATCGAGCGATTCCTTCGCTACTGCTTCTAACTGAAGCCGATCAATTGGATGAACAGTGAGTGTTGCGGGGGGGGGGGGGGGGTTGGATGAACAGTGAGCGGTGGCGTTTCCTCTGGATGAACAGGACCCCGTGGTGTGGTGGAGGGCTGGATGAACAGTAGACGGTGGAGGGGTGCCCGTGGAGGAGTGGTTGAACAGGACCCCGTGGTGTGGAGGGCTAGATGAACAGTAGACGGTGGAGGGGTGGTTGAACAGTAGCCGGTGGAGTAGCGCGCGGTGAAGGCTGGATGAACAGGAGCCTGTGGAGGCTGGAGGAGGTCTATGGTAGCCCGTGGAGGCTGGAGGAGGTCGACGGTGGAGATGAACAGTATCTCGTCGAGTCCCATTTTGCGGTACGCCACACCCCTCCCGATGAACAGGACCCCCATTTCGACCGTAGGAGGTCCGTTTCGTCCGTTTTGCGGTACGCCACACCCCTCACGATCAACAGGACCCCTGTTTCGACCGTAGGAGGTCCGTTTCCTCCGTTTTGCGGTACGCCACACCCCTGCCGATCAACAGGACCCCCGTTTCGACCGTAGGAGGTCCGTTTCCTCCGTTCTAAGGTACGCCAGGCCTCGTTTCCATCGCCTGTTCCGTCCAAGCCCTCCCGATGAACACGACCACGCATTCCGTTCCGACCCAGCCGGTTGGCTCCCACGCGTTCCGTTGCCTCCCGATGAACACGACGCATTCCGTTGCCTCCCGATGAACGCGACGCATTCCGTTGCCTCCCCATGAACACGACGGATTCCGTTGCCTCTCCATGAACATGACGACGATGCTCCTTCTCTGTTCCGACCCAGCCATGTACATGAGCCCTCGCCATACGTATGCGCGAGTAGGCGTTCGAGACCCCGCCCGTATGTACACATACGTGGCCGTATTTTCTTTCTTGCACCCTGGCTGCTGTACATACGTGTACATGCTACGTGCACGCCTCTACTATGAGATGTGCGCACCTCTACATCCACCAGTATATATGTACGTACACGTTCGCGACCAGAATGACAACGCTATGTACGCTTCGACCAGGTGGGTCCCGACTGTCAGGCACTTCCTTGCGTGCGAAGATGTAGCTGGTGGGTCCCAACAGTCAGGGGGGCGAATCGTTTTTTTTGCCCGGACGCACTTCCTTGCGTGAAGATGTAGCTGGTGGGTCCCAGCAGTCAGGGGGGCGAATCGTTTTTTTTTGCCCGGACGCACTTCCTTGCGTGCGAAGATGTAGCTAGTGGGTCCCAGCAGTCATGGGGAAACGTTTTTTTCATGAATTACAGTGACCGTCCGGTGGGTCCCAGCTGTTAGGTGGAGGAATCATTATTTTCCACGTAATAAGGAGGCACTTCCTTGCTGTGGGCGTGGACCCAGCTGTTAGCCTCTCCACGTACAGTCCACGTCCGATGGAAGTCATTCCTTGACCACGTTGACCATGCCGCGCCGAGAGCACCAGGGCGGTGGACGACGGCGAGGCCTAGGAAGGGGACGACGCGGAGCTAGGGAAGACGCGGCAGTGGAAGCCCGCGTGGAGAGGAGTACAAGGGTTCACTGGTTCGGCTGCGGTGTGAGGCTGCCGTCGCCGCAGGGCCTGGCCAGCGGTGGGAATAGTAGGGAGCGGTGTGGCCTCCGCGGCAGCACATCCGGCCACGGGAGGCAGGAGCATGCGGCTCGACCGGCGCTACTTTGGGCGACTGGAGCAAGAAGACCAGAGATTGAAGAAGCACTACGGCCGTTGGATGGACATCGTATGGTCACTGGAGCTAGAATCGTTTATATTGACTAAGTTGACAAAGCCCACCATCCCCGTCAACTTAGTAGGCCCACAAGTCAGCCTCCCACCAAGGTGGGTCCCAGCTAGCTGGGGGGTATTCATTTTTTTGTGCGTAATAAGGAGGCACTTCTGATTGGTCCGAGCTGACAGTAGGGGGAACTTTTTTTCGTGAAATACGGTGGCCCCTCGGGTGGGTCCCAGCAGTCAGGGGCAAACTTTTTTTCACGAAATACTGGTGGGCGTCCGGTGGGTCCCTGCTGTTAGGTGGAGAAATAATTATTTTCTATGTAATAAGGAGGCACTTCCTTATGGCTGCCGTGGACCCAGCTGTCAGCTTCTCCACGTACAGTATTCTTCTGATGGAATTCGGTCGTTGACCACATTAACCACGCCGCGCCGAGAGCACCACGGCGGTGGACGACGGTGAGGCCTAGGAAGGGGACGACGCGGAGCCGGGGAAGACGCGGCAGTGGATGCCCATGCGGAGAGGAGTACGAGGGTTCACTCGTTCGGCTGCGCTACCGTCGCCGCAGAATAACAGGGGGTGTGGGTGAGTGGAGTGGAGGGATGGCCTGGCCAGCGGTGGGAGTAGTATGGGGGCGGTGAGGCCTCCGCGGCAGCACAGCTGGCCACGGGAGGCAAGAGCAGGCGGCACAACCGGCGCTGCTTTGGGCGGCTGGAGCAAGAAGACCAGAGGTTGAAGAAGCACTACGACCGTTGGGTGGACATCATACGGTCAGTCAAGCTAGAATCGTGCATATTGACTAAGTTGACAAAGCCCTTCATCCCTGTCAACTTAGTAGGCCCACTATACTGGGTCCCAGCTAGCAGGGGGAGTATTCATTTTTTTGTGCGTAATAAGGAGGCACTTCCTTGTGTGCAAAGATATAGCTGGTGGGTCCGAGCTGTCAGCGGCGGTAATGTTTTTTTCGTGAAATACAGAGGCCCTTTCGGTGGGTCCCAGATGTCAGGTGGAGGAATCATTATTTTGCGCGTAATAAGGAGGCATTTCCTTGCGTGCGGCCGTGGACCCAGCTGTCAGCCTCTCCACGTACAGTCCACTTGAGATGCATGTCGGTCGTTGACCATGTTGACCACGCCATGCCGAGAGCACCAGGGCGGTGGACGACGGCGAGGCCTAGGAAGAGAACGACACGGAGGCAGGGAAGACTCGGCAGTTGTTTTTGTTTCCCACGCGGAGGGGAGTATGACTATACGAGGGTTTACTGGTTCGTCTGCCTGCGCCAAAGAATAACAGCAGGTGTGGGCGAGTAGAGGGATGGCTAGGCCAGGGATGGGAGTACGGTGGGGCGGTGAGGCCTGCGCGGCAGCACAGCCGGCCGTGGGGAGGAGGGAGCAGGCTGTCCCGCCGGCGCTTGTTTAAGCGGCTGGAGCAGGATGATCAGAGATTGAAGAAGCACGACGACTGTTGGATGGACATCCAACAGTATACAAGCCATCTGTGGAAAGCCTCAAATCTGTGGAAAACAGCATACAGCCCATCTGCCATTATTTCAAATAATTCACAGCCCATTTGCTAATTCCTACGGGTTTTTTGGAGCCCATATTCTTTTTGTTAGCATTACAGACCATATTGTGGCCACGGTTAAAAATTTATACGAATTTTTTTGCATATGTCAGTGCGGTCTGAACTGTTTTTAATCCCGAAATTTCAAGTCACATTAAGACTAATTTTAAAAATAAATGTATATCAATATAAAATCCAATAAATTGTCCACGCATAAAAATCAATGCAATTTAAAATCTCGAAATGAAAAAAAGATATTTGAAACTAATTGCCGGTTTGATGTGTTTTAAAAATGTACAACCCATTTCTCAGTACTGATAGGCCATTTTCTCGGCCAGCCAAATGAAGCTCTCCTCGCCTTGAAATATTTGCAGCCCAACAGGCCTGATAAAGCGACTTACTTGACAAATCACAAAAAAACTGGGCTAGCCATTTTCAGAAAGAAAGAAAAACTACTGGGCTGGTCTGTGGTAAACATAAAAGAAAAGGCTATCTAGACAGGCCAGAGTGTCCCGCACAGCCCAGTTGACACCCTGCTTCCGTCTTAAAAGCAAATTAGATAAATGCCACTCCAATTATGGTGATTCATAAAAATGCCCTGCAATTTCCAAACATGGAAAAATGCCACTGCAATTTTTGCAAACTTTGAAAAACGCCACCGCAGTTTGCAAACTTTGAAAAATGCCACTCGAGACTTCGAAAAATGCCACTAGAAATGGCATGAAATGGCATTTTTCAAAGTTTGGAAATTCCAGTGGCATTTCTCAGATACACCAGATTTGGAGTGGCATTTATCAAATTAACCCAAAACAAAAATAACTGGGCGAGATGCTGGGTCCCTAGTGTCAGCCGCTCGTTGTGCAATTCTCTCGTTTATTGACTACGCTGACAATGGCATGGGACCCAGATGTCAGAAATCCACTAGGAGGAGCCATTTTCTTTATTAGCTTGAAATAAGGAGGCACTTTCTTGCATACTGCCATGACCTTGGCGGGTCCCTACTGTCATCCTCTCCATGTACAATCATCTCCTGATTGTGTACGCGTCAACTTGCGAGGCCCACAAGTCAGCCCCTAAACCCGTGGAGGACAAATACAACCCATTTAAAAAAATAACAGCCCATTCCATACGTTCAAACGGAAAGTTCAACATTCAGAGCAAAGTAACAAGTCTGATCCACATATAGAGTACTGAACTTCCACGTTGACATCCATCATAGCCAAGTTAACTATCTACTCCCACTAATACTCTAGTAGCGTACAAGTACTAACTTACTCTTAGCTAACTAGACGATGCCGGCCGGCATCTGTGGTACACGCTAAACGTCGGCATCGGCGTCATGCGCCTCACCTCGGACTTACAAAAGGTGCGATAGGGAGCGTTGCCCGCGTGCGTTTGCCCTTTCCATGCCGGCGTGGTCCACCGAAGCTTCGGCTTCCAAGCTGGAAACCCACTTGACGAGCTGGTAGTAAAAATCGGCGTCGCGAACGCGTGCGTGCCCGACAACCTCCAGGGCTATTTGCCGGGCGCCGGCCTCCACGTAGTCGGTCCAGTTGCGGGCGCTCTTCTCGCGACTCAGAGCGTCGATGCGCTGCTGCTCCATGTCCCGCTAGCGGCGCAAATCGGCGATACGCTGCTCCTCCGCCAGGCGGTCGCGCTCCAACAACTCCCGCTCCTCCGCCATGCGGTCGCGCTCCAACAACTCCTCGATCTCCGCATTGCCATCTAAAGACAGATAGAATGCCTCCTCCCTCTGTCTACCTTCCGGTGAAAACCCGAACACTAGTTCCGGCGGTGACCGCCTCCGGCGTCGCCTACCGCGGATGAGCGGGGGCATGGAGGACGTGGCGAGCGACGTCGGGCCAGTGAGGGCTTATGAGGATATGGCGAGTTGGGTCACAGTGGCACCGGAGAAGGCCGAGAAATAGTACTTATAGGTGGAAGGTAGCGCAATGGTCATCGGAATTCAATGCATAATGGCTTAGCGTGCCAGCTTGCCGTGGATAACTAGAGAAACTAAAATTATGACTGTGCCGTCCCATCCCGTCTGGGTCGCACGCCGGCATGGCGGTCAAACGAGTGCACTCGAATGATCTCCCTCCTTGTCAATAATGATTCCACGGATATAAAAATCCCGCAACAATTAAAGCGTATCTTTTTTCGCATCAGTTAGTTGCCTTAATTATGGCTGGCTGCATGCAGGCACTCAGAATCGCTCACAGGCAGTACGCGAAGCAGCATGCAATGAGTCGCAGCCGAGGGCACGCATGCAGCCACTTAAATCGCTAGAATTAATTAGGCTTAAACTTCTACATGCTGTTAATTATTGCCATGCCTTGTTCTTGCTGCTTTGCTCACGGGACTAATAAACCCGGACGGTGGGAGTACCTTGGTTGGTGAGAGGTTTGAATTAAGCCCCGCAAACTACAAAGGAGGTACTAGTACGTGTGTGATCCGCTATTTATTCGTGTAGGATCGAGTAGGTCGTTTCTTGAATTGAGCCTTGCAAACCGGAAAGGAGGTAGTACGTGCGTGATCCGCTATTTATCCGTGTAGGATCGATAGTGTAGCTTGTCAGTTTCTCCAGAGGTAGGCATTTTTATCCGTGTAGGATCGATAGTGTAGTTTGTCAGTTTCTTCAGAGGTAGGCATTTTTATTCCAAAAATTGCGACTTCGCATCTTGCGTCGCAAATAAAACTGCCAGGGGCGCATCTGTAGGCTAGCTAGTGATCGATCAGTAACTTGTAAACACTGAGCGAACAGAAATATGTAACAGTTAATGCATCTCAATGATTCACAGATCATATACAAATATGTAGCTCCAAAAGCAAAGATCACGCACTTCGGATCTTGCGTCGCAACTAAAACTAACTAGTACGATTCCCATACATAAGATCAACATGTTAATGCATCTCAATGATTCACAGATCATATACAAATATGTAGCTCCAAAAGCAAAGATCTAGAAAAAACATTTGTTCTTCCTACTAACATGGATGCTTCTCTTGGCCAACATTCAGTACAGACTGAAAGACAAATTTGTTTGTGAAGTCTACAATTCCTCTTGCAAACGTAATTGGTTTCACCAACAGCTGGAACCATGAGAATGAACCACACATGATGGAGGAACATCCATTGCAATATGATTTAATCTTCTCTCAATCACACCGCGAGACTATTTTTGGAATACAAACATTAACTTAGGCAAAATGATGCCCATTGTATAATCAGACCAAAGCAATGAAGCACCTAGTGTTGGCCAATAAATAGTACGGTACTACTTTTCTGCAGTCCATGAAGTGACTATCCAATCTTTCTGTGTCTATTTTCAAATGGCACTGCATGCAGTGACTATACTATTCTCTTGTGCAGTTCAACCAAAATTGCGGACACTTTGTTTGTTTGCCAAATAGCAACGGGCAGACTTCTCTGTCTGCACAAATATCAAGCAGCTAGTAAACATATACCACACCTTGTATTTTCGGTTTAAACATGTCTCTTCTGCTTAGCATCTATCATGTTCTGCACTGGACAATCTGATACAGTTATGTTTTGCCCTGGACAATTTCATACTGAATTGATTTGCTGGTTCAGAGCAGAAATATAGCGCCTATTCTTCATCAAACCAAGGATATCCATGTTCGCAGTGATGGAAGAGGTGAAATCGATACAACCGAAATTGAGCATCCAATCATTGAACCCTGTCCACCCTGCTAATAAATTCACATGCAAACCACTAGTATTACTATCTAATGACAGTACAAAAAGAGTAGCAAGATAGTAGCAAACCATGTACCTTCGTAATGAACAACTCATAGTGCCACCAATTGGATATAAAGGTTTTGAAAAAAACATGCTCCTAATGTTGAACCAGTTGGACTTTTTGTGCAGTCCCACTAAAATCGAGCATCCTTGTTTGCATAGATATTGAAAGTGTGATTACTCTAAAAGTGGCACTAGTTGAAGAATAGACTCACAAATATAAGCATTCCAATTTCTTAATGGGAAAAGGTAGCAAGACTGTTTCTAACCACCTGTTTGAAGGAACAAATAAAGCAACAGTGGCTGATGTCAGGAAGGCATACATAGTTTTTTCTGAAAAACTGAGCCATTCCTGACCTTTCCTCTTCTTTTAAGCAAATTTTGTGTAGTTCTACTAAAATAAAATGCCATCAGCGCCTTGACAATTCAGTGACACTGTACAAAAGGAAATGACTTAACATTACATCATGATGTCAGGCATGTAGTCGACAGGCATTAGAGACAAACATACAGACCTCCTCCGATAACATAATTAACATTAATTTTAACAAAGGTGTGACTAGCTTTACCGGGATAATTTGAGTGAACTCTACACCCTTTGTTCCTTAATATAAGACGTTTTCGCTGTTCAGTTTAAAGTACCCAAACCATTCGAATACTACAAATATACACTAATCCAGTGGCTAATGCAACAGTAGAGTAGTTAGTTTATTACAGGGTACAGTACAATGGTTTTACTGAATAGATTTCAATAAACTCTAGCACTGAAAGGTTTCTATAAGAATTAACAATACAAAATGTAAAGGTAACAAGTTTCAGCAATGGTATACTTGTTGTGCATGAGCATTAAACCAAATACAAAAGTCTGATGGTAACTAGCATTATTAACTAATGATAGTATAAAAAATTGCAAACCATGTACCTCCAAGGTAAATATCATTTCAAACTCAGGGGGCCTTAAAAATTGCTATCCCAATCTTGATAATCGATCAAACATAAAAACTTGATCGAACGAATCAAGAGAACAGCCGGAGGAGGAGGTGCCCACTCTTGACCTTTCCTCTTGTCTTCATAATTGTCTGTGCAGTTTAACCAAAATAAAATAACATCAGCGCCTTGGCATTTTGGTGACACTGTACAAAAAAATTAACTTATCTCATGAAAGTGAGGTATGTAATCTATAAGCATTAACAGTGCAAAAATCTGAAGGTAGTAACAAGTTTCATCGTTGGTATACTGGCTATGCAACAACATTAGAATGCCTTAGCTGAAAAATCTTTAATACATCCATAATCAACAGCTAACCCTGAAATAATCCAGTGACATTAAATGGCATTGCTTAAATTTATCGGTGGCATTAGACTGAGAGCGGAATTAGTTAAATGTGGCATCACTTTAGCAGTAGCATTACTTGACTTGACTGTTGGCATTATACTAACAGCAAAAAAAGTGGCAATAAGAGCATGGGAGGCCCATTCGGACAGTGGGCGCACCAGTACGATGTACCTCCACGGACACAGAGTGGTGAGGGAGGTATGGTTGCCCAGAGCAACAAATATCCAGGCAGCATATGTGGATTATGTCCCATTTTTCTTCTCTTTAGCCACCTTTTTCTTATACGAGGACAACAAACCAATCGACCTGGTCATTCTCTATTGCGTTGTCATGCCTTTCTACCCTTCTTCAACCAAGAGACACGAGACTCGTTCCTTAGCTACTGATTTCCCCCTTTTCAACCTAGATGCGGGTTCAATTCCTACTCTCTTGGACAGTACAGTCTCCCTTCCTTTCCTTATTCAACCCAGACATGGATTAGTCTGCATGAAGTAGGGTTTCCTTTAATAGTGCAAATTATGGTTTTCGTTTGTGTGGCCAGCAGAGCAGAGGATAGCAAATTGGGAAGATGGTGGAGTGGAAAAAGATCCACATGCAACAACGTGGTAGATGGGGCAATAGAACAAGGTTATGGTTCGAAAAGAGGTAGCATACCTGAGGGTCGGTGCGAAGTGGCTTCGCTCGTGGTCGTCATCCTCCACACACACTACGACAGCGAGCTTGAGGACGGAGGCCATCCCGCGCGGGCGCTAGGTCTGAGAGGATGGCCTTGTCGTCAGTGTGTGACCTCGCTCGCCGATGACGATTGCATCAACGCTGCACGTCCTTTTCTTCCCCGGCGGATCTGTGACCACCGGTGAGGAGGGAGAGCGGGGCCGTCTTTTTTAGATCTGGAGAGAGGGTGTTAGTGTGAGAAGCAAGTGGGCAGCCCTTAGCAAGAAATTGCTCAAGCTCCAGCCTATATATCTTTTTTATACTACTAGTACTTTAGGTGGAGTAGTGGTAGAGTAGTTTATATTTTCTCTATGTACAGTACCAGTTAGTCATGCTTCAAAACTGATCGGCACGCCATTAAAAAATAAAGGTCGATAACTAATGCGGCACCTCGGGCCAGTGTGGCCAGATCGCATTTTGCACGAGAAATTACATGCCATGTTTCGTTGACATGTGGTCCCATTCCAACATATTAGTGAGACGACAGCGAGTAGTAGGAGTATTTTTGAACGGATGTGTAGGCCAGGGCGCCTCTTCGTGAACCGTGGCAAACTCGCAATCGTCCACCAACTCTTCGCCTTTCCCTCTTGGTTTGGAACTGCTGTCGCACACTCTTCCTCTCCCTCCTCCATTTTCCTTCAGCCCTTCACCCTTTCTTCTGCCATTGTTCGATCGTCTTCTCCATGGAGGGAACAGGCCGGAAACGACCCCGTTATTCTTGCCCCGATCTGAAAGATGACGTAGTGGAGGAACTCATTGATCGGTGCAATGTCATCACCTCGGCTAGCATGGCAGGTTTGTTCAAGCCCATTCTCGACTCAACTAATAACATCATTACAAAGAACCCAAGAGTCAAGGAGCGGTTTGATCTCCCCTATCTTCTTCGCCGTGACCCTGATGACTAGCACCGGCACGACGGAGGCCTCACCGTATGCAAGTTGATGCCGCTTGATAATGATACCTATGATGTTAAGATGCCATCGCTTGAGGGCAAGGCTTGGGCGGGCGCAAATGTAGATTGGGTTGTTTACATTGGGTCCAACTGTGAGTGGGAACTTGTGAATGTGTACACTCGTGACCGGGTTCCACTTCCAAAAATCTCAGCAGACTGCCCAGAGGTTGAGCACACCGGTATTGTACGCATGTTCAAATACGATCATGGTGACTGTCTTCTACGGAAGATAGCAATTTGTCGAGTTCCCAACTGCTCTTGGAATTACAACAACAATCAAGTTGTTGCTATCTTTGACAAGCTTGTTACCATCCTTGGTGGTTTGACTCGATGGATATTGCTCAAAAATCAGTTTCTTTACACGGATGAGTACTGTGATGCAATTCAATACGAGGGCCTTGTGTTTGCTGCCACCACTCGTGGCACTATTTTTGCATGGGATCCTCGTAGTTTCGGTACATTTGTCTTCCACCGTAATTATAATTGTTTCATCAACATGCATGCGGGTTAGCAAGTTTCCCTTTACTAATTAACCTTCTTCTTGTGTTTCCAAGGTCCTGTGAACATCCCACCACCTATACTTGAAAAATTTTATATCCAAGGGGGAGATGACGATGGTGATGATCACGAGCATGAGGACGAGCAACCTCTTCTAGTGTATATATAGTCCACTGATGATGTTACTGCTAAGGAAGCAGGTGTAGTCTCCCATAGTCGCACTCTCCGGACCTATTCCAACACCCGTTGCATGGTATTCGGGATGGATACTAGTGTGCTAGCGCCAACTCCTTCTCCCTAGTACAGAATTGATAGTCTTGGAGAAAACTCGCTCTTCCTTGGACAAAACTATCTGATGATGGTGAAAGGTGATCCAACTGTTGTTGACACAACGTTACTAGTACCATTTATGAGAAGCAACTGTGTCTATACCTCGGACATTTGGGTGGTTCCATACCCTAGTACTGATATAGTAGGCCGCTTCAGCCTGGATGATCAGTCCTGCGTTGGTTTCCAGATCGACAATCGATGGCCCGTCCTAGAGAATCACTTGTCGTTCAAAGAAAGCGTTTCCAACACCGAGGAATGGTTGAGTTGAAGTTCATTTCATTGCTTGTTATTTGTTGTGTGGTGAAAACTTTAGTATTTATAATATATCCTCATTGTCGATGTGGGTTGATGACCTGTTGTATGTAATAAAATGATATGCCTGTGATAAACTTACTAAATTTGTGAATGGCTTTCGAGTCATTTCTCTGAGTGAGTGGTGCGACGAGTCAAAAAAATATTTTCCGAATACATAATTGTACATGCATTGCAACAGGTTATCGGATGAGGCCAATCAACAATAGTAGTACACTATTTGTACTAGCTTCACATGCTTCGCGCGTCGGGTGGGTGTTTTTACTTTAGCCATATGTTAATGTTTTCGCTGTACGTAACCAGCACCTCGAATCCTCGATACTAGTACTATATAGTAGGAGTAAGTAGTAGGAGTAGTAGGGTGGCATGGGCCAGAACAAGCATTCACGTCCAGGAGTACGTCACACGCCACCACCACAACATCCATCTGACACCATATTATTTCTTGGAATCCGTGCTAGAGCAATCTCTTCAACCTCGTCGTTTCTCTAACTTCAGCCATCGCGCGACGGGCGAGGTGGGCGTTTGTCGATAGTCGGTTTCCTTAACTGTGGTCCCACTTGTAAGGCCAACTCCAACGCACGACCCCCAACGGACCTCCATTTTGCATGAACTCCAATGATAATTTTGACTAGAAAATCAAGACCAAAGAAAACAAGAACCACAAGAATACATTTTACTACTCCTGTAAGTTGGATTAGTGCCTTCTCGATGCATTCATTGTTGATCTACGGAGGCTCGATCTTGCGTGCTTCTTTCTTCTTCGAGTGTAAAGAAGTAGATGTTGCTTCCTCGCATCTAGTCTCATGTCTAGCCTCTATTCTAGTAGGAGTATCAACAAGTGCACTAATCTCCTCTCTAGCCTCTGTGCTAGCTAAAAGTGATAGAACATCTACTAAAATGCGCTCTATCAATATATGGATGTACTCTTCTTCCCAATACAAAAACTTGCATCCATTCTACTCCCTCCGTTGCATAATACATGCCTTCTATTTGTCAAAATATATAAGTATCTAGACATGTTTTAGTATATAGGTACATCCATTTTTGGACAAATGGGAGTCAAGTATTTTGGAACGGAGGGAGTACACAATAAAAATTTTAAGTTAGCACAACTAGTCTAATCCGAGAGCACAACCGAAGATTTGGTCGGGTTCTTCCTCCTTTTGCCGACACGTCGGACATCTAGCATCCAGGTCGTGTCATGAAAGAAAATAGAGTGGTAGTTGAAGCCACGAGATGTGCATCTTGGGTTAAACGGTAAATAGAATCTTACTACTCTTGAGTAACTCCAAAAGCAGCCACTGAAGATCTTTATTGGATTTGTTTTACATCACCAGCACGTCGAGGTGAAAGATGTGCAGGTTCAGTGGGTCCTCTTGCATTTTCACTGACATGTGGGGCCGCATGTGAGCAAACAGACGATGGGCTCCGCGCGTCCGCTGGCTGGATGAGAAGAGAGATAGAGGAGGGCTGAACACAAACTGCAGGAAATTTGTTCTACGTACCTCGATATAGGCTCGATATAGTGGGGTGGCATGGGCCATAACTAGCATTCACGTCTAGCAGTATGCCCTATTCAAGAATTCGTCCGATTAACCAGTTAACTTGCTGATTAATCCCTACTCGTAGGGTCACCGAGTAGCGGATAAACCGATAAATCATCTGATTAATTGATTAAATCGCCGATTAACTTGTCGATTAGCCTATTAATCCCCTACTCGTAAGCCAACCGAGCAGCTGCCAGTTAACGATTTCCTCAACAATGGCAGTATGGCACACGCCACCCACACGAGTCCCATCCGACACCAATTTTCTTGGAGTCCGTGCTACAACCATCTCTTCTCCCTCTTGTTTTCTCAGCCATCGCGCGGTGGGCGGGGTGGGGGTTTGCCGATAGTCGGTTTGCTCAACTGCGGTCCCACTTGTAAGTGAAAATGCAACACCGCACGCATTCCCGCTTGAGCGGCGTGCCAGACGAATCATGTGGGGGTGCGACGTGAACACGTCAAGCTTTTCCTTTTGAACTCGTAACTTGTAAAATTTGGTTCTGCTCCATGGCGCCGTTCATGCATGGAGTACGTACGAAAATTATGAAGTTGATGTGAAAGGTAAGATAATTATTGTAGTATCAGATACTACTACATGGATTTGACGGAAAGATAAAAATACATACAGATCCATTAACGACATCCTCACGCCTTAGTGCACCGGGTCACCAACCGACAGGTGAGGAGCAGCGGCATTGGCGGCGAGCTCAACGTGCTTCTGAACAGTGCCGTCCAAGGTTGCCCTGCGGTCCAAGAAGGCCAGTGTCCTATCATCCTCCTCTTGCATGTCGTAGTCCTTGTGGATGATTTGCGCATAGACGTGGGTGATTATGTCGATGGTGTCTTGCTGTGCTAGGCGCTATGCGGCGAGCGCGACCTCGAGGTGGACATTCTCCGGCGCGATGGCGGGCAGTCGCAGGGCCACCAGTGTGTCGAAGAGGTTGTCACCATAGTGGCCGTTGATGGTGGCTGGCATTGCAGAGCCTGGGCGCGTCGGCTGGAGGCTTACATCAAAGTCGTCGGCAAGCTTCTTGACGACGGTGAACTTGTCGAGGAAACTGACGAGGACCTCATCGAACAAGGAGACGAAGCTGTCGCCCAAGCGGCCCGTCGCCCTGGTGGCCTCAAGCAATACTACCTGGAGACGTTCCTCGATGCCGGGCCGCAGGCCGGCGTCATGGACCATCTGGCACAACCGGCTGATGCTTGCGCTCATCGCCTCCATGGGTCTAGCTTAGCTTCTAGTCAACTGATCTTGCGATTCGAGTGATCACTCTTGCCCTTGGTTAGCGTGCGTAGGTGCGTAGGATTTCGTACTACTCCTCGGCCCTCTACTTCACCTGCTTTTGGCTGTATGATAGGTGGGCCAGCCACCCCCTGGGCCCACGTGTCATTCACCCAAAGGCAGTTGCCGTAAGTCAATGAAGCTGCGCCCCCCTCCGTGCTGGTGCAGTATAGTCATCTCACCGGACCTCTAGTTGGGGCCAAACAAGAGAAGTTTGATGTTTACTGGTTTATTGGTCCCCTTTGCATTTTGCGCAAAGTTTTGACCTTTGATTTAACTAATAAAATGTTAATGCATGTAAACAAAAATGTTGTGTAAGTCACCTTATGAAAACCAAATAATCCCAAGATACTTAGGCACGGTGCATTAACTCCCTCCTTGTTTCTTATTTCGTGACATATCAACCAATGAGAGATGTGGGCCGTGCATGCTTTCAATGACTTGAAACATGAATTGCAGTGTTTAGTTCATTGCATGTAATCCTATTAGTACTCTAGTTAGCAAAAAAACATTAAGTTCTCTCGTCGATAGGAATAAAACACCATGTATTTATTTACAGAGGGAGTAGTACATTTTTTGTGACATGCATTACTAGATATTGCTAGTCAAATACTAAAATCAAGATGGACGTGGTAGTACTCCTAAATTCAGACGCTGGTGCTACTAGTACTAGTAGTAGTACTACCAATGTAGTAGTAGGAGTACTAGCACTGTACTACCCGTTGGTCAAATTATTACGTGCTGCTCCTCACAGTGAAGTTCAAATTATTACGTGCTGCTCCTCACTGTGAAGTGACAAGACCCTGCGCCGGAGATGACACCTGAGTATAGGCGCCGTGTTCGGCATACCATAGTCAGCCTCACTGTCTGCAGTCACAATCATCATGGCAGTAGAGCTAGCCTGCTTACAACTAGCCCTGTTCGACATAATTTCCCGTGCGTAGATGCCCGTGCATTGCACGGAACACCAAGATTGGGGGTGGACGGCTCCGGCAGCGGCCATCGCACCAGATTTTTCCACGGCCTTCTAGATGTAGTGGGGAGGAGATAAGGCTGATTGTGAGAGACAAGGAGTTGTTTGTAAATAGGGAACAAGTGCGGGCATCTCTTTGCAAAAATGGAGAAGCTAGGTTTGTATGCGCCAGATCTAGATCCGACGGCTATTGGTGAAAGATGGGAGGCACAACATCATCACCAACTCAGGACCTATTTGATTCACAGGATTTTGAAAACACAGGAATAGGACACGATAATATTCCAAGTTTCAAACTGATATTACAAATGTTAGGAGTAATGCTGCACCTACGAAGAGGGAATTACTAGGGAGTTTACGTAAGAACTTTCATTACTTCAGGTGGTTGCAGCATTATCGTACAAACTAAAATCCACCGCCCTGACAAGTCACTAATGGGCAAATAAGTTTTCGAGTCTCTAGCCACTTGATGTTTCAAAAACAAATTCAGCTTCTGCGGAGACTTTGTCATTTAGGCTTAGACGCTTGCGGTGATCAGCACGCCATTCATTGTTGCGCCAGAGAACGCCAAACCTCATTACCTTGAGCACACTTGCCTCTAGAACAAAGAACCTGGCCAATTTAATCTCATATGTGCTGCCTCGGTAGTCGATCAAATCAATTTCTGTAAGATGGAGATCAAGGCATTCGATGAGATTGTTATAGTGTAGCACATTTTTCACTTTCGGGTCTTTTTTTATCTGCAAAAGAAGAGAACATATTAGAGTAGCTGGCTGCATAAGATTGTCGTGTCATCAAGAGGTACCAATATCATTCGCTCATATGATAGGGTTGGCTGGCTAGTGATATTTTTTCACTCTCTCTCTCTCTCTCTCTCTTTCTCTCTCTCTCTCTCTCTTTCTGTTTCCTCTCATTTAACTAGGAGAACGTGAAGAGCTTGGGCATTTTTTGCCTTCCACTATGTGGCCGATGCCATATTTTGCAAAAGTATGCCACATAATACGCATCGATGTCAAATCAAAAGGTTTTGGCACCGCTCTCGCGATGTGAGAGAGTTGGCACCACTGTGCACACAGACCCACATGTATAAACAAATCAATCAAACCAACTACACCAGCCTCTCACTCTCCCAAACAAGTGTTTTTTATTGCCTCAGTCCTCTCTCTCTCCCACGCAGTGGTTTTTCATTGCGTGAGTTAACTTGGCACCGGAGCAAAGTAGGTGATCCAGATTGGGGCACGAGGTGAGCAATGGAGGGGCATCGATGCCAAATGCACCACAAGTGAATTTGGTACATGTTTTGGCCTACATAGCCCACTTTTGTACTCCCTCTTTCCCAAAATTCTTGTCTTAAACTTGTCTAAATACGGATGTATCTAGTTACATTTTAGTGTTAGATACATCCGAATCTAAACAAATGTAAGACAAGATTTTTGGGACGGAGGGAATACTACCTCGTATTTAGTATAAAATTTTGACCATAGATTTACCTAAGAAATTGCCTATGCATGTCACTAAAAATTACACCATTTGAAGTTATGTTCAAATACGAATCCAACGATATAGTTCTTAGTGACATGCATTAACATTTTGTCAGTTAAATCTATGGTCAAATTTTGATACTACAAAATTGGAAGAGTAAACCAGGACGGAGGTAGTACTTGCTCTTAGGGTAACCATAGAGTTACTGGAGTAGTCTAAGTTACTTTCCACTATGACTAGCCTAGGCTACTATAGTAGTACAGCATAAAAACGATGCAGGTGATCACGTGCAAATAAATACGAAAAAAATTTCTTTCGGTGCAGTGCGTAGATGCAGTTTTGAACACTACACTTGTCATCGTAATTTGGGAAAATTATGAAAAAATTGAGCTACGTTGTGACTACCGTTTACTTATAGGAAAGAAGTTTCACCTTGATGAGTAGCTTCTCCATGCACGGAAAGCATGTAAGGAATCCAACAACTTGATCCAGATTGGGGCCGATAGATTTTAGTGCTAAGATCTTCATTGTGCACATGGACTGGGTCAAGCTTGTGGGAATCATTTTCTGGAAGACGGTCGTAAATACATCAAGAAGAAATTTAAAAATGTGAATTTCAAGAAGACGGAGAAGAAGATGAGTGCTGTACCTGAACGATTACGGATCCAATAAAGAGTTTGGAGAATTTGGCAGCCGAGTACACCAATGCTTTCAATTTCGGCGCGTCAATGACCCTGATTTTTGTTGGACCTTCTAGATCCGATACAAGCAATCTCTCAAGGAAAGGCGCATTCTCAATGACAGTAATGTGGAACAACTGGAGTGATCTCTTCCCAATTGATGTCTTGTTGCGTGGCCAGCAAGACACATAAGTCCATCGGAGATTCATCGAGGCGATGTGGAGGCTAATGAACCCGTGGATCTGCTCAAGACAAAGCTACTTGAGCGCAGTACAGCTGCGAAGCAGGTGCTCCATAGCCTTCTTCGAGATGACAACGTCGAAGAGGTCGAGCTGCTTGAGTTGAGGGAGAAGAAGGGTGGGCACGACATTAATCTGGGGAAGATAGCAGGAGCTGAAGCTGGCGCGGCGCAGCATTGGCGTCAGGCGGAGCGCGGACGACAGCAGAGAGCGACATCGTCCAGCTTCAAAGCTGAGCTCCATGAGCTGATCTAGGGGGGGATAAGAACCACTCGTCGAACTTGGGTTGGACCTTGCATTTGGTACTGGACATGCGGATGTCAAGGCGTCTGGCTGGCCCAGGGTGCGATGAAAGGATCTTGGAGACTGCGGCCATGCGTTTGCAATCCCCGTCGCAGAGGCAGCTGTCGACGGTGAGGTTGAGGGGGACGCAGCGCCAGAGGGGGCGCCACCGCCAGGAGAGCAGGGTGGTATGCACGGCAGATTTTGTGGGGAGGAGGCCAATGATGACAAGTAGCATATTGTCGGGGAGGCAGCTGATGAAGTCCAGGCTCGCCGGATGCGGTTTTGGGTTGAGCCGCCTCCGCTTTGTTGGCTGCCTCGCCGTCCATCTCAACCGGCGGCGACGCCGGTGTACACGTTTGCTGGTGTGTTGTGTGCTGGGTGTGCGCGAGTGCGTCCTTCTGGGCTTGCCGCCGCGCAGTGGTGAATTGTGCGCGAGTGCGTCCTTCGCGCGCAAGATGTTTGTCCCCAATGCACCCTCAATTTACTAGCGTGTGGGGTGCTACCCCGAGTGGTTTCAACTTTGATTACTTCATCGCGTGTTAGATGGGCCTCTAGTTTGCTTATTTTCACCCAATGCCATATGGGCCAGCACATGAAGATACAGAACACGAGCTGACAAGGCAGCATGTGGATTGGTTGACCGGTCAACTAAATAATATATGGAGCTATATGCTGACACAGTGAGCGTATAATCCGTCGGTATAGAGAGTTCGAGTGAGAGGGGAGGCCCGTGAGAGATAGCAGAGCAGGAGAGAGAGAAAGAGCTACTCCCTCCATTCGATAATGTAGTTCCAACATTTTTTTAAGTCAAACTTTTGAAACTTTGACCAAGTTTATAAAGAAATTACTTATATCTACAATACCAAAGATAAATGATAGTATGAAGTAAGTACATGTTGTGATGAATCTAATGATCGTGTAACGACCAAACCTCGAAGGATTTGAGTCTCTGTGCTTACCGTGCTAGTCCCTGGATCGAACTCGCTAGCACACACAGTATAGATGAATACCAGAATAGCAAGTGCATCATTTATTACAACGTATGATCTAGAATATATAAAATAAACCAACCTGCATAGCACTTGGCTAGCTTTATTCAATAAAACAGCGGAAAGTAGCAGAAAATAACGATGAGTCCCATCATAGCCCACTGGCGATGCTGAGTGCAGACTCGCGACCCTAACGGTACCTTACTCTTCGTCTGAATATCCTGCAACATGAGACGTTGGAGCCATATAGGTCAATACTTTGAATGTATTGGAAAGTTACATAGGAGTAATAATATAGCAGACCTACATGTATATGCATAGTATAACAAAAGGAAGACTTGAGGGTTTGTTTTTGCAGAAAGCTGATTTTGTCCTCATAACTACCTAATAGTCAAATTTTTATTTAGTTCTTTTATTACTACAATTAAATACACAAGGTTGAGTTGGCAAAATCAACTCCAACCTACCCTTTGTTAAGTTGCCCAACAAATTTATTAGGTGTCACATCTGTCAGGATCATCCAACAACTGTAATGGCATACTGGCTCAAATTTACCCATAACCAGGGGCATGGCTAATCACGATTAGTTTTAATACTCTGCAGAGTTTAGTACGCTTTACCCACTGGACCCAACCCGAAGATTGAGACGAAGTCTTTCAGAAGCAGTCCCCTAGTCCCAACAGGAGGCCCATCCCAACTATTATATCTACATCTGCTGGCACATCCGGGTAAGGGTCCCACAACTGATCAACTATGCGAGAGCCCAATTAGCCAGTGGTCGCACATGGAAGCTACTAGTCACTAAGTCTGTCTGATCTTTTTGAGCCTGGGCGGCCGTCCACTTACATTCAGAGGGTATAAACCATGATGTTCTTGACACCACCCTAGCAATAACACTTCCATCCAGAGGTGAATTAAATCCTGAGTTACTACTCAAATTATATATATATATAATCCTCACATAAGCTCAATGAATACACGAACCAACCCCGTCTACAAAGCATAGCAAAACTACCACTACCACGATCTGCAATGATGGGAGATAGCTCAACAGCATAACCAAAATATATAGTATTCCTATACATCCATATATTCATAGTGTGATATAACTACATGCATAGAAAACAATAGGTAAAGGATGATCAACATGTAACTTGCCTTGGTTCTGGTTCAAAAAGTCACACTCCTAACAATAGCTCGCGTCGCACTCCGGGCAATCTACACGTTTCACACAATTCAACAAATCAAGCACCGAAACACGAATAGAACCAAAACAAAACCAACAGCAAGAAAACCATTTTTAAAACTCAACAACAGCAGCATAACAACACCTAAAATGCACTATGGTCACAATGCAAAAAGAAACACCAAAAACTGACAAACGGTTTGAAACTTACGGCCTACGGAAGATTTGATTCAAACTCGAATAAATTCAAATTTGAAAGGTGCAAACATGTGCAAAGTTGGTACTGTGATAATGTGCTGATTTTTGTGAGTGCATAGGAAAAAGAATTACCTAAATTGGACTTATAGAATAAAAGATATAACTAGTTGAAGTTTTAGCTGAAATCTGAAAAAGAAAACAGAAAACAACAGAAAACGCATGGGCGCTGTAGCGAACTCCTGTAGAAGCTCCTCTAGCGACGTGTCACGTGGCAGTGAGTGATTGGCCGAGAAAACTCCTGCGCGTGCGTGCTCACCGGAAACAGAGGAAGACGACGGCGGCTCGGGCATCGGCGGTGGCGCTCCTCCGGCGACTCTCCGGTGATGGGGAAGTGAAGGGCGAATGCGGCTGTGAGTGGTGGAGGTGGTGGTGGTGTCGGACGGCGGCGATACGTCCTCTATAGGCGACGGTGGCGAGGTTAACCTCGATGCTCCGGCGGCGGTGGTCGAGCTTGTTCCTCCGGTTCCGCTGCGATTCCGGCCACGCAAGGATGTCAGAAAGGTGCGGCGTTGAGCGGAGGGTCGAGGGGAGTGAACCATGTGGCCGGTGGTGTCCTTATGGCGGTGGAATCCTCCGGCGAAGACGGCGGACATCGGAGCTCCGGTGTGAGATCCAAAACGCTCCAGCGGCTTCGTGTGGTCGAAGGAGGACGAGGGGAGGCTGCGGTCGGGTTCCCCTAGGGTTTAGCTCGCGTGTCGCGTCTCCAGGGTGCTCGGGGTGGACCAGGGCATCGGGTCGATCCGGCTCGGCCTCGGTCGCGTGTACGGTGCGCTCCAGTCCGGCTCGGGGAAGGAGACGTGCAGGGGCGCGGGGTGGGGCCCACGGGTCAGCGGCTGAGTCGAGCTGGCGGACCGGGTGCGGGTCGGGCACGGGTGGCGCGGCGTGTACCGCTTCGCGTAGATAGGTGGGCTGGGGGCGAACGGGAGGCTGCTAGGCCGTGGCGGCGAGCTGGGCCGCGGTGCGGAGCTGCGCTGTGCTGCACTTCGGTCCTTTTTGTAAACAAAAACTAGAGCAGCAGAACAAAATAAATAAAATAAAATACACGTTATAAATTATAAATAAAAATACATAGACACACAGTAAAAATAGCCCTATAGCTATAAACTACAGGAACACTAGTTCCAATACTAATGCAATTTTAGAAATTCATTTTGATGCAAAAGGCCACACAAACAGTAAAATAACACATAATTAAAATACTTTGAAGATCACAAAAATTACCAGAACATATCAGATGAACTGGAAACAATATTCTGCACATTAGGAACATTCTTAAACAGGGGAGAAGTCATGTTATCTCCACTCCAATAAATTGCCTTTAGTTGCATAATGAAGAGAATATTCTAGAAAAGCAAATAATGCATGGAAAAATATGAGATGCATATGAATGATCTATTAACATCCAAATTGGGAAAATTGGGATGTTACAGATCGTTCCAGATGTAAATGTTTTTCTCCACATATACCTGGTCAAACTTTTCTGAGGTTTGACTTTTCAAAACATCCATATGCTTATGGACGTTACAGAGTCCCTAACTAGAGAGAGAGAGAGAGTGAAAAAAGTGTGTGTGCGTGTGTGAAAGAGACATGGACAGCACACGGTAAAAGTAGAGAAAAAGCATGCGTGTATTATGCAAACATATCACACATGCATCTTCGACAACGGAGGCAAGGTGAGGAGATAGTGTGTGGTTGTTTGGAAACGAGAGAGCAAGACCCCTAGCATGTGGCCAAGAGGGGTCTGACAAACAAGGGAGAGAGGTCGACAGAGACGTACGGAGAAAATGCAGACATGGGGAGGAGAGAGTGTATGTTTGTCATAGAGAGATCCCCTGGAGATCGTGATGGGACTACATGGGTGGGAGATCGAGTGACAAGGTGTGTGCGCGATAGAAGATGCCCCGAGAGATATCGAGATAGACATATGGATAGAAGGAGACAATACGTGTGTTCCTGATGGCTAGTAAGAGATAATCATACTTAGGAGGGGGGAGTGCTTGCACCTATGATGGAGTGAGGGATTATGGTACTTAGGGGGGTGCGTGTCACATGGAGAGAGAACAAGGGCGGAGAGTGTTGGATGGGTCTATATGTATAGCGCGTGCGAGACATGTGTATGTGTGAACCAGGGAGATATAAGGCCAGTTTGGCTTGCGTCCTGAGCATCTTTTGCCTGGCCTGGGGTTGTGGCTGGATTCCATGCATGCTTGTTTGGTTGCTACCCTGTGAAAAAGAAAGCCCGCCTGGCCTGGGTTCCCTTGCACTTTAATTAGACTGGCCCAGGCGACCGATTTCGAACGCTTGGCCGTGCCTGGTCATGTGGCCACGATGCTAACAACAACATGGATGGATATTAGCATTAAATAATTGATGCATGGATTGATTGATGGGACGTTGATGCTTTGCCTAGCCCATGCATGAACCAAACGCTTCAGCACCACACAAGCCTAGCCAGGCAGAAATATTTTACATCTCACGTCCACACCAGGCAGTACCGGCCATCAAGGCATGAGGGTCAGGTCACGAACCAAACTGACCAATAAAGTTTGAGAGAGATTGAGGAGCCCCGATAAGGCTGAGTGGTGCATCAGATAGCTGAGAGGGGGAAAGAGATATTCCATCCGCTCGATAATGCAGTGCATGTAAATTTTTTAGAAGTCAAACTTTGGAAACTTTGATCAGGTTTACGCAAATGTTATTTATATCTACAATACCAAAGATACATCATACAAAACTACATCTCATGGTGAATCTAATGGTATATGTTTGCCGTACTAGATGTAATTCTTTTTCTCCATGTACATGGTCAAACTTTGTGATGTTTGACTTTTTAATAAATCTATATGCTATGGACCGAGGAGAGTGCCTCAATCGATACAGATCAAGTGCGTGTGAAGGAGAATGAGTAAGTGTGCAAAAAGAGTAAGTGTGTGAAATAGAAAGTGACAACAAACGATAAATTAGAGAGAGAGTGTGTTTTTTCGTTTCTTATGCAAACATATCACACATGCATCTCCGAGATGGAAAAGCAAGGCGGGAAGATACACGAAGATAGCTAGTGTGTGATTGTTTGTGATAGAGAGATCCTGTCGAGATCGTGAGGGGACTATATGGGTGGGAGATCGAGGGAGTGCGTGCGTGATAGAAAGATGCCCCGAGAGAAATCGAGATAGACCATGCACATGTTTGTGATGGGGACTAAGATTAGCTAGTCATATACATATAGGGGGGACTGCGTGTGCCTACAATTGAGTGAGAGACCATCATACTTGGCTAGTTGGGCATGAGATTGTGTGTGTGCATGTGTGAGATGGAGAGAGAACGAGGGGGAGATAGAGTTTTAGATGGGCCTATCGAGTGCGAGTGAGATATGCATGTGTACGTGTGACCCAGGTGGATGGAGAGTTTGAGAGAGGGGGGAAGAGCTCTGAGACGACATAGTGGTGCGTGAGAGAGTTACGGGCAAAGATCCAAGGAATTTGTGTGCGTACGGTGAGTGCACCCAAGATATCTAGCTTGGACTAGCTAGAGTATCATACATAGTGTGCGAGAGAGACTTATAGATGGTGTATATATGCATGCGAACTAGAAAGACCCCCCCCCCCCACACACACACAAAGAGAGAGAGAGAGAGAGATGGAGAGAAAGGGAGAGGGACCAACAAGGTTTTTGTGTCGGATGCATGTGACAGAATTGAATATTGTCGGCGAGAGAGAGAGAGAGAGAAAGAGAGAGAGAGAGAGAGAGAGAGAACAGGAGTCCGGGGGAGGGGGAGGGCGCGTTTTATGCATCAAAGACTGATCTAAACCATGTTTCGATATAAAATTGCATTCAAATATTTAAATTGGAGAACATGTTGTCTGCAATCCACACATGAATGGATATATGCGTATATCGAACAAGTTCATTAATTTGACTTTCAACATGTTCATGGAGTACTATAATACTGTACAACATGCTACTCGATTGAGGTGTTCAATTTTGGATTTAGTTCACTATTTTGACCTACTGAACGAGTTATTTCATTGAATCGAGATATTTCATTTTGGGTTTGATTCGCGTTTCGGAGTGGGTCAACTATTTGTCATATAGTAAATTGCTAGCAACGAGCATGTAAAAACACATTACTCCCGAGCATCATCTCTCCATCTAAAAAAGAAGTGGCAAGCTAATATTTCAAAATTTGATCCGAATCGACTTGGTAAGGTAGACATGGATGCTCGTTCTCCCAAAATTTGAACGAACTGTTAAACATCCTCTCTGCTCGGCGGAATTCTCCCGAGCAAATAAATGGGATACGCGAAATTACCGTCCTATGTGGGACACGCATCAATTGGCCCGTTGTACATCCAGGGTAGGTTCGTAACTTCATCCAAGCGCGCCTTCTCCTCGGCCGAAATGACATGTGCCGAATAATTCATAAACCATGGTCGGCAAAACACGCTCTCCTCGCCCGAAATAGCTCGCACCCACTATTTCAAAACACGCTCTCCTCGCCCGAAATTGCTCGCGCCCACTATAGGTCAAAACACGCCCTCCTTGCCCAAAATCGCTCCCGCCCACTATTTGGGGAGAAGCAAAGTTACTCTACTATCCCCGACCCTCAGTACACAGACCCAAGCCGAGAAGCCTATAAGCAAGGGTAGAACTGTAACTCCCCCTCACATTTCAGACAAATGCGTCCGTAAGACATGGTTCCACTCCCCTCCCAATCCCCCCCCCCCGCCCGCCCCCATTCATACCTTGTGGGCGCCAAATCACCTTCTCCCCGGGAAGCTCCCTTCTCTCGAGCCGCGAAACCTCAGGCCCACCTCCATGGGGCCCCCACCGCACCAATTTCACAGCCGCCCTCCTCCCTAATGTTGGAGACGCTGTCCATTTGCCGTCATGCACTGGGTCGTGTGCCTCTTACTCCGTGTTGCTAGTGCTGTCTCGACGACGGTCGCATGAACCGTAAGGAGCCGATTCACCCCCGCCGTCGTTCACGGCACCGGAGCGGCTCCAACTTTGGATCCGTCCAGAGTCCTGGTGCTGCTTCTGCGTAGCCGTCGACCGTCACGACATCGCTCTTTCCCTGCCGCCGGTCGCTACCGCAACCGCGCCGGCCTCACCGACTCGGCAGCTGGACCTGCCTACTTCACCATGCCGCCAAATAGGTCACATCCTCATCTCAAATCACTTTATTTAGGCGTCAGTTGTCTGAATTTTTATTCTGGACCAATCGATTCCCAATGGGAAGGAGCACCCCTCGAGGCAGCGGAGCTCCTAGGCTGCCGGGTGGATGGTGTCTAACGTAAGGGTGCTGGGCTGCAAGTTCGCCGCGGAAGCAACGCTTAGATGGCTATCTTTTATAGTTGCGTGGGTTGAAGGTACTGCCACCGCCGGATCTGGATGACGGGGAGTCTTTGTGGATTGGCCCGGGGGCGGCGCAACCACGGCAGTGTGGTGGGGCGGGGAGCGGGGTTTTGGCCGGGGCCATGGACGGCGGAGGCAGGCTGCTCTGCCGTTGGTCACTGGCTCTTCGGGGAAGATTCTGAACAGTGTCAACCGGGAGGCACAAGACGGCCAGCCATCCGGCGTAGATCGAACAGTACCAAAATAAAATAAAATCGTGTGACCTCAATTTAGTCTTCAGTCAACATACGTGTGACCACTCTCGTACCTTGCTGTTGATCTCTTAGTGTATTTCTTCAGATCAAAGAGATATGTCGTTCTTAACATTATGCGTTATCTGCATCTTCAGACTCACCGTCTTCCGACTCACCACTGCTGCTCCAACAAGGGAAGCATACACCAGAATGGAGCTATAGTCCCCACTCAACAGTTCCCTGCATCGAATGCGCGTGCCCGACATGGACAACCACAACAATTGCAGGGCCATCGATAAGTCAGCACATGATGCTCACTCCTATGGATGGCAGCCAGATAGGTTGTACCCTCCTCTTAATTGTGTGCAACATTTATGGCTTTGTTATTCATCTAAGCATGGAAAATAGATCATCACATTTCATTGTATATTCATGCTGATCTCTTACGGGTCTTGTTCAGGAGTTAACGTTGTTCCATAGTTCAGCTAAGATACTTGTTATTTAGGTAACGTTGTTCCATAGTTATCATCCATCAGCCAATGCTATCCCACAGGCTGGTGATTATAGTATTATACCACTTCTAGTATTACCTATGTTGTTCTTTAATACTTTTGTGTGCCATCTAGTTAATCTCGAGTACAAACGATACATATTCTGTAGCTTTCATCTGTGTTCTCCCTTTAGTTTATGAGACCTGTTGCTGCTAGTTAACCCCAGTCCTACTATTTATGTCGTCTCCTACAGGCACTCATTACATAAATCTAACTATTAGTTGTCTTCCATGCATGTCAGATAAATTGCACACACTGATATATCCACAAGAACGTCGCGGAGCAATGTAAAGTCCAATAAACTTGATGCTAATGATACCCAATATGATGGAACATGTAAAGGCAGTTCTTCAGAAGACTTGCAGTAAGATGATGAATCCTCTTCACCCCACAAGGTCCTTGCTCTAACTTGGCCTATGATATGGGTACAACATGCATATAATGTCCTGGAGTGTATCTACTCTTTTGCAATGCCATGTGCTTAGCATGCTGATCATGCATGTAAATATGTCATGCCTTCCTGTTTTTCAGTACCTATTCCATTCATGATAACATGTTTTCAAATTCAAGTACTGTCATTCTACTCTATCGCAATGCCGTCTGCTTAATTTGGACATCATGCTTCTGAATATCTTATGCATTGTTATTCATCAGTATGTACTTCATCTATCTACCATACCATGCTTTTTTACATTGAAGTGTTGTTCTAGTGCTCTGTTGCAATGCCATCTTATTTTCCCAATCATACACGTGTATGTTGCCTTAGTGATTTCTGTACATATTCCGCTAGCATACGGTTTTACATTCAACTAGTGTTTTTTGTTGTGTTGTCCTGTCGTATCCCTAGCTCTTACACCATACTCCCTCCGTCCGGATTACATGTTGCCAAAATGGATAAAAAAGGATGTATCTAGAACTGAAATACACCTAGACCCATCCATTTTTTCCGGATGGAGGGAATACATGTCAAAATGTCATGCCTTTCTATTCTTCAGTATCAATTCCATCTCTCTGCTGTCGCATGTTTTATAATTAAAGCACCATTCTTCTATACAAGGCATGCAAGGGGGAGACGACTATGTTAGAATCTGAAGGGTTACAAACAAGGCCATTGCAAAAGATCCAAACGCCAGGAGATAATAAACGAACTCCAGTTTTTATAGATACTGCTCTAGCACAAAGAAACCCAACTCCTACTAATAATAAGCAGATTCAAGTGGCCAAAGAACTAGTCCGCTCCAATCTAGCAAAAATATGTCAACTCAATTCTAAGAAGCGTGTGCGTATCCTTGCATCATGAAATTTTATAGCATGCTGGTCATATTTTCTACATGTTTCTTACCCATCTCTCTTTTAGAAAATAAGCTTAACAGATAGAAGAATTTCTGTAATGTTATCGTTTATGAGGAAATATTCTTGCAGGAATTCTCTGTGCTCCAATGTAGATGTAAGTACCTGTTGTATATCACTATATTTTTACATCAACATGTATTTTGTTAATCAGCGTGAATCCAACGTTTATCTGATCTAAATTTAGTTGTAGCAAAATGTATGATTAAAGGCCACAATGTTGATTTTTGCAAGGAAAACCGCCTGGTAGTTTTGCATCGTGAGCTGCATGAGTGTACTATCTCATATCAGTGGGTTTGAATACTTTGGTTCTGTAGTTGGTTTTTCAGTGTTTTTTTTACCGTGTTGTCCTGTCGTATCCCTAGCTCTTACATTGTAGCGACCAGACCACAAACAGTCTGATCTCTATGCTTCAGTGTCATCCCTGGATCAGTAATGCTGACACGCACAATACTTGAAGGATTTATAACAGAGTAGCAATCACACACTTATTACATCGAGTGTCTCAAAAGAGAACTTATTACAATAAATATGGCTTAAGGCCATCTAATAACGATAACAGCGGAAGGCTTGGAAGATAAGTGAGTCCATCAACTCCAACAGCATCACTGAGTATAGAACCACGACCTAAAGGCACCTTACTCGTGTCTGAAAAGTCTGCAACATGAACGTTGCAGCCCGAAACAGGTCAACACATGGAATATGCTGGCAATGTAACACATAGAGAGTAATGAAAGAATAAGGCTATACTACACGCATAGTTGGCTGGTGGAAAGCTCTATGGTTACAGTTTTTGCATAAAGCCAATTTTTCCCTACTGCAAAGGAATAAATTTTATTTAACTATCATGGTAGTGGTTAAACATTGAGAAGATAGACATCCTCTCAATCCCAATTAAGCATCATCTTTAAAACCCAACAAATTAATTAAAGTAACATGATGAGATTCACATGATAATCCAAGTACTAGATACTCAAGTTGTCCATAACCGGGGACACAGCTAACCATGATTAGTTTATACACTCTGCAGAGGTTTGCGCACTTTTCCCCACAAGACTCGATCTGCTCCATTGGGATTCTCGCACTACATGATGTTTGAGAAACGGATGACCGAGACATAGTCTTTCAGAAGCGCTAGCACCTTACGAACGGGTAGACCGGACCAACATACATCCCCTATATCTGCTAGCCTACCACTGTAAGAGTTCGCACAACTTAGTCAACTATGCTAGAGCCCATAGTAGCTTGTGGCTGCACACGGAAGTTTCTAGTATGAATAATCTCATGATCCCTTTAAGCCTGGGTAGCGGTCCAAAAGAAAAATAGGCAATCGCTGGAATACCCTGGTGCCTCAATCCACCCAGATATGTGTTTAAGTTGCCACCTTAAATAAACCATTAATTATCACTCTCACATCTGTCATGGATACACTCACCCAATCCACGTCTACTAGCATAGCATGGCAATATAAGCAAACGTAGAAGTAACTCCCAAAGGTTTGATAATAAAACAGGAAATAGGTACTACCTCATCTACCCCCCAAAACCCACAATTTAATTATATCCTAATCATGCAATGTTTGAGGATTGATCTAATGCAATAAAAACAGGGTAGTAAAGAGGTATGATCAAAGTGTTACTTGCCTTGTTGATGATCCGCGAAACCTAGAGATTCAAAGTAGCAAGCGGCGCACTCCGGGTACTCTATCGCAAACAAAAAAGCATACAATAAGTACTCATCTAATGCACGGGTTAAACTCAAATAAGACATCTAACCAGAAAGTTCAACTTAAGAACTCCGGTTTGCAAAAAGAATCAAAATGAACGAGGCAACGAACGTCAAACGGCGAAAGAAACAAGCTTCGTTTACTATTCTGGATCTAGGTCAAATTTTACAGAAGAAAAAACTTGTTTGAGCTGGTTAAACGGAAAGAGGGTTTCGAGATGAAACTCCAGGCGCTTGACTCGCCCGATTCCGATAAACGAGCAAAAAGTTATACTAGAACAAAAATCGGATTAGAAATCGCGATCAGAAATAATCGCGGAAAATCCGAGAAAAAAAAACGACAAACAGATTAGCGAATGAACGTTCGTTTTCTATAACTAAACGATGAACGCATCTGTTAAAACGAACGAGCGAGCGAACACTCGCTAAATAAACTAAACCAGAAATAAACTGATCTAAAAAACGGATCTAAAAAAATAAAAAAACCAAACGAAAACCGGCGAAAACCGAATGGTTTTCTAGGAAAAACCGGCGGCGAAGGGGTCCGGCGCGGGGTGGCATGGGGCGGCGCGGCGGTGCGGCGGTGGCGGTGGGGCGCTAGGGTTAGGGTTCCTGGCGGCGCGGCGGCTTGGGCTAAACGGGCTCCGGGCGGCGCTATTTAAAGGCCCGGCCGGAGGAGTCCTGGCCGAAACCGGCCCTAAGTCGGTTGCGTTTTTTTTAAATAATTACGTTCAGAAAGAAAAATAAAATAAATACTAAACGGACTGCAAAAATCCCGAAATTAATTTTCCCCGACTTTTAAAATCAAAGCGAACAGGATGAACATTTACTTGGGGCCTAAATGCAATTTTGAAAAACGTGCATTATTCCTAAATTCAAATAAAATGGCAAATAAAACCAAAATGAAATCTTATTTGACTTTATTATTAAATCCTCAATATTTCTTTATTTTGGGAAGTAATTTTATTCCATCTCTCATATTTTTATAATAGAAATAATTGAAGATAAAATAAATAAAATCGAATGATCCTATTTTCAAAATTCGAGAAAACTCAAATATGAAAATAACAAAATCCCCAACTCTCTCCGAGGGTCCTTGAGTTGCGTAGAATTTCTAGGATCAAACCAAAAGCAAGTAATATATGATATGCAGTGATGATCTAATGTATAACATTCCAAATTGAAAATTTGGGATGTTACATACATCATACTCCCTCCGTCCGGATTAAATGTCGCAGAAATGGATAAAACTGGATGCATCTAGAACTAAAATACGCCTAGACCCATCCATTTATTTTTGGATGGAGGGAATACATGTCAATATATCATGCCTTTCTATTCTTCAGTACCTATTCCATCTCTAATGTAGCATGTTTTATAACTGAATGATCACTCTTCCATATAAGGCATGCAAGGGGAAGACGGCTATGTTAGAATCTAAAGGGTTACAAACCAGGTATTTGCAAAAGATCCAAACGCCAGGAGATAATTGGTAGGATCAAGTACTCTACCAGGTCTAGGGCGTAGGTGGTAAGGGAAGGATGGAGGGAGACGTGGCGAGGATCGGGCGCGCCGGCGGCAGGGCGCCGTCGCGGCTAGGAGAAGGGCGGCGGCTAGGGCTGTTGGCGGCTAGGGTTCCGGCTCCTCATGGAGCCGGGCAATAGGAGATAATATTCTTCTTATTGCTTGCCTTCAAAAAGAGTCTTACAACCTATATTTATATCCTAGATAACTTGTAGAAGAATCAACCTAAGATAACTTGCCTAAGATAACTTGCCTAATCTGAAAATAAAAAATGTTTTAACTTGCGGGCCTAAGCCGGCCGGCCATAACACTTCTCCCCGCCTGCACAAACAGCTCGTCCTCGAGCTGCAAGGTGGGGAAGCGCTTGCTTGAACTCTTCGAGGTAATCAACCAGCGTCAAACACCTTCTCGACATCTGGGGCGGCCAGGTCAGCGGCGACGACGTCCTCCGGAATGTAGTCTGCCACCTCCAGGTAGAAGAGTCGCGGGCAGGCGTGGCCGGGCTTGTAGGGTTCGTCGCAGTTGAAGCACAACCCTTGGCGGCGACGCTCGAGTATCTCAGCTGGGGTGAGCCAGCGGAACGGGCGCCCCGCGGTCGCGGCGAGGGGTGCCGCAGAAGCCTGCACAGGCCGACCCTGCGCGGAATCCGGTCCGGGTAGCGACCGAGTAGTCTGGGATGGTGATTCCTGCTGGATGGCCACCGCGCGGCACTCGAACGCGCGGGCGTAATACATGACCGACTGGAGATCCTGGGGTCCCCTAAGCTCCACGTCCATGCGGATATGGTCCGGTAGACCGCCCACAAATAACTCGGCGCGCTGAGTGGCGGAGACGCCCGGCGCGTGGCACGCCAGGGCCTGGAAGCGGTCGGCGTAGTCCCGCACCGTGGATGTGAAAGGTAAGCGGCCGAGGGCCGCCAGTCGGCTCCCGCGGATAGGAGGCCCGAACCGGAGGAGACAGAGCTCCCGGAAGCGCTCCCATGGTGGCATGCCGCCCTCGTCCTGCTCGAGGGCGTAGTACCAGGTCTGCGCTGGGCCTCGAAGATGATAGGACGCGAGCCAGGTGCGATCCGAAGCGAGCGTCCGCTGCCCTCGAAAGAACTGCTCGCACTGGTTGAGCCAGTTGAGGGGGTCCTCCGTGCCCTCGTAGGTGGCGAAGTCCAGTTTGGCGAAGTGAGGGGGTGTCGGCCCGCCGTGCCCGGGGGCGGCCGTAGTTGCCGCCGGCGCGTATGCTGGGTCGGGAAGCGCCGGGGCGTAGTTCGCCGAGCTGGAGGGGTGATCCAACCGCAGGGAGGGCGTCGGGTGTTCCGGCGCCGTGGAGTAGACCGGCCCCAAAGACGAGCCGGTCGCCCAAGCGGGGATCGGCGATGGTGACGGTGGAAACTGCACCTGGTGCAGGGGCCGACCCGTAGCCCTAGGCGCGGGTGGTGGTACTGTCGATGGCGGCGGCGCCTGGTGGAGCTGCACCGGCGCCTGCGGCATGGGGGCCGGCGGTGACGCCGGAAGAAGCTGCTGGGTCTGGCCCTACTCCGAGGCGCCGATGCCCAGGTTAGGGCTGGGCGGGGCCGGTGGAGGACCCTGCTCCGAGGCCGCTGGAAGGTAGGGCGCGACGGAGGACGGCGCAGTCGGCGCGGTCCAGGTGGGCCACTGCGGCCCCGTGGTGGCGAGAAGTGGCGGGGCTGCCGGCGCGATCTGCGGCGGCCACTGCGCCCAAGGCGGCGGTGCGGCCGCTGGGGCGGGGAGCGCCGGGTAGCCTCCGATGACGGCCCCCGGTGCCGAGTACCACGGAAGCGCCTGCTAGCCCGCGGCCATGGCTGGATGGAGTCCGGTGATGGCCCCCGGTGCCGAGTACCACGGAAGCGCCTGCTGACCCACGGCCATGGCTGGATGGAGTGGTGGGGGCGGCCCGTACGGACCTGCCAGGTAGAGGCAGATCCCTTGAACCGCGGTGACGAGGTCATTGAGGACGCCCGCCATGGCCTCCGGCGTGAACTATTGCGGCTGCGGGGAAGGTGATGGCGGCAGCGAGTGTTGGACGGGGGCCTGTGGCTTCCCTTGGCCCGGCGTGGTGCCGGGTGCCGTTAGCACCGGCGCTGAGAGCGACGCAGTGGTGCCCGCCGAGAGCGAGGCCGTGACGCCCGGCGCAGAGGCGGTGGTGGTGGAGGAGTTGGCGGGCAGCGGTGGTGGTGGCGGTGGAATTGACGGAGACATGGTCGAAACCCGGTTACCTGATACCAAATTGGTAGGATCAAGTACTCTACCAGGTCTAGGGTGTAGGTGGTAAGGGAAGGATGGAGGGAGACGTGGCGAGGATCGGGCGCGCCGGCGGCAGGGCGCCGTCGCGGCTAGGAGAAGGGCGGCGGCTAGGGCTGTTGGCGGCTAGGGTTCCGGCTCCTCAGGGAGCCGGGCAATAGGAGATAATATTCTTCTTATTGCTTGCCTTCAAAAAGAGTCTTACAACCTATATTTATATCCTAGATAACTTGTAGAAGAATCAACCTAAGATAACTTGCCTAAGATAACTTGCCTAATCTGAAAATAAAGACTAAGATAACTTGCGGGCCTAAGCCGGCCAGCCATAACAATAATAAACCAACTCCATTTTTCATAGATACTGCTCTAGCATAGAGAAACCCAACTCCCACTGATAATAAGCAGATTCCAGTGGCCAAAGAACTAGTCCGATCCAGTCCAGCAAAAGAATGTCAACTCCATTCTAAGAAGCGTGTGCATATCCTCGCATCATGAAATTTTATAGAATTCTGATCATATTTTCTACATGTTTCTTACCCATCTCTCTTTTAGAAAATAAGGTTAAACGATACAAGACTTCCTCCATTGGGATCGTATTCGAGGAAAATATCTTGCAGGAATTCTCTGTGCTCCAATGCTGATGTAAGTACCTGTTGTATATCACTATATTTTTACATTAGCATGTATTTTGTTAATCGGCGTGAATCTAACCTTTATCTGATCTAAAATTTGTTGTGGCAAAATGTTAAAGGCGCCAATGTTGATTTTTGTAAGGAAAACTGCCTGGTAGTTTTGCATACTGAGCTGCGTGAATGTACTATCTCATATCACGCACATTACTGAATTGTAGTGCTTCTCTGGTTGCCCATTCATTCATTGTGTCAATGTTGCTTTCGTATTACCTTACCTGGCTGATGATAGCTGTGCCATATTGTGTTAATTTGGTGTAGGCTAGTTGCCCAAACATTCGTTGTGTCAATGTTGCTTTCCTATTATCTGACTTGGCCAATGATAGCAATGCTAGTCTGTTAATTTTGTGCAGGCTGCTGAAGATAAGAAGACAAACTATGAAAACAGCAAGGCAACCCCATTGTTTCTTTCTAGTAAATCTAGGCTAGGTAATATGGCAATAACTCATGATTAATTTGTTTGGTTCCCGTCCTAATATATGTTATGATGCAGTGGTCGAGACACTCTCCACTATCAATAATACAAGCCTGCCAAAATCGCCATCTGAATATGTTCAGTATCCTCTGTCTCGAATGCAACGGAATAAATGTATGTTTGTGAACCAATTAATGGCCGAAGCAATGATGGAAATGGTGGATGAATCAGAGGTGTAGAGTCGTGCGACACAACAACTGATCAATGTTTTCAGAGACAGTGTAGCAAAGTAGCAAGAACATGCCCACATGCTTATGGGCGTCATCTGTGCTGAGGTTGCAGATTGTGACGTTGTAGATGGTTAGGTTCTGCTCATTTATTTGCACTGGCATCAATCTTTGATTACCCAGTGGATGTAATTTCCTGTAATATATGCTGGATGTGCAACGTTATTCCCTATATGCCATACCTTTGCTTGATCGGTTTTGGTCCTGTGCATAATTGCTCGTCGTAATGGGCTCAAATTATCTAATTTGGCATAAAGACATGAACAAACTTTAGTGGGCCCATTATGTTAATGGGCCGTTACTAGGCCGAAAGCTAATGGTCGGCCCTCTTACCTCCCGTGTCGTTAACAGGCCGACATTAAACCGGGCAACAGGTGGCCCCAATTTATTTAACGGGCCGTTAACAGGCCGTTACTAAGTTTGGGCTACATATGGCCCAACTATACTGTAGGCCTTTAGCAGGCCGAAAGAGACAGCGGGCTTGTACTAGACCATGAAGAGCATGGGCCGCTAAGAGGCCGAAAGTCAGGTCGTATTGTAAACGACTCAACTGTGTTGTGGGACTTTAGCAGGCCGAAAGAGAAACCGGGCTGGTATTGGACCATGAAGGGCATGGGCCGTTAAATGGCCAAAACTAAGGTCCGACTACGAACGGCCCAACTCATTTATGGGTCGTTGTCGGTGTCAAAACCGGCAGATCTCGGGTAGGGGGTCCTGAACTGTGCGTCTAAGGCGGATGGTAACAGGAGGCAGGGGACACGATGTTTTACCCAGGTTCGGGCCCTCTTGATGGAGGTAAAACCCTACGTCCTGCTTGATTTATTCTTGATGATATGAGTATTACAAGAGTTGATCTACCATGAGATCGGAGAGGCTAAACCCTAAAAGCTAGCCTATGGTATGATTGTATGTTGTCCTACGGACTAAAACCCTCTGGTTTATATAGACACCGGAAAGGGCTAGGGTTACACAAGGTCGGTTACAAAGGAGGAGATATACATATCCGTATTGCCAAGTAGAGTCCCATCCGGACACGAGACGAAGTCTTCAATCTTGTATCTTCATAGTCCAACAGTCCGGCCAAAGGATATAGTCTGGTTGTCCGGAGACCCCCTAATCCAGGACTCCCTCAGTAGCCCCTGAACCAGGCTTCAATGACGATGAGTCCAGCGTGCAGTATTGTCTTCGGCATTGCAAGGCGGGTTCCTTCTCCGAATAAACAACGGAAGAATTTGAATATAAGGATAGTGTCCGACCCTGCAAAAATAAGTTCCATATACCACCGTAGAGAGAATAATATTTCCACAAATCTAATTTGCTGACACGTTTTCGCAACATGACATTATGCCATGGCCCGGTGATTATTCGAACCATTTCCTTTAACTACCCCCGCACATAACGCGAGGCAGTTTTTTGACACGTCTTGTCAAAGCAGAGATCGTGTCCCCCTTATTACGGGATTCTCATCAATACGGGCGTGGGTAACCCAACCGCACCATCGATTACGACGCTTGGGGGATAAGCAAGTTTTACCAGGCTAGTGGGGGCGCATAGTTTCGGCGGCCGTTATAAAGGGAAAAGGTTTAACCTTTTTCTACCCATGCCTTCTTCCTCCTTGCTCATCCACTCTTGCGCACTCGAGCTCCAATGCCCAAGCCCACATCCTTCCCCTCAACCTTCTCCAATCATGCCCAGGGCGGGAGGCAAATGGATGGCTTCCTCCATTATGGAGGGACACATCAAGAAGCTGCGCGGGGCCGGATACTTGGCCGCGAACATTGCGCATCGGCTGCCCGCTGCGGGGCAGATCATTCCTACCACTGAACCTCACGACAGGGTAGTCTTCCTCCACCACTTCCTCCGTGGACTGGGGTTTCCCCTCCATTTATTCGTCCATGGTCTCATGTTCTACTACGGGCTGGACTTCCATGATCTGGCCCCAAACTTCATCCTCAACATTTCGGCGTTCATCGCCGTGTGTGAGGCTTTCCTCCGCATCCGGACCCACTTCTGCCTATGGTTAAAGACCTTCAATATCAAGCCGAAGGTGGTGGGTGGCCAACAAGCAGAATGCGGTGGAGCCATGGTGGGCAATATGCCCAATGTCATATGGCTTGAAGGCTCCTTCGTGGAGACCATAAAGGGGTGGCAATCGGCGTGGTTCTACATCACCGAGCCGCGCGACGCCAAATGGGTGGCTACCCCCAAGTTTCGATCCGGAATCCCCATGCGGCTCTCCTCCTGGAAAGAGAAGGGCCTGTCCTGGGGTTCATCGGTAGAGCTGAACGGAATGCAGAAATGTATCCGGAATATGGCAGGCAAGAAGCTCAAGCTTGTCAACATAGTCCAGGTCATGCTCATCCGCCAGATCCTCCCGTGCCAACAACGGGACTTCAACTTGGGGGAGTTCGACCCAGCCCAGCACCAGACTCTGAGCGAGCTCTTCGACATGATGCACAAGGACATCTGGAAGGTGCTGTTCAAGGGCGCTGAGGTTCCTCCCTCTCTCACTGATGACCGCGGGCTAAGCGCGAAGCGCCGAGCGCATTCGGTGAGTTCTATACATCCGGTAGGATATTTATTTCCCCTACCTTAACCATGTGCGGGGTCTGAGCTCCATGCCTTTGACAGGACTGGGTGGAGACGTCGGGGCAAATTAACTGTCCGGCCCAACTGCCCGAAGACGCTGCGGACGCTCTCCTAACAGAGATGCTGACTCCGTCTCCTTACAAGGTGCCGGAGAAGACCAAGAAGGCCAAGGGAACCCGAAAGAGTTCCCGACGCCAGGTGTTATCGGACTCATCGTTCGATAACTCTGCGACGCACTCCTCCCCCGAAGACGAGGAGGAAGGTGAAGATGCTCCCCCTCCAGTCAGG
The DNA here is from genome assembly GCF_003073215.2 of Triticum urartu. Classification (NCBI taxonomy): domain Eukaryota; kingdom Viridiplantae; phylum Streptophyta; class Magnoliopsida; order Poales; family Poaceae; genus Triticum; species Triticum urartu. The sequence goes on from NC_053022.1 coordinate 224,422,931, forward strand.
GAAGACAAGAAAAGGAATGCCGCCCCAACCGGGGGGGCTGAAGGGTCCAAGAAGGGAAGGACTCTCCTTCCGGACTACTCCACCACCGCCGCCGAAGGCGAAGACGAGTGGCTGCTCAGGTCCAAGCCCCTGGCGAAGTCGTAAGTATTCGTATGCCAGAATAACTCATAGCATACCTTTGTCACACTACTTCTCCTAACACCAAATTATGATTATGCAGACCGCCACGAGCCCGTATCGACGTATCTTCGGACGGCTCCCTGGGCTCGTCGGATATGGATAGCGATCCACTTCCGACCGCCACCTCCCCTTGCCCTACAGACAATGCCGAGGTATTGTCTCAAGAGGCACCGGGTCGAGGGGAGACAGTCCTGGATGCGCCTCAAGGCGACCTTCCAGATTCCAGGAGCAGAGGGAGCAAGGCTCCCGAGGGCTCCGAGTTCGGCCCTAAGTCGAACACCGGGCCGGAACCTCCAGTGGTTCCGGACTCAGGCAGGCGGCCTCCTTCCAAAAGGGGCAAGACGCCTTTTCCGGTGACCTCTGTCCATCTAGAGGCACCGGATAGTCTGTTGGTAGCGCTTCGCAGCGCTTCCATCGACGAAGAGCACCGCACTATTATGAGTGCGATGGTCCAGAAGGTTCAGTCCGCCAAGAGCGGACTGACTGAAGCCTGTGCCAGCCTTCTAACAGGCTTTGAGGTAAGTTTTTGAAATATAGGAAAACTATTACCGCATAGACAGTAGCCCCTGATGCTCTGTTCAGTGTTCAAAAAGAAAAGACGAACAGAGGATCAAACAATAACGCAGGAGTCTAATATAAGTATGTCTATATGCGTATGCAGGCTTCGCTGTTGGCCTCTACCGCATTGACTGCGGAGGTTGCCGCACTGAAGCAGGACCTTAAAGGGTCCAAGGACGAGCTCGGCCTTGCCAAGAGGCAGCTCGAGGAGAACAAAGGTAAGTAGTACCTAGTCTATGGATATGTATAAAAAGAATGCGATTGCAAAATGACAGGATCATCGTAAATTTGCCAGGGGCCACGACCAAGGTGGCGACCCTGAAGCAAGCGCTATCCGAGGCCGAAAACAAGGCGGCCAAGCAGCGCACCGAGCGGGAGAGGCATGAGGCTCGGGTGGGCGAGGTGCAGCAAGAGCTCCACGCTCTCGTGACGAAGCACGAGGCGTTGGAGCTTGACTTGAAGACGCGAGAGTCCGAGCTTGCCGCAGTCCTCGAGAGCGCAAAGAGTGCCAAGGCCGAAGCCCAAAAGTCCCTCCAGGAGATTGATGCGATGAAGAAGATAGTGGCGGGTAAGGCATTCTATATGCAAAGCTAGCATGTGAAAGTAAATTAACTGTTACTTACCCGAATCCGGAGCTCTCCAGGAGTATTCGCAGATTTGCCCCGCAGCGTGTCGGATGCCGTACAGTTTTACCAGGAGGGAAGCTCAACGGAGAAGTTGTTCTGGTCTCAGTATAATGGGACCGAACAACTGATGCCTCTGAGCGACCAGCTGAAGCAACTGGTCGAGCTGCACAAGGTGGCCGAATAGGCCATGAAGGGCATTATAGTCCGGATGTGGCCTGGCGACGCCCTTCCCAACAGCTACTTCGGCCTGGTGAGGCGGCTTGTGGAGGCCTGCCCACGGCTGGAAGTCATCAAGCGGTCCGTCTGCATCGAAGGTGCATGCCGGGCTTTTGCCCATGTGAAGGTGCAATGGGCCAAGCTGGACGTCGTGAAGCTGATTAAGGAAGGGCCGCCAGAGGGCAAGGAGCATCGCCACCCCGAGATGTACTATGAGGGTGTCCTGAAGGGTGCTCGTCTCGTAGCGGACGAGTGTACGAAAGATATAATATTGAAGTAAACTTGCTCGTGTAATCCTGTATTTATGAAAACTTGTTCATATGTGCTATGCAACGCTTGTTTGAATTTAAAATATTACCTTCTGTTCGGCTGTTTATAAAATTTGAGAGATGGCTAGTCATTGGCTTCTGCCCCCACGCCACGAGTGCTGGGGTGTTCGGGATAAACCTGAGCACTCTTGTTCCCATTGTTGGGTCCATCGAGGGAGGTGCTCAGCACATCGAACAAGGCAATCGGACTATTATGTGTTATCACTCTCACTTAGCCATAGAATTCTATAATTTTAAATTTCGGCGAAGCCCCTAGTATTCGGAAGGCCAAATTCAGGGTGCGATACACGCCTTAAGCCGGACAGGGCCGACTCCTCGCTCTAAGCGGCATGAGCCTTTAGGGACTCGAAACCTCTCGAACAGCGACCAGTCTCTTGCCTTATAATGACAGTCAGTTTTAGCTTTCTCTACTGAGGTTCTTAGCCCAGCAGAACCGGGGCACAATCGTTGAACTAGTGGACTGCCTTAAGAGGCTGCTTTGTGCTTCTGCTGCGAGGGCCGTAGTGTGCTCCTCCGTGCGGAGAGAGCGCTCTGTGTTTCCATTGACTGTGATGACCCCCCGTGGTCCTGGCATCTTGAGCTTGAGATATGCATAATGCGGTACCGCATTGAATCTTGCGAATGCATAGCAGTGCATGATAGCCACTATGGAACAGGACTATGTCGAAGATTAACTCTTCGCTTCGGAAGTTATCCGGAGATCCAAAGACCACTTCCAGTGTTACTGAGCCTGTGCAATGGGCCTCTACATCTGGTATGACGCCTTTAAAGGTTGTTTTGGTGGGTTTGATCCTTGAGGGGTCTATACCCATTTTGCGCACTATGTCCTGATAAAGCAGGTTCAGGCTGCTGCCGCTGTCCATTAGGACTTGGGTGAGGTGAAATCCGTCAATGATTGGGTCGAGGACCAATGCGGCGAATCCGCCATGACGGATACTAGTGGGGTGGTCCCTGCGATCGAAGGTGATCGTACAGGAAGACCATGGGTTGAACTTTGGGGCGACTGGCTCCAACGCATATACGTCCCTGAGCGCACGGTTCCGCTCCCTCTTGGGGATGTGGGTTGCGTATATCATGTTCACCGTCCGCACTTGTGGGGGGAACCTCTTATGTCCTCTGGTATTCGGCTGCCGAGGCTCCTCCTTGTCATTGCTATGTGACCCCTTATCTTTGTTTTCGGCATTTAGCTTGCCGGCCTGCTTGAACACCTAACAATCCCTGTTGGTGTGATTGGCTGGCTTGTCGGGGGTGCTGTGTATTTGACACGATTGATCGAGTATACGGTCCAAACTGGACGGGCCCGGAGTGCTTCTCTTGAATGGCTTTTTCCGTTGACTGGGTTTAGAGCCTTTGAATCCGGCATTGACTGTCGTATCCTCGGTATTTTCGCTGTTAATGCGGCGCTTATGTTTGTTGCGACGTGACCTGCCATTGCCGTCCTTGGTATCCTAAGTACCATGGTTCTTTGATATGTTATTATTGCAAGCCAGCCAGCTGTCTTCTCCCGCACAAAAGCGGGTCATGAGTGTCGTGAGGGCTGCCATAGATTTCAGCTTTTCCTGACCAAGGTGCCGGGCTAGCCACTCGTCGCGGATGTTGTGCTTGAAAGCTGCTAGGGCCTCTTCATCCGGACAGTCGATGATTTGATTTTTCTTTGTTAGCAATCGTGTCCAGAATTGCCTGGCCGATTCCTCTGGCTGCTGAATTATGTGGCTTAAGTCATCGGCATCTGGTGGTCGCACATAAGTGCCTTGAAAGTTGTCGAGGAATGCGGCTTCCAGATCTTCCCAACAGCCAATGGACTCTGCTGGCAAGCTATTGAGCGAATGCTGAGCTGGTCCTTTGAGTTTGAGTGGGAGGTATTTGATGGCGTGTAGGTCATCACCGCGGGCCATGTGGATGTGCAGGTGGAAATCCTCGATCCATACTGCAGGATCTGTTGTGCCGTCGTATGATTCTATATTTACGGGTTTGAAACCCTCTGGGATTTGATGATCCATTACTTTGTCTGTGAAGCATAAGGGGTGTGCGGCGCCTCTGTACTGGGCTATATCGCGACGCAGCTCGAATGAGTCCTGCCCGCTGTGTTAGGCCCGGCCGGACTTACTTTTACTATATCCGGTGTGACGATTATCGTCTCGCATAGTGTCGCGCCCTCGTGATCCGTAGATCGATCTTGCATGTTTTGCTTTTTCATCCAATACTTCTCGCAGGTCTGGCGTATTTCCCCCTGCCTTATTATTTGAATGACGTCGGGGTGCGGGCTGAGCTTTTGGCTGGAATGTCTCTCTGTCGCGGCCACGAGGTGGACGATCAGCCGCGTCATACAACGGGGATGTAGGTTTTGGTGCTTCCTTCTCCAGTCGGGGTAGCAACCTGCATTTTGGGTAACTCTTGGAGGGGCGTTCGAGTTTATACTCTTCGGCCGCCAGGACTTCAGTCCATCTGTCAGCTAGCAAATCTTGATCATCTTGAAGCTGGTGCTGCTTTTTCTTAAGGCTATTTGCCGTGGCTATAAGCCGGCGCTTGAAGCACTCTTGTTCGACGGGATCCTCTGGCACGGTGAATTCGTCATCGCTGAGGCTTGCCTCGTCTTTGGAGGGGGGCATGTAGTTATCATCCTTCGCCTCTCCATCTGCCACTCTCTCAGGAGGGCTGGCTCCTCCATCCTCCTGCTCTAAATCTTGCTGGAGGGGATTGTTGTAGTCTTCGGCACTGTCCGGAGTGCTATTATCTCCGGTGCCGGTATCTCCGCTTTTGCCTTGGCGGGACTTAGAGCGGCGCCGCTGATGTCGCGCTAGGGTTGCTTCTTGGAGGGGTCATCCTCCATTGTCTCGTCGCCATTGCCTTCTTTGGGTGTGTCCACCATGTATATATCATGTGATGAGGTGGCTGTCCAGTGCCGTGTGGGTGGTGGTTCCTCTTCGACTCCTGCATCGTCGTCCATACCGTCGGTGTCTTCGGATTCGAAGTCGAGCATGTCAGTTAAGTAATCGATAGTGGCTACTAAGTGGGTGGTGGGTGGGCGGCAAATTTCTTCGTCATCCGCATCCCAATCCTGCCGGACGTAGTTCGGCAAGGATCCTTTTGACAAGGAAAGAGACCTTAATGAGTTCAGTATGTCGCCAAAGGGCGAGTGCTGAAAAATATCCGCGGAGGTAAATTCCATGATCGGCGCCCAATCGGATTTGATAGGAACGCGCGCAGGCGGTTCGGAGGCCGTGGCCGGAGAAGGATCCGACTGTTTGGCAACACGGCTCTCGTGAAGGGTAAGGTCGATATTCGGCTCGATCGCCGTGGAGGGTGTGGCCTCCGTGACGGGGTCTATCCACCCGTCCACGGATGGCGAAACTGGCTCCGGATTGATGGTCGGAGCGGCTGCCGGTGCGATCTCCTGAATACGGTCCGATGGTAGAGCTAAATCATACTCATCATGATCGCGTGGCGCACGAGGCAGGGGCTCGAATCCGTCGAAGATCAAGTCTCCACGGATATCGGCCGTGTAGTTTAAGCTTCCAAACCTGACCTGATGGCCAGGGGCATAACTTTCGATCTGCTCCAGATGGCCAAGCGAGTTGGCCCGCAGTGCGAAGCCGCCGAACACAAAGATATGTCCGGGGAGAAAAGTCTCACCCTGGTCCACATCGCTATCGATGATCATAGGAGCCATCAAGCCTAACGACGACGACATAGAGGAACTCTCAATGAAAGCACCAATGTCGGTGTCAAAACCGGCGGATCTCGGGTAGGGGGTCCCGAACTGTGTGTCTAAGGTGGATGGTAACATGGGGGAGGGGACACGATGTTTTACCCAGGTTCGGGCCCTCTTGATGGAGGTAAAACCCTATGTCCTGCTTGATTTATTCTTGATCATATGAGTATTACAAGAGTTGATCTACCACGAGATCGGAGAGGCTAAACCCTAGAAGCTAACCTATGTATGATTGTGTGTTGTCCTACAGACTAAAACCCTTCGGTTTATATAGACACCGGAAAGGGCTAGGGTTACACAAGGTCAGTTACAAAGGAGGAGATATACATATCCGTATTTCCTAGCTTGCCTTCCACGCCAAGTAGAGTCCCATCCGGACACGAGACGAAGTCTTCAATCTTGAATCTTCATAATCCAACAGTCCGGCCAAAGGATATAGTCCAGCTGTCCGGAGACCCCCTAATCCAGGACTCCCTCAGTCGTCAATAGGCTGAAAGTGACATCGGGCCAGAAATTGGCCCAACACTTAAATGGGCCGCTAAAAGGCTGAAACTCAGGTCCGACTACAAATGGCCCATCAGATTTATGGGCCATTAATAGGCTGAAAGACACATCGGGCCGGAAATTAGCCCAACATTTAAATGGGTCGCTAAAAGGCCGAAAGATGTACATCCTGAAAATTGGCCCATCCATTAAATGGGCCATTAACAGGCCGAAATCTCATCGTCCGATATTGAGCCCAAATACATAGCGGGCTGTTAACGGGCTCGAACTGACGATGGGCTGCAATGGTGTCAAATCTTTAATGAGCCGTTGATGGGCCGAATTGGCACATCTCGTATGGGCCATGTGCTTAAATGGACCTGACACAAGTAGGCCTTATATGGGCCGGCCTGCTAATTTTTACCCGGCCGGCCTTTTTCACCGGAATGGGCCACTGTTGGGCCGTGCCACGTGTCGACCTATCATAGGCGCCTCCTGTCCAATGAGTGGATGACATCTGTCCCAACGGTGAGGCAACACGTGTTTCCTTCGGCCAATCAGAATTTAACACGTGGAAATTTCCCATTGGTCAGGGGTGTTAACGGGTTATCGGATCCAAAATCCGACCCGATAGCTTAACGGTGTTCCCTTACGGTGGATGCCACGTGTCGGTCACCCTTGACGAAAGCACTTCTGTGACGCGCGATTTATCGTCATGGAAGTGGACACTTCCATGATGATAATTTTGGTAATGTCATGGAACACTTCTACGACAACACAGGTATGACTATCTTGATTCTGTCATAAAATTGTCATGGATGTACATGCATGACAAAAACTGTGACCTACTGTGACAAACACGTATCATCACGGAAGTGTATTTTTTTGTAGTGCAAGGTGGACGACAGGGGGATGAAGTGAGAGGACGGGATGCAAGGATCCCGGTCCGAAGTCGTGGATGAGATAGGTCGATCTCTTGTAATGGATGACGACATCGGGGTATCAGCTCTGGCATGGTGGAGGAGGACGGCGGTGGAAGGGGTGGCAGACAGAGGAGGCTTGGTGGAGATGGTGTTTTGGCGCCCACGGAGTACGAATGGGGAAATGGAGGGAGAGAGGAACGGGGGAACATGTCTTTCGGGCGCGCTTGTCTCAAATGAGAGTAAATTCACAAACTTAGCCCCCTATTTAAAATTTGCTACATCATCATAGCAATATTAGTCGGTTGGGGATAGGATGGTAATCTCGCATACACCGAGTATTTGTCGTCGAGAGTTTGTTTTGGCGCCCACCGTGTATGAATCCGGGAGGGAGTCGATTTCGGCAGAGGAGACACTGTGTTTTGGCACCCACCATGTATGAATCCGGGTGAGAGGCGGTTATGTCATGTTTGAGTGAAATTACAAACCTATCCCTATCGAAACCTATAGAAATCGAGCCGATAGGCTTTGCGTGTCACAGATAGGCAGTAATTTCCATCTTGTAGATTTTGGTTTCGGGCAGTTACAGTGACTTTTCCCGCTTCGTTCAAATTTCTGCAGTGTGAGAGTGCACGTTTACTGTGCCAACTCAATTCAAATCAAGTTTGTATTCTATTTTTGTTCGGGCAGGATCCATTTTCGATTGGAATAAAATTCTATATACATCATTTTTATATATACTTTCAAAAGCACAACAAGTAATTCTGCTCCTTTATATATATAATATGATTTACAAATACAATGATCTCAAAACCATAAGGTTGAATTCAAAAAATTTAAACCAAATTATATTCAACTAAATTGTATGGATCAGTAATATCTACATATTAAATAACATAGATGCGCGTGAATTCATATGAGTATGCATGTTGGATTGATCAATTTTGGTTGGAGTATGAACCACATGTATCATCATCTCGAATTCAAATATTTGAATCCCTTTTATGTTGACTCCTTTCACGCCCATTTCTCTCACATGCTCCTTCATGTAGATATCACTCTCTTTTCTCCAGCTCACCCGCACGCTCACTTCATGTTTCTCCTATTTTCGCAAACATGGTCTCTCAACGTCTCCCTTGAGAAGTGTCACACTCTCCCTATCATTATACATTGCACGGTTTTCATTATCTCTCACATCTCTACCGTTCTCTGGTATCACTAGGTACCTAAGCTTTATTTTTCACTGCCACACACACATTCTCACTCGTCTTTCACTTTGTCTTTCTCTCTATGGGGTTCTCTCACACACCCTATATCTCTCTAGATATGACTCATACCACTAAAATTACTCTCTCCCGCAGACACAAAATTTGTTGCGGTCTCCTTTCCGTCTCCATCCCAGTTATAAAACTGACATTATTCATTTGTTTACCGATCAGACAAACTCCCCCCTCTCTCTCACACACACACACACTTCTGCTTCCACTCCCCTTCTCGACTACCGTCTCTCTCTCTCTCTCTCACACACACACACACAAAACTCTCGCTTTCGCACCCCAACTCATATTTCTCTCGAAAACATTGATTGACTAGCCTCCAGATAGGTTTATACACCCGCACACTCATGCTTCCACTATCGCGTACATTTCTCTCTCGCGCTCCTTGTATGTATGTAGATTTTTCGTCCATTTTTGAGACACGCCCTCTCTATCGTGCACACACACACTATCGCCTCATTTTAAGCCGATACCTCTCGCACACACACTCTTTGTGTCTTTGTCACACATGCACTCCGTCCTCCTCCTCTCTCCCTATCTCTCTCACACACAAGACACACACATATGTGCTTTTTGCAACAACTAGCAAGATGACCATGCGTTGCACGAAACATCAAGATCCATTTGTATGAGTAGTTTATCTTGTTGGAGAAAAGGATGAATGAGGGAAGGCCTTATTTGCAAATGTGGAGAGGGGTGTGGGTATCTTTTTGCAAAATTGCCATAGTTTCCTTCCTATCTGTCAGATATAAATCGGACGGCCTATATTGCAGGATGGCAGACACACCATCATCACCAACTCTATTTTTTATCGCTACTCTTATAAAAAGCATAGTCAGTGATGATGGTGCGCCTGCCATCCTGCAATATAGGCCGTCCGATCTATATATAACTGATTGGAAGGAAACTATGACAATTTACCCGCACTCCTCTCCACATTTACAGATAAGGCCTTCCCTCGTTCATCCTTTTCTCCCACAAGATCTTGATGTTCTATGCAACGCACGAGCATCTTGCTAGTAAGAGTAGAAATTAGAGATATACCACTTCTCAAATCTTGAAACCAACCACATTCCCACCTTATCTCATCAAAACTGCCAAAGGAATATATTTTGAGTGAAACATAACATATTTTTAGTGATATACGTATTTCAAAACTAGACTGTTTTTCTATCACATTGAATATGTATTAATCTACTTTGATCGTGTGGCAAGGCATTGGCACATTGCTAGTAGTTATTAATACTGTATAATTTTTTGGACACCAGACAAACAGTGAAGTACATATACAAAGAGAAGAGGCGCACACATGTAGTCGGTCTCTCACTATCTCACCCACATGAGAATTACGTAAAGGCACCGTTAACAAATAAACCCTAAAACCCTAGGTGCACGATTGCTGCATGCGCGGGTACCAGGTACATGGTGGAGCGCACCTTTGTAGGAATAGTCAGCTTGTGTGATAATTTGATCCGTAGGAGTTGATGGCCGGGACTACAAGTGAACGACCTGGAGGCGGTGGCTCGCTAGTTGCCACTGAGCGACTAGCCATGTTTAAAATATCATTTTTTTAGCGGGGTAAGAGTTTCGATTTTCAATGGCGCGTTATAAGTACTAAGTAGTTTTCAGAACGATTGGTATGGAGCGAAAATGGAATTCATAACTACTACCTCCTGGGCGTATGATTGTATGGGTTTATGTTGCGAGATGTTGAACCTGGTAGTTCTAGGGCAAATACTATGGTTTCAATGTTGGTTTTCAGTAATGAAAATCGAAAGGGGAAGCCCTTCTTTGATATAAAAAACTACTACCTCCGTCCTAGTTTACTAGTCCCCGTCGTATTTTGGGTCAAAGTTTGTCCATGAATTTTACTTGTAAAATGTGAATGGAAAACGAGATTTTGTTATACCCAAACATAAAAGGACTGGAGGGAGTGATTGCTCTGACATAGACGCGACCTCTCATAGCGCGGGCATTGAGCCGGCGTGCCAGCCAAGAGGGCCCCACTCGCTGCAGGCCAGGCTGAACACGCCTCCTCGCTGCATGCAACCAACTTCAGACAGCCCCGCCTACCTCCATTGAATCTGCGCGTGTGCCGACAACACGTCCTTCCACAAGCTGGCCGGCATTTTAGAACACAACGTTGGTTGGCTCCTCTCGTACGCTTGCTATTTAAACGAGGTCAGACGCCTCGCAAAAACCACACCACACCATAGCATCCGGTGAGCAGGAAGACGAGTTCTCCGGCATAAAAGTCGGCTGGGTACCCCGACAAGCTAGGAAACTCGCTGCCCCTCGCAGAGGAGTGGCCAGTTGCTGCACGCCGGCACATGGGGGACCACAGCGTCCAGTGCACCATGGTTGGTCGCGCCATCTGATATAAACGTTGGCGGAACCACAGCATGCTGGTGAAGGTGGCCAACACATTTGCGGCCACCGCCGACACCGAGGAATAGTAGACCACATGAGCCGTCGTCGCTCTAAACCCACGAATGCTACGACCACCGCGTCGCCGGCTTAGAAACCCGTTGTGTTGCTCGCTTTGGCTCAAAATATCATGGACCCCAGCCACGGCCGGCATTAGAAATTATACCTGCTTCTAGAAGTTATTCATGATTAGTCAAAAAATGACCAAAATATATTTAATTACGCATGGTCTTGACTTGTTGTGCTCGCACTGGTAGTAGGAACTAGAGGTTTTTCTTTATTTATAACCCTCCTCATGTTTTTTGGCTTTGAAGTGAATCATGGTTGTGGACATTATCTATGAATGTGCAGATATCTGTGAACATGAGTTTGATGTGGAAGTTGAACTTGGAATGTTGGGCTTGCGCATGAACTATACCATGTCCAATGCTTCGTCTGTTATTGTTTGGAAAGTAACTGTTGTTATTACATGACTCGAAAAAAAATTATTTTGTGCCACATCACTAGATGCACGAACATCACAACAGGCATGCTGACTGGATAAACATTTGAACCTAGCTATTATGAAGGAAAATTTGTATTGACAACAGTTTTAGATAGTAGGAGATGCCTAGCATGCTCTGCCTCTGCTAGCTTCTTTCTGGCTTCTTCCATCTCTTCTTTGGCTTGGGTGAAGAGAGCATCTGATTTCTCTTTTCGGTTCTTCAAGAACTCAGCTACATTCTCAAGAGCTACTGCACACTTTCTTTCAGCATTTACTAGAGCCACGAGGACACGGACAGTTGACGACTCCACCTGGGTTGTGTGTAATCCATCATCATCTTGGAATTTGCACCTTGTGTCTAATCCAGCATCATTAGGGAACGGGCACCTTGTGTGTAATCCAACCTCATTTTGGAAACATGATCTTGAGGTTGACCATACTTCCCTCCTCGCAGGAACTACATCATAACAGGAAGCTACTTCTTTTTTCGATCAATACTCAGAGCAACCCAGATCCATTTAGTAGAAGCCAGATAAACAGGACTTGGAGAAGTGAATTCAAAAGGAAAATTATATAAACAGACTACAAGGTGAGAACACCCACTTCCTACATCAAGATAAAAAAGAAAGCATTAGGACGATTAAGACTCTTCTTATTACACATCGAAGAATACGAGGCTAAGAGAAACAGAAACTACAACATATACACATCGAAGAACACAAGGCTAAATGAAAGTAATTGAAAGGGTGTTAGTTACCGAAGCTCGTTTTACAGGTTCGGTGCAGCTCCTCTTTAACTTGCCACACTCCTTGAAGTTGTCCCCAATATCCCGTGTTTGTTCTTCATTCCTCCTTTGCATGTTTGCACTCGTGGTTTTAAAATCTCAACACGGCAAGAAATATATATTAGTAATACTCATGAATCTTGTGGGAAACATTAAAGCACTCGTCCGCCATGTTAGAGCATCTCCAACAGAAGCGCAACGTGTGAAGCTTGAAAAATGCGTTTACAGCACCGGAATAGCCAGTTTTTGCGGGCCCGAAGTGCTGAGATAGAGAAGTAGAGATAGAGAGTAGAGCCTAGAGAGTAGAGACATAGATAGTTCTCGGCATAGATAGGTAAAAAATAGATAGTTCAATTAATCCTTGTCATCTGACTCCTCCTCGTTGATGCCCTCCTCCGACGTCTCAATATAGGCGTCAAGATACCGATCGTTGTCAGAGTCCCAGGGCGACGCTGCTCCTAGCCTCATGTTGAATTGAGCGGCCGCTTTTCGCGTACGCTTGTCCTCGCGATATGCGGCTCACTCCGCCCTCCTCTTCTCCCTCTCCGCCCTCCTTTGCGTGTAGAACTCGTGCTCGTTGATGATGTCCTGCGGGAAGCGTTGGCGCCACAGCGCCATGGCTTACTCGTCCATCTTGGCGATGCCGAGATGGTGCTCCTGCCTCCAGTTGTCCCGACGATCCTCGTCGGTGATAATCCGTGGAAGAGGCATGAGCTCCTGCGCCCGATCCCGCGTCGGCATGTTGGGGAAGTTCAATGTTCTATGAGGCCACTGGAGGCGCCATGACGCCGCATCGTATGCGCGAGCGGCCTCATGGGCGGTGTCGAAATTGCCAAGGCCGAGGCACATCCCGCGGAACCGGATCTCCGCAAAGAAGCCGCCAGAGGGGCGCGCGCGGACGCCGCGGTATCCCCAAGTTTCCCGACGATGCGGCGGCATGGTGGCACGGCAGTGGCAAAGTGAGAAAGAGCGGGGAGAGAATGGTGGCAATGTACAGAGCGGGGAGAGAGCGGTGGTGAGGCATAGAGCGGGGAGAGAGCGGCGGCAAGGCACAAAGCGGTGGGAGGGTGTTGGATTTTATAAAGCGCGGGATGTCGCGTGCCGAAACTAGCACACGCCCGACCACTTTTCCCCCGCGCGCGCGATCCTTTCCCGACGTCCCTACTATCTCTACTGTTATATTTATTTTATATTTAATATTTATCTCTACTCCTCTACTCTCTACTCTTTTAAAAAATAGAGTTGGTGATGATGGTGTGCGTGCCATTCTGCAATATAGGCTGTCCGATTTATATCCAACGGATAGGAAGGAAACTATGGCAATTTACAGGAAGATACCCACACCCCTCTCCACATTTGCAAATAAGGCCTTTCCTCGTTCATCCTTTTCTCCCACAAGATAAACTACTCATACAAATGTATCTTGATGTTCCGTGCAACACATGGGCATCTTGCTAGTTCTAAAAAACTTTCCTTCATTTGCCACACTACTGGTTGTAGATGAAGAACCTACCCAAGCACAACGCGATACAGGAGCGACGCACAATTACAAGCTGATATTCTGTTGGACAATGTAAGCTATAACCAATTACTTTTATGGGAACAATAGCAACCAGGAAATTTAAAGGGTAGGTATGAACAAAATTGGAACTGCACATGTACTGCTAAGAGATTCAATACACACATTACCAATCAAGGAGGAGTACGATGGTCGCGGCGGCCTCTGTGCATCATGGTCGGCAACGGGAGTCAGTTCATTGTCCACGACGGTGGCGCTTCTGTGCTTGGTGTCGGCTTCCAGGAAGCAGATCTAAGACCGTGGAAGATGGTACCGGGGAAGAGCCTCCATGTACGACGACGATGGTGGACCGGCTCCAGTGTAGCGTACGAGGTCGTCGGTGAGGCAGATATGCTGCGGTGGACGTGTGCGCCTATAACATCCCAAATTTTCAATTTGGGATGTTATACACTAGATCATCTTTGCATATCATATTTTATTGCATTTTGGCTGATCCTAGAAATTCTACGCAACTCAAGGACCCTCTAAGAGAGTTGGGGATTTCGTTATTTTCATATTTGAGCTTTCTCAAAATTTTGAAAATAGGATCATTTGATTTGATTTATTTTATCTTCAGTTATTTCTATTACAAAAATATGAGAGAGGGAATAAAATGACTTTCCCAAAATAAAGAAATATTGAGGATTTAATAAAAAAATCAAATAAGAGTTTATTTTGGTTTTATTTGCTATTTTATTTGAATTTAGGAAAAATACGCATTTTTCAAAATTGCATTTAGGCCCCAAATAAATGTCCATCCTGTGCGGCTTGATTTTAGAAGCCGGGGAAAATTTATTTTGGGATCTTTGGAGCCCGTTTAGTATTCCTTTTGTTTTTTTCTGAGCGTAACCTAAAAAAAATCCGAACCGACTTTGGGCCGTAACCAACCCGGACTCCGCCTGGCCGGGGCTTTAAATAGCCACGCCCCGGGCCGCCCCAGCCAGCCCAGCCGCGCCACGCCCCGCGCCCAAACCCTAGCCGCCGCCTGTAGCCGCTGGAGTTCGGCGCCGATGAGGTCGAGCCACCGTTTTTTTAGAAAACCGTCAGGTTTTCACCGGGTTTTTCTTAGTTTTTTAGATTCGTTTTTTAGATAGATCGATTTTTTCGGTTTAGTTATTTAGCAAGCGTTCGCTCGTTCGTTCGTTTTAACGAACGCGTTCTTCGTTTAGATCCAGTTAACGAACGTCCATTTGTTAATCTGTTCGTCGTTTTCTTTTTCTCGGATTAAATCCGCGATTTTTCTGATCGCGATTCCTGATCCGTTTTTCATTCTAGTATAACTTTTCACTCGTTTATCAGAATCAGGCGATTCAAGTGCTTGGAGTTTCGTCTCGAAACCCTCTTTCCGTTTAACCAACTCAAGCAAGTTTTTGCCACTGTAAAAATTGCCCTAGATCCAGAATAGTAAACGAAGCTTGTTTCTTTTGCCGTTTGTCTTTCGTTGCTTCGTTCGATTTGATTCTTTTTGCCAACCGGAGTTCTTAAGTTCAACTTTCTGGTTAGATCTCTTATTTGAGTTTTACCTGTGCATTAGTTGAGTACTTATTGTATGCTTGTTTGTTTGCGATAGAGTACCCGGAGTGCGCCGCTTGCTACTTCGAATCGCTAGGTTTCGCGGATCATCAGCAAGGCAAGTAACACTTTGATCATACTTATAATTACCCAGTTTTATTGCATTAGATCAACCCTCACATTGCATGATTAGGATCTAATTAAATTGTGGGTTTGGGAAGTAGTTGAGGTAGTACCTATTACCTGTTATTATCAAACCTTTGGGAGTTACTTCTACGTTTGCTTATTATGTCATGCTATGCTAGTAGACGTGGATTGGGTGAGTGAAATCCATGACAGATGTGAGATTGTTAAATTAAAAGGTTTATCTAAGGTGGCAACTTAAATACACATCTGGGTGGATTGAGGAACCTGGGTATTCCAGCGATTGCCTGTTTTCTTTTGGACCGCCCCCCAGGCTCAAAGGGATCATGAGATTATTCATGCTAGAAACTTCCGTGTGCAGCCACAAGCTACTATGGGCTCTAGCATAGTTGAGTAAGTCGTGCGAACTCTTACAGTGGTAGACTAGCAGATGTAGGGGAAAGTAGGTGTAACGGTCTACCCGATCGTAAGGTGCTAGCGCTTCTGAAAGACCATGTATCGGTCATCCGTTTCTCAAACAACATGTAGTGCGAGAATCCCAACGGAGGAGATCGAGTCTTGTGGGGAAAAGTGCGCAAACCTCTGCAGAGTGTATAAACTAACCATGGTTAGCTGTGTCCCCGGTTATGGACATCTTGAGTATCTAGTACCTGGATTATCATGTGAATCTCATCATGTTACTCTACAATTAATTTTTTTTGGGTTTTGTTTAATGATGATGCTTAATTGGGATAGAGAATGCTGTCAACCATTCTCAATGTTTAACAACTACCATGATAGTTAAATAAAATTTATTCCTTTGAAGTAGGGAAAAATTGGCTTTACGCAAAACTGTAACCATAGAGCTTTCCATCGGCCAAATATGCATGTAGTATAGCCTATTTCTTTCATTGCTCTCTATGTGTTACATTACCAGCATATTCCATGTGCTGACCCGTTTCGGGCTGCAACGTTAATGTTGCAGACTTTTCAGACGACGATTAAGGTGCTTTTAGGTCGTGGTTCTATACTCAGTGAAGCCGTTGGAGTTGATGGACTCACTTATCTTCCAAGCCTTCCGCTGTTATCGTTATTAGATGGCCTTAAGCCATATTTATTGTAATAAACTCTCTTTTGAGACACTCAATGTAATAAGTGTGTGATTGCTACTCTGTTATAAATCCTTCAAGTACTGTGTGGTGCCAGCATTACTGATCCAGGGATGACACCTGAGCACAGAGATTGTACCGTTTGAGGTCTGGTTGCTACAAAATGGTATCAGAGCACACGCTGACTGTAGGACACGACCACTAAGCTAAAAGACCTAGATCACTACTCACTCTCTTCTCATTCTGACTTCTCATATTTTCTGCTCTTTTAGAATGGGGATGCAAAGAACAAGTTCACGCAACCGGATGAAGATACACCCCTTGGACGTCACTTGAAGGAAGTCACTGGATACCTGAACATAGGAGTACCAAGCTTCACCGGGACCTACAACGCCACTTTACCGGAATAAGAGCGCTGGATGATTCAAGTTCAAGTTCCAGGAAGGTCGTTCATGCCAGTCACTGAGCCCATAGAGTTTTCCTTTGATGCACCAACTTGGAGTCTAGGAAAGAGCATGGCAGCTCACATCGCCATGGGACGCATTAGAGAAGTTTACCACAATGATCTCAAGGATACTATCTACCAGATTTGTGGGCGCCGAGATGAGCACTGGGAGATGATCAACACCAGGAAGGATAGATCAATTGCAGCTTTTATCCAGGAGTTAAACCAGCACATTCGACGTCAGGAGAACCAGATGTGCACCGACATGATAGATCTGAAGAAGGCGAGGACAAGAATCAAGGAACTGGAGGAAGAACTCAAGGCTACATGTGAAGATTATGAAGAGGAAGTCAAAGTATTAGTGGGGAAGAATGACGATCTGATCAAGAAGATCGGAATATTTATGGGAGGCCCTACACCAGTAGAAGAAGACGAAGAACCCAAGGAGATTCGCCCGGAAGACTACATCATCATCGAGGACACCGACTCGGATCCAGATGATAGCGATGATGACTATGTTGATGAAGCAGGAGCAGATATCATGGAGTCTGCAACCGAAGAATATTTCTAGTAGACCACCCCATCAGTAGTAGTAGTCCACCATGTAAATATAGTAGTCCGAGCACTTTTGCGATAGTTAGATCGATTGTATGCCCTTGTTTGATTGAATGAAGTGAATTGTTTGCTTTTGCCTCATGTGCATATGGGTAGTGTTTTCTCTCTAGACCCCTCTCTATTCTTAAATCTCATCTTTTCTAAACCCTCATATGCCTCCGAGATGTGACCCCGGATTTACCTTCCCACCGGAGTTCACTCAGTTGATCCAGCAGCAGAACACATTGATGCAGTTGCTAGTTCAGAATCAGAATCAGGGGAACAACAACAACCCACCACCACTACCACCACCTGTTGATCACTTAGCCCGTTTTCTTAGGCTGAATCCGCCGGTGTTTTCCAGTAGCACCGAGCCGATAGTAGCAGATGATTGGCTCCCCAAGACAGCTAGGGAGTTGACCACAGCAGGATGCATAGATGCGGAAAAGGTGAAGTTTGCCACACATCAGCTTGAAGGACCCGCAGCATCATGGTGGGAGAATTTCACAGCCACTTTCCCTATCGACACTGTCACGTGGGACCAGTTTCAGCAGGCTTTCCATACTGCCCATGTTTTAGCAGGAGCTATGGCCATGCAGAAGCGAGAGTTTCGCAACTTGCGCCAAGGAGGAAGGAAATTTGGCCAGTATGTGGAGGACTTTAGTAAGATAGCACGTTATGCCCCAGATGCAGCTAAGCAGGAGAAGTTTTTGGAAGGACTGAATGATGAGTTGAGCATGCAGTTGATGGTAGCAACCTTCAACAACTACCAAGAGTTGGTAGATCGTGCTCTCACGATTGAAGGCAAGCAGCAACAAATTGAGAACCGCAAGAGGAAGTATGGACAAGGGAAGTACAATTCTGGAGCTCAGCAGAAGCCACGTTTTACCCCTAGACCGGGAGGACATTTTTAGCATACCAATGGAGGAGGTAGCTCGCACAATCACAATGGCACCAATAATGGTAATGGGAATGGAGGGAGCAACGGCCAGAATCGCACCAACCCATCAACCCCAGCCAAGAGAGACCTGAGCCAAGTCACTTGCTTTAAGTGCCAGAAGACCGGACATTATGCCAATGAATGTCCTAAATCCCAAAATGGAAATGGCAATGGAAGCTCTGGGAAGAAGCCGAACCCTTTCAACAGGGGACAGGTGAACCACGTTAATGTGGAGGAGGTTGAAGAGCAGCCGGATGCAGTAATCGGTAAGTTTTTGGTTAAGTCATTTACTACACTCGTTCTTTTTTATACTGGTGCATCGCATTCATACATATCAAGGGGATTGTGGATAAGTATAATCTGCCCACCAAAGTTCTTAGAACACCTATGTTAGTAAGCTCACCAGGAGTGGAGTATATGGCTAGCCAAGGATGTTTTCAAGTGCCATTGAGTATAGGTAGGCATGTGTTTCCCTCAGATTTAATCATTTTGGAATAACAAGGTTTGGATGTAATTCTGGGTATGGATTGGCTGTCGATATATGGAGGAAACATCGATTGCGGCAGTAAGTCAATTTTGCTTACCACCCCGGAAGGGAGAAGGATCAAGTATGTATCCCGACATGTGCCAAAAGGGACTCAAGTAAATTGTTTAACAGGAGTTGTGCAGGAGGAAGTACCAGTGGTGAAGGATTTCCCTGATGTATTGCCAGAGGAGTTGCAAGGCATGCCACCGGATAGAGATATTGAGTTTTTGATTGAGCTTTTGCTAGGCATAGGGCCAATATCAAAGAGACCATATAGGATGCCCGCAAAGGATTTGGTGGAGATTAAGAAGCAGATTAAGGAGTTACTGGATAAAGGATATATTCGCCCAAGTTCTTCGCCTTGGGGATCGCTAGTACTTCTAGTGGAGAAGAAGGATGGATCGTTAAGGATGGTTGTTGATTATCGAGGATTGAATGAAGTAACCATCAAGAACAAGTACCTACTGCCAATGATAAATGATCTATTTGATTGATTGCAAGGAGCTAAGGTATTTTCCAAGATCGATCTGCGATCAAGATACCATCAGTTGAAGATTCGAGAACAGGATATACCTAAGACGGCTTTTACCACCAGGTATGGGATGTACGAGTATACCGTTATGTCATTTGGTCTGACTAATGCACCTGCATATTTTATGAACATGATGAACAAAGTATTCATGGAGTTTTTGGATAAGTTTGTCGTGGTGTTCATTGACGATATCCTGGTATACTCGAAGAATGAAGAGGAGCATAAGGAGCATTTGTGTTTGGTACTTGGTAAGCTCAGAGAACATCAGTTACATGCCAAGTTTAGCAAATGTGAGTTTTGGTTGAAGGAAGTTGGATTTCTCGGACACGTTATATCTGGAGAAGGTATAGCAGTAGATCCCACCAAGGTTGATACTGTGACAAATTGGGAAGCCCCAACAACAGTTGGAGAGATCCGGAGTTTTCTTGGACTCATAGGATACTACCGGAGATTCATTGAAAATTTATCAAAGATTGCAAATTCTATGATGGAGTTGTTGAAAAAGGATACCAAGTTCATATGGACTGAGGAGTGTGAGGCTAGTTTCCAGGAGTTGAAGAAACGTTGGGTTACCTCACCTGTGTTGATTTTGCCAGATCAGACCAGGGATTATGAGGTGTATTGCGACGCTTCATGTCGAGGACTTGGAGCAGTGCTTATGCAGGAAGGAAGAGTTGTTTCACATGCCTTATGATAGCTTAAGCCGCATGAGTTAAATTATGCCACACATGATTTGGAGTTAGCAGCCGTAGTGCATGCGTTGAAAACTTGGAGACACTTTCTCATTGGAAACCATTGTGAAGTGTACACGGATCACAAGAGTTTGAAGTATATTTTCACACAGAAGGAATTGAATCTCAGGAAAAGGAGATGGTTGGAGCTCATCAAGGATTATGATATGAAACTGCATTATCACCCCAGAAAGGCTAACGTAGTAGCTGACGCGTTGAGCCGTAAAAGCCATGTCAACACCTTAATGACGGGAGATTTACCAAGGGAGTTAGCCGAAAATCTTCGAGAGCTATGTTTGGAAATAGTTCCAAGAGGCTATGTAGCAGCATTGGAGATTCAGTCTACTTTGATGGATAAGATCAGAGAAGCCCAGAAGACTGACAAGGTGATTGCCTCTATAAAGGAGAAAATGAGCAAAGTAAAAGCTAAGGGATTTCGTGAAGATGAGCACGATACCTTATGGTTTGAAGACTGTGTTTATGTGCCTAATGATTCGGAGATCAGGAAGTTAATTCTGCAAGAGGCCCATGATTCACCATATTTGATTCACCCAGGAAATACCAAGATGTATTTGGATTTGAAGGATACCTTCTGGTGGACCGGAATGAAGAAGGATATTGCGGAGTATGTAGCAGTTTGTGATGTATGCCAAAGGGTAAAAGCTGAGCTTCAGAAGCCAACAGGATTGCTACAGCCATTGCCGATACCCGAATGGAAGTGGGATAAGTTAGGCATGGATTTTATTACGGGTTTACCCAGAATTCGTTCAGGCTATGACTCAATCTGGGTTGTAGTCGATCATTTGACAAAGGTAGCTCATTTCATTCCAGTGAAGACTACCTATACCAGTGCAAAGTTGGCAAAGATATACATGACCAGAATCGTATGTCTGCATGGACTTCCAAGGAGCATTGTATCAGATAGAGGAACCCAATTTACCTCAAAGTTCTGGAATCAGTTGCATGAAACTTTGGGTACTAGGCTAGAATTCAGTACAGCTTTCCATCCGCAGACAGATGGACAGACCGAGAGAGTCAATCAGATTTTGGAGGATATGCTGAGAGCTTGTGCGGTAGATTACAAATCTAGTTGGGACGAGAATTTGCCATATGCAGAGTTCTCTTACAACCACAGCTATCAATCTAGTTTGAAGATGGCCCCTTTCGAAGCCTTATACCGAAGGAGGTGCAGGACCCCATTGTCGTGGGATGAAGTTGGAGACCGCCAGTTGTTCGGACCAGATCTGATTAAGGAGTCTGAACAGAAAGTGAAATTGATTCGTGATAGGCTCAAGGTAGCTCAATCCTGGCAGAAGAGCTACGCAGATTCTAAACGCAAGGATATAGTTTACGAAGTCGGAGACCGAGTTTATCTTCGAGTATCCCCACTTCGAGGAGTTGAGCACTTTGGAGTTAAGGGAAAGTTAGTGCCACGTTTTGTAGGCACATACAAAGTTTTGGAGCGTATGGGAGAAGTAGCCTATAAGTTGGAATTACCCGAAGGATTGTCAGGAGTTCACGACCTGTTCCACGTTTCCCAGTTGAAGAAGTGCCACGCAGAGATGGCTGATATACTGCTCAGAGATACTGTGCCGCTGGAAGCAATTTAGTTGGACAGTGATTTGACCTATGAGGAGAAACCAGTCAAGATTTTAGAGTATGCCAGTCGAGTCACCCGCAGCAAGGTTATAAAGTTTTGCAAAGTTCAGTGGAGCCACCACACAGAGGATGAAGCCACCTAGGAGCGAGAGGAAGATTTGCTGAAGGACCACCCTCACCTATTTTCTAGCCAACCTGAATCTCGAGGGCGAGATTCATCTTAAGGGGGGTAGGTTTGTAACATCCCAAATTTTCAATTTGGAATGTTATACACTAGATCATCTTTGCATATCATATTTTATTGCATTTTGGCTGATCCTAGAAATTCTACGCAACTCAAGGACCCTCTGAGAGAGTTGGGGATTTCTTTATTTTCATATTTGAGTTTTCTCAAAATTTTGAAAATAGGATCATTTGATTTTATTTATTTTATCTTCAATTATTTATATTACAAAAATATGAGAGAGGGAATAAAATGACTTTCCCAAAATAAAGAAATATTGAGGATTTAATAAAAAATCAAATAAGAGTTTATTTTGGTTTTATTTGCTATTTTATTTGAATTTAGGAAAAATACACGTTTTTCAAAATTGCATTTAGGCCCCAAATAAATGTCCATCCTGTGCGGCTTGCTTTTAGAAGCAGGGGCAAATTTATTTTGGAATTTTTGGAGTCCGTTTATTATTCCTTTTGTTTTTTTCTGAGCGTAACTTTAAAAAAATCTGAACCGACTTTGGGCCGTAACCGGCCAGGACTCCGCCTGGCCGGGGCTTTAAATAGCCGCGCCCTGGGCCGCCTCAGCCAGCCCAGCCACACCGCGCCCCGCGCCCAAACCCTAGCCGTCGCCGCCGCCCCGCCGCCGGAGTTCGCCACCGACGAGGTCGAGCCACCGTTTTTTTAGAAAATCGTAAGGTTTTCACCGGTTTTTTTCGGTTTTTTTAGATTCGTTTTTTTAGATAGATCGGTTTTTTCGGTTTAGTTATTTAGTGAGTGTTCGCTCGTTCGTTCGAATGCGTTCTTCGTTTAGATCCAGTTAACGAACGTCCGTTCGTTAATCTGTTCGTCGTTTCTTTTTCTCGGATTAAATCCGCGATTTTTCTGATCGTGATTCCTGATCCGTTTTTCGTTCTAGTATAACTTTTCGCTCGTTTATCAGAATCAGACGATTCAAGCGCCTGGAGTTTCGTCTCGAAACCCTCTTTCTGTTTAATCAACTCAAACAAGTTTTTGCCATTGTAAAAATTGCCCTAGATCCAGAATAGTAAACGAAACTTGTTTCTTTTGCCGTTTGTCTTTCGTTGCTTCGTTCAATTTGATTCTTTTTGCCAACCGGAGTTCTTAAGTTCAACTTTCTGGTTAGATCTCTTATTTGAGTTTTACCTGTGCATTAGTTGAGTACTTATTGTATGCTTGTTTGTTTGCGATAGAGTACCCGGAGTGCGCCGCTTGCTACTTCGAATCGCTAAGTTTCGCGGATCATCAGCAAGGCAAGTAACACTTTGATCATACTTCAAATTACCCAGTTTTATTACATTAGATCAACCCTCACATTGCATGATTAGGATCTAATTAAATTGTGGGTTTGGGAAGTAGTTGAGGTAGTACCTATTACCTGTTATTATCAAACCTTTGGGAGTTACCTCTACGTTTGCTTATTATGCCATGCTATGCTAGTAGACGTGGATTGGGAGAGTGAAATCCATGACAGATGTGAGATTGTTAAATTAAAAGGTTTATCTAAGGTGGCAACTTAAATACACATCTGGGTGGATTGAGGCACCTGGGTATTCCAGCGATTGCCTGTTTTCCTTTGGACCGCCACCCAGGCTCAAAGGGATCATGAGATTATTCATGCTAGAAACTTCCGTGTGCAACCACAAGCTACTATGGGCTCTAGCATAGTTGAGTAAGTCGTGCGAACTCTTACAGTGTAGACTAGCAGATGTAGTGGAAAGTACGTGTAACGGTCTACCCGATCGTAAGGTGCTAGCGCTTCTGAAAGACTATGTCTCGGTCATCCGTTTCTCAAACAACATGTAGTGCGAGAATCCCAACGGAGGAGATCGAGTCTTGTGGGGAAAAGTGCGCAAACCTCTCCAGAGTGTATAAACTAATCATGGTTAACCGTGTCCCCGGTTATGGACATCTTGAGTATCTAGTACCTGGATTATCATGTGAATCTCATCATGTTACTCTAAAATTAATTTTTTTGGGTTTTGTTTAATGATGATGCTTAATTGGGATTGAGAA
This sequence comes from Triticum urartu, assembly GCF_003073215.2. Taxonomy (NCBI): domain Eukaryota; kingdom Viridiplantae; phylum Streptophyta; class Magnoliopsida; order Poales; family Poaceae; genus Triticum; species Triticum urartu. The sequence continues at coordinate 224,446,846 of NC_053022.1, forward strand.
TGCTGTCAACCATTCTCAATGTTTAACAACTACCATCATAGTTAAATAAAATTTATTCCTTTGCAGTAGAGCTTTAAATAAAAATTGGCTTTACGCAAAACTGTAACCATAGAGCTTTCCACCAGCCAAATATGCATGTAGTATAGCCTATTTCTTTCATTGCTCTCTATGTGTTACATTGCCATCATATTCCATGTGCTGACCCATTTCGGGCTGCAACGTTTATGTTGCAGACTTTTCAGACGATGATTAAGGTGCTTTTAGGTCCTGGTTCTATACTCAGTGATGCCGTTGGAGTTGATGGACTCACTTATCTTCCAAGCCTTCCGATGTTATCATTATTAGATGGCCTTAAGCCATATTTATTGTAATAAGCTCTCTTTTGAGACACTCGATGTAATAAGTGTGTGATTGCTACTCTGTTATAAATCCTTCAAGTACTGTGTGGTGTCAGCATTACTAATCCAGGGATGACACCTGAGCACAGAGATTGGACCGTTTGAGGTCTGGTCGCTACAGCGCCGATGTAGAAGGGGAGGAGCACGAAGGCTACGGTGCCGTGGATAAGTCTATTTTGCGATGGGGATAGAAAATGGAGAGTATTCAGGTGTACTACTCTGGGTGCCGGGTGGGGGGGTGGCAGGGTAGGGTGAACCTGAAGTTACCAAAACAGCCCCCTACCAAGCGTCATCCGTAGGCCTATTCCGAAGGCTATGATGGTAACTTCGCACTGCTCGAATTAGGGTTGTGGGAGATTTTCTCACCGACCTCAAAATTTTGTGACACTGAACTCCCCGTGTGGCGTGTTGGGTGATGGGCTAAGCAACTAGCGAGTAGTACTGGTAACTACTAGTACTCCCTCTGTTTTTATTAACTCTGCATATTAGGTTTGATCGAACGCAAGTTTATAGAAAAATATAAACATTTACCATAACAAATATGTATGATGTGAAAGTACATTCAATAATGAATCTAATAGTATTTATTGGTTATTGTATATGTTAATATTTTTTTATAAACTTTCTGAGAGTTTACAAAACTTGACTTTGACCAATGCTAATACGTGGACTTAAATAAAAACGGAGGGAGTACACATTTGTTTTCTTAGTTTGTAGTGAATTAATCATTTTTTTGTAATTGTGAAATAAATATATTGGGCTACTAACTTCGAATGTAATGGTCTATACAATTCAATAGTTACAATCATTGTTTAATTCCAAGATGTATACGAGGTCTATAGTACTTCACAATATGCTCAAACTCACATAATCCCAGTCAAATGAAAATCTAAATGCATTTCATAGTTATTACTTTGTAGGATGCAACAAAACCAACCATAACTCTACATCATCCATTATAAAAGCAACATTTTTAACACATGCCAATGTGTGAATGAAACGTGTAGAGAGAGCTTGCGAAGATGGAGCAGATAGGGTGGGAAAGATTGTATGTATGTGGGCGAGAGAGTAGGAGACAAACCTAACGAGAGAGAGAGACGAAGAGAGAAAGAGAGAGGAAGAAGTTAGGTCTGTGAGAATGATGGAGACATGTAATATACGTGAGATGCGTGTGCATCCGGATTCTGTACACGTGTAAGGAGAAGAGACAACATGTTTCATGAGAGAGCTGGAAAAACATGGATGAGAGGGGAAGGATCTCGTGGGTTGAGGGATTGATAATTTTGTGCCGGTGAGAGAGGGATTGGTAATTTTGTGCGGGAGAGAGGGGGGAGTAGTCAGTCAGCCGTCGTCACATCATCCTGCTTCCAAATGGCCTCGCATTCTCTAGTGTAGTGTGGTCGCCGTCTTCGATCTCCTAGATGCCCTCTTTGAAGATTGAGGTGGTGTGCATGCTGGGGTGCAGAGAAGCACAAGCGAGAGTGGTCACCATATAACCTTGGATGGGGATGAATTGTGTGCTCGGGGGAGCGGGAGTGTGTGCGTAGTGTGTGTGTGTGATACGTCTATGTCGTATCTATAATTTTTGATTGTTTCATGCCAATATTACACAACTTTTATACACTTTTGGCAACTTTTTATATGATTTATTGGACTAACCTATTGATATAGTGCCCAGTGCCAGTTCCTGTTTTTCGGCATGTTTTCTGTATCGCACATTATCCATATCAAACGAAGTCCAAATGCAATAAAATTTCACGAAGAATTATTTTGGAATATATGTGATTTTTCAGAGTTGGAATCACCGCAAATGGAGGCCCACACAGCCCAACAAGACACCAGGGCGCTAGAGGCCCCTGGCGCGCAGTGGTGGGTTGTGCCCACCTCGTACGTTGGTTGAAGCTCTACTTCAGGTGCAAGGAAGCTTATATCCGGAAAACAGTTGTGTTAAAAATCTCAGCACAATCGGAGTTACGGATCTCCGGGAATATAAGAAAGATTTTCGGCCAGATCTGGGGAGCGCGAAACAAAAGAGAACAGAGAGGGAGATCCAATCTCGGAGGGGCTCCCACCCGTCCGCCACCATGGAGACCAAGGACCAGAGGGGGAACCCTTCTCCCACCTAGGGAGGAGGCCAAGGAAGATGAAGAAGGAGGGGGCTCTCTCCCCATCGCTTCCGGTGGCGCCGGAGTGCCACCGGGGCAATGATCTGGACGACGATATACCAATGGCGGTCGGGGACGAGCAATGGTCTTTTCCTACCAATCTATCCCTCTAGGGGCATGCTTTGTAGTACTTTGCTTCGAGAGCTAATAAACTTTTGCAATAAGTATATGATTTCTTTATGACTAATGTGAGTCCATGGATTATACGCACTCTTACCTTTCCGCAATTTGCTAGCCTCTATGGTACCGTGCATTGCCCTTTCTCACATCGAAACGTGGTGCAAACTTCACAGGTGCATCCAAACCCTGTGATATGATACACTCTATCACACATAAGCCATATTATATGTTCCTCAAAACAGCCACCATACCTACCTATTATGGCTTTTCCATGGACACTCTGAGATATATTGCCATGCAACTTCCACCGCTTCCGTTTGATGACTTGAGCATTCATTATCATATTGCTTTGCGCGACAATATAGATGACATAGTAGTTATGGCTCAGCCACAGTTCATCATTTTTCATACATGTTACGCTAGATCATTGCACATCCTGGTGCATGCCAATGGCATTCATATAGAGTCATACTTTGTCATAGGTATCGAGTTGTAATTTTTGTTTCTTCTGAGTTATAAGTAAATAGAAGTGTGATGATCATCATTATTCATTTTTAGAGCAGTGCCCTAGTGAGGAAAGGATGATGGAGACTATGATTCCCCCACAAGTCGGGATGAGACTCCGGACAATGAGCGAGAAAATATTAAAAAAGAAAGAAAAAGAAAGAAAAATAAAGAAAAAGAAAAGAAAAAAGTAAACAAAGAGAGAAGAGGCATTGTTAGTATCCTTTACCACACTTGTCTTCAAAGTATCACCATGTTTTTCATATGGAGAGTCTCCTATGTTGTCACTTTCATTATAGGATTAGATGCACACCCACTTAGTTTTCATATTGAGCTTTCATACACTTATAGCTCTTAGTGCATTCGTTGCATGGCAATCCCTACTCCTCACATTGATATCAATTAATGGGCATCTCCATAGCCCGTCAGTGAGCTGCATCGATGTGAGACTTTCTACTTTTTCGTCTTCTCTATATTAACCCCTATCATTATACTCTATTCCAACCGTAGTGCTATATCCATGGCTTGCGCTCCTGTATTGCTCGAGAGTTGAAAAACCTGAAGCGCGTTAAAAAGTATGAACCAATTGCTCGGCTTGTCATCAGGTTTGTGCATGATAAATACTTTGTGTTAAGAAGATAGAGCATGACAAGACTATATGATTTTGTAGGGGTAACTTTCTTTAGCATTGATATTTTGAAAGACATGATTGTTTGTTGGGATGTCTGAGTATTGATGTCTTTATGTCAAATTATAGACTATTGCTTTGAATCACTTATGTCCTAATATCCATGCCATGACTAGACATATGATTGCCGGGGTTTCTGATCCACGGACACCTATGGGACCGGCGGACCGGGTCCCTTTCGGTTCGGCAGGGGCAGAGGTTGCGCAAAGAGCAGATCGAGGCGAAGCGCGCGAGCGGTTGGTCGGAGGGGCAGATCGAGGCGAAGCACGCGAGCGATTTACCCAGGTTCGGGCCGCACGGATGCGTAAAAACCTACTCCTGCTTTGTGGTTTGGTATTGATTTCTAGCTCGGGAGCGCGGGCTGCTACAGTACACTCCGGCGACTGGCAAGACCGAGCGTGGGTGTTGGTATGGCCTCCCTCCCCCCGTTGCACTCGGGCCTCCTTTTATATGCTCAAGGGGTTACCGACATAGAGCAACGGAGGTCAAGGGCAAAAATGGAAAGGTGCCGTAGTAGGGGCAGCTAGGTGCTGTAGCAGGCACAGCTACCCGCTACAGTGTTATCGAACCTAACCCTGACGGCAGGGGACAAGGGCATTAAATGCCCGTCTGTGTCGCCTAAACAGTACCAAAAGGGACCGCTAGGGACGCCATCGTTTGCCACGATGGTTATCTTGTCAGCGCCTGCTCGCCACCACGCACCCCTAGCTGCACGGCCTCCCGCCACGTGTGCTCGGGAGAGCGACACGTGGGCGGGTGTGCTGGAGCGCGGGCTCGGAGAGGCGGTTCCCGCGGCAAACTCCTCGCCACGGTCGTCGTCTCGTCGCGTCCGGGAGCTTGTCGCTCACCGGGTCTTGCTGGGACGCGTGGCGCGTCGCGGCAGGTTTCCTTGGTATGCCTGGGTTGGCCTTCCCGGCAAGCTCCTCTTGCCGGGGTCTTGTTTCCTCCCTGGCAAGCTCCTCTTGCCGGAGCCTTGAGATGCTTTTGATAGCCTTCCTGGCAAGCTCCTCTTGCCGGGGTCTTGTCTTCTTAGCTTGGATACTTTGTTCTTGAATGGTCTTCAAAGTAGCCGCGGAGGGTCTTGGCGGTCGCCCGGCAAGCCTTGCCGCGGGATGCTGCGACTGCCCGTGCACGAGTTCGGGGTACTAGGGTACCCCTACTCTAGTACACCGATAGGAGCCCCCGGGCCTGGGCCAGACACGGTGCTGAGCGCTGTTGGGCCAGGCCCAAAACAGTGCATGGGCACGCGCGGCCTAGGTCACGCCGTACATCTCTCCGCTTCCACCGCGCACGCCCAGAACGGCACGCGTCAAACGCGGCGTTGTGGGTGACGTGGGCGGCGTGCGCGGGGCTAAGCCCTGCGAGCATGCGTCAGGCCATGATGAAGGGGACGGTTCACGCCCTCCCTCTTAAACGGAGGTAGGCGCGGTGCATTTACTGGACGGAGCCGGTGCGCGGTTTCCGAGGCGCCCATTCCCCGCGATCGCGGGGTGGGGCGAGGCCGCCTCATTCGCCGCCTCGGTTCCGCATCCTCGCCACGCGGCTCCCATGCGCTTGGGGTTGTGGACGGTGGAAGTGGGAATCTGGGCCGCCGCGGGCAGAGGCAGCGGGTCGGCCCCGACTCCCTGCCCTTCCCGTGCCTTGATTCGCTGAGCGGGGCGGCCGAGCCCCCACCTCGCTCCTTTATAAAGAGCGGGAGGGGAGCACGGAAGCCCGCACTCTTCCATCTCCTCCCTTCTTCAGCTTCTGCTCCCCTTTCTCTCATCTGCTATGGAGAAAGGGAACCCTGGCCCTTCATCGGTGGCGGCAAGGGTCGCCGCCAGACAGCGCGCCTCTCCCTCTCCCGCGCCCGTGGTGGCGGAGCCAGCCATAAGGGGAAGAGGGAGGGGGCGAGGTCGTGGGCGAGGTCGAGGCGCTCGGGGAAGAGGCGGATGGGGCGGCGCGCCAGCTTCGCCTCCGCCAGCGGTTCCTCTCCCCGCGGCGGTCCATATAGGGGACAACCCTTGCGAGTTCTTCGTCAGGCTGCACCGGGCGCCTCGTCGTCGCCTCCGGCTCCCAGCTCCGTTCGCGAGCGCGATGGAGTCGGACCCGCCCGAGACACTGTGGCTGCACATGAGGGGCTGTGGGATCAGCGGCACACGAGTCCGCATTGTATTCCCAGCCCCTAATGTGATGTATCTTGACCGAGGGTGGAAGACGTTCGCCCGAATCCACAGCCTGATGGGGGGGTTTACCCTCCATTTCAAGCTGATGGAGGGCGATCTCCTCTCCGTCAAGGCCTTCGGGTGCTTCGGCACTCGGGCGAAGTGCTGCGTGGACAGCTCCTCCGATAGCAAAGGCTCCCCCTCAAGCGAGAGTGACGAGGAGGGGAGCGACAGCGACGATGAGGGTAGTGGGCGGCGGGATGGCGGGTCCGACTAGGTGTCGGGCGCCGCTCCGCGCGGCACCGGCGGCCCCATCATCCGTGTCGCCGGCTCCTTGAACTCCCCGGGGGCGTCTCCTTGGGCGGCTGGCGTAGGGAGGCTGCAGAAGGGGAAGAGGGCTGGCGACAAGGCCGTCAGGTCGGAGTACGAGGGCGTGGTGCCCCCGACAGCGTGCTGATGTCCTGCCGCCCCGTCTTCGAGCCCCGCTTCCGGTGTCGCCATCACCGTCAAGCCCTCGGTCGGCCCCCCGGGATGTTCTCTTGGTGTATTCTGGCACCTGTAGCTCGCCTAGGCGCCCCTTTTCCCCTTTTTGCCTCCTTGACCTACCTCCTGAAGAGAGGGACAGGAAAGGGATTACGGGCACCTTATCTTTTTAATCTGTAAGCCCTCGGGCCTTAGCTGCATCTAAAACTTGTAATCCTCTCTTTCATGTTTTTCATCCTCTATGGACTGTACTTGAGTGGGATGTTTTTTAATGAAAAGGGGATGTTTGCCGGGTTATTTGCCTCGCGGGTCGAACCCACGCCAAGGAGCAAATCCTTAGTATCCCTCGGACAGACATTTCATCTCCCGGCAACAGGCCCTGCCGCCTTCCCACGTCGCTCGACCTTTCTCACGCCTTTGATGGAGGCGGGAACGAGGTGGGTGCGGCCTCCTCGTTTCATCCCTTTGCTGTCGCGGCTACGACCAAACTTGGCCCCGGGAACGCGCTCCAGGGCCTAGAGTCGGGGGAGCATGGCAGTTTTCGGGAAGAATCGCGGTTTCACATTCCCCAGTCCATAAGAGGATGCATGATGAGGGACGAAAGACTTATCTGATTTTGCAGCCCCCGGCAACTCTGGCTTGCCGGGAACGGATCTTGGTACCCGCAACCCCCGGCAACATTGGCTTGCCGGGGCTCAGGTGCCGGCGCGCCCTTCTTCTCCTTTTCGTCCTCAAGAGGTCTGGCTAGGATATGCGAGCCCTGCGAACGAAAGAAGAGCAAAGGGACGGACACTCGACCTCTAAGCTAGGGGTTAGCCGCTGTTAGGCACTATCAACCCTAACCAAGGACGAGACTCAACCTAGCATGCATGCTCTAACCCCGGGGTAGCAGCGCTTCATTTACTGGTGCTCAGGGTCTGCGCCTGGCTCTGTACAAAGGATTACATGCAACAGCGGCAAGACTTGTACAGAAAGGTGGTTGCCGGGCAGGGCCCGACAACCGCGCCTTACGGGTAAAACTTACGAAGATGCTCGATGTTCCATGAGTTGCTCACTGGAAAGCCATCTTCGGTCTCAAGGCGGACAGCGCCAGGCCTTGTGACTCGTTTCACCCGGTAAGGGCCTTCCCACTTCGGCGTCAACTTGTTGGAATTCTTGGCCGACTGAACGCGCCGAAGAACAAGGTCGCCTTCCTCGAGACTCCTGGCATTGACTCTGCGGCTATGGTAGCAGCGCAGAGCTTGCTGGTAGCGAGCAGCTCGCACAGCAGCCTGGAGACGATCTTCCTCAAGGAGCAGCGCGTCATCTTGCTGCAGCCGCTCTTGCTCAAGCTCATCGTAAGCGAGCACTCGAGGTGACCCGTATACGAGTTCCGTGGGGGTAATTGCCTCTGCTCCATAGACTAGAGCAAAGGGTGTCTGTCCAGTGGCTCGATTTGGCGTCGTTCTGATCGACTAAAGAACCACCGGTAGCTCCTCGATCCAGTTTCTTCCGCACTTGTGCAGCCTGTCGAAAGTTCTGGTCTTGAGCCCGCACAGCACCTCAGCGTTTGCCCTCTCCGCTTGACCGTTGCTTCTCGGGTGAGCAACAGAAGCGAAGCAGACCTTGGCGCCGAGATCTTGGACGTACTGCATGAAGGCGTGGCTCGTGAATTGTGTACCGTTGTCGGTGATTATCCTGTTAGGGATCCCGAAGCGGCAAACAATCGACCTGAAGAACTTGACGGCTGACTGTGCGGTCACCTTCCTCACTGGTTCCACTTCTGGCCACTTTGTGAACTTGTCGATTGCGACGTACAAGTAATCAAAGCCCCCGACAGCTCGGGGAAAGGGGACGAGGATGTCGAGCCCCCAGACCGAAAATGGCCAGGATAAAGGGATCGTCTGGAGAGCTTGAGCTGGCTGATGTATCTGCTTGGAATGGAACTGGCACGCTTCACACTTGGTTACTTGTGCAGTTGCATCCTGGAGGGCTGTTGGCCAGAAGAAACCTTGCCGGAATGCTTTGCCGACAAGTGCTCTTGCGCCAATGTGGTGACCACATATGCCTCTGTGTATCTCTGCCAACAGCTTTCGTCCGTCTTCCCGGGGAATACACCTCAATTTCACACCATTGAGTCTTCTTCTGTACAGTGTCTTGTCGACGAACTGGTACATACTTGACTGCCGGGCTACTCTTTCAGCTTCTTCTTGCTCTTCGGGAAGTTCTCCTGTCTGAAGGAAACGGACAATCTGCTGCGCCCATGTCAGAGCTTGTGGCTCGACAACAAGGACTAAAGGCAACTCTGCTGCTACGGGAACATCCGCTTCTACGGCGAGAAGCTGTGTCTCTGCCGGAGCTTGACATTCCGCGACAAGCTTGCCGGGAGCTTCTGCTTCAACGGAACAAGCCCTAGGGCTTGCCGGAGCAGACTGTTCCTCAGCGCCTTCGACGTTGATCTTAGGGACCTTCTTGGCGGTAGCTTCGGGAAGCTCTGCCGGCAGATGGTCACCAGGAATCAACTTCCTCTTCTTGCTCTGCCCAGTTGATGGTGTTATGGACGGAGAGCCTCGTGAACGCCGCCGGGGACATCGACAAGGAGCTGGCGCAGCTGGGGGTGGAAGACTTCGGGTACTCCTCCGACGAGAACCTCCAGCCCAGCGCCAAGCTCACTCTGTTCTTCAAGGGCGTGGCGACGGCCCTCCAGCGACTCCGAGATAGGATCCCGAAGCAGCTGGCTGACGAGTCACGCGAGATCTGTGCGGGAGCCCTTCAGAAGGTGTTGATGAAGGTGCCTTCCGCAATCCAGGCCTCCGCCTCAACAACGTCCTCAAACCTTGCCGCCTGATATCGATCAGGAGGAGCTCAAGGCCCTCGTCGCACCCATTGTGGACAAGGTGGGCGGGATCAAGAGGGTTGAGGGCGATCGCGTTGACTAGGCCGTCTGCTTCCTTCTTTCCTTGTTGCTGCTGGCTATGCCATAGAAAGCATCTGTTAGAGCTGCGACAAGTTATTTTGTAATATAATTCCTATGGGCAGTGATCGCTATGTTATTCCCCTTTACTTGATTCCTTGCCTTGTATGCTTTTACCCTACGCTTTTAGGGAACTTGCCGGTGCAGGCACCCGAGCCGCGAGCGCTGAGTGCGGAACGTCAGCAGCCTGCTGGCGGTGCCGCTACCGGCAAGAAACCTTGTCGCAGCTAGCTGCAGCTAACTTAAGTTGCTGGGCGGGCTCGAAGCAAAGTAAGGGCGCGGCTATTTAAGCAACTAGTCGCAGCTCACTTACATTGTTGAGCAGGCTCGAAACGATGAAGGGCGGGGCTAGTTAAGCAACCAGCCGCAGCTCACCCAATGTTGTTGAGTGAGCTCGAAACAACGCAAGGGCGCAGCTAGCCATGAGTTGGCTCCTCCGCGCACAGGTTTTCCATACAAGGTGCGGCCGTTCAGGGGAGATAACTTAAATTTTAGAAAATCTGATTGCTCAAACTTTGGCAACTTATCTTTGGCCGTCGGCGCGGACGGAGCAGCTGCCTCCGAAACCTTCTTCTTCGGCGGCATGTTGATGGAGATGATGAAGATCTAGCCCCGCGAGATCGATGAAGATGATGAAGATCTATCCCGCGAGAACGCCGGATCTGGTTCACACAACTTCGACGCCCCCTACCTGGCGCGCCAAAGATGCCGGGGTTTCTGATCCACGGACACCTATGGGACCGGCGGACCAGGTCCCTTTCGGTTCGGCAGGGGCGGAGGTTGCGCAAAGAGCAGATCAAGGCGAAGCGCGCGAGCGGTTGGTCGGAGGGGCAGATCGAGGCGAAGCACGCGAGCGATTTACCCAGGTACGGGCCGCATGGATGCGTAAAACCCTACTCCTGCTTTGTGGTTTGGTATTGATTTCTAGCTCGGGAGCGCGGGGAGCTACAGTACACTCCGGCGACTGGCAAGACCGAGCGTGGGTGTTGGTATGGCCTCCCTCCCCCGGTTGCACTCGGGCCTCCTTTTATATGCTCAAGGGGTTACCGACATAGAGCAACGGAGGTCAAGGGCAAAAATGGAAAGGTGCCGTAGTAGGGGTAGCTAGGTGCTGTAGCAGGCACAGCTACCCGCTACAGTGTTATCGAACCTAACCCTGACGGCAGGGGACAAGGGCATTAAATGCCCGTCTGTGTCGCCTAAACAGTACCAAAAGGAACCGCTAGGGACGCCACCGTTTGCCATGATGGTTATCTTGTCAGCGCCTGCTCGCCACCACGCACCCCTAGCTGCACGACCTCCCGCCACGTGTGCTCGGGAGAGCGACATGTGGGCGGGTGTGCTGGAGCGCAGGCTCGGAGAGGCGGTTCCCGCGGCAAACTCCTCGCCGCGGTCGTCGTCTCGTCGCGTCCGGGAGCTTGTCGCTCACCGGGTCTTGCTGGGACGCGTGGCGCGTCGCGGCAGGTTTCCTTGGTATGCCTGGGTTGGCCTTCCCGGCAAGCTCCTCTTGCCAGGGTCTTGTTTCCTCCCTGGCAAGCTCCTCTTGCCGGAGCCTTGAGATGCTTTTGATAGCCTTCCCGGCAAGCTCCTCTTGCCGGGGTCTTGTCTTCTTAGCTTGGATACTTTGTTCTTGAATGGTCTTCAAAGTAGCCGCGGAGGGTCTTGGCGGTCGCCCGGCAAGCCTTGCCGCGGGATGCTACGACTGCCCGTGCACGAGTTCGGGGTACTAGGGTACACCTACTCTAGTACACCGACAATGATCAAGTTTATGTTAGGTAGCATTCCACATAGAAATTATCTTTTTTATCATTTACCTGCTCGAGGACGAGCAGGAATTAAACTTGGGGATGCTGATACGTCTCCGTCACATCTATAATGTTTGATTGCTTCATGCTAATATTATACAACTTTTATACACTTTTGGCAACTTTTTATATGATTTATTGGACTAACATGTTGATCTAGTGCCCAGTGCTAGTTCCTGTTTTCTGCATGTTTTTTGTATCACAGATTATCCATATCAAACAAATTCCAAATGCAATAAAATTTCACGAAGAATTATTTTGGAATATATGTGATTTTTCATAGTTGGAATCACCGCAAAACGGAGGCCCACACAGCCCAAAAGACACCAGGGCGCATCAGAGGCCCTTGGCGCGCGGTGGTGGGTTGTTCCCACCTCGTACATCGGTTGGAGCTCTACTTCGGGCACAATGAAGCTTATATCCTAAAAAAATTGTGTTAAATCTCAGCACAATCGGAGTTACGGATCTCCGGGAATATAAGAAACGGTTTTCGGCCAGATCTGGGGAGCGCGAAACAGAAGAGAACAGAGAGGGAGATCCAATCTCAGAGGGGCTCCCGCCCCTCCGCTGCCATGGAGACCAAGGACCAGAGGGGGAACCCTTCTCCCACCTAGGGAGGAGGCCATGGAAGAAGAAGAAGGAGGGGGCTCTCTCACCCTCACTTCCGGTGGCACTCCAGACGACGATCTACGTCAACAATCTTGCTACCGTCAACACCAACTCTCTCCCCCTCTATGCAGCGGTGTAACACCTCTTATCCCACTGTAATCTCTACTTAAATATGGTGCTCTACTCCATATATTATTTCCCAATGATCTATGGTTATCCTATGATGTTTGAGTAGATCCGTTTTGTCATGTGGGTTAATCATGATCTTGGTTGGTATGATTGAATATTTTATTTATGGTGATGTCCTACGGTGCCCTCCGTTCTCGCACAAAACGTGAGGGGCCCCCGCTGTAGGGTGTTGCAATATGTTCAAGATTTGCTTACGGTTGGATGCGAGAGTGATAGAAACTTAAACCCGAGTAGGTGGGTTATGGCGTACGGGAGTAAAGAGGACTTGATACTTAATGCTATGGTTGGGTTTCATGACCTTAATGATCTTCAGTAGTTGCGGATGCTTGCTAGAGTTCCAATCATAAGTGCATATGATCCAAGTAGAGAAAGTATTCTAGCTCATGCCTCTCCCTCATATAAAATTATAAGAATGATTACCGGTACTTGTTATCGATTTCCTAGGGACAAATAACTTTCTTGTTGACAAAATCTCTCTACTAAACCTAACTTAGTTGTGTCCTTATCTAAACAACCCCTAGATTTTATTTACGTGCTCTTTATTATCTTGCAAACCTATCCTATCACACCTACAAAGTACTTCTAGTTTCATATTTGTTCTATGTAAAGCGAACGTCAAGCGTGTGTAGAGTTGTATCGGTGGTCGATAGAACTTGAGGGAATATTTGTTCTACCTTTATCTGCTCATTGGGTTCGACACTCTTATTTATCAAAAATGGCTACAAATGATCCCCTATACATGTGGGTTATCAAGACCTTTTTCTAGCGCCATTGCCGGGGAGCAATAGCGTGGGGTGAATATTCTCGTGTGTGCTGTTGCTTTATCACTAAGTAGTTTTTATTTCCCTTTATAAGTTGTTATCTATCTTTAGTTATGGATATCAAACACAAAACACCAAAAAAATTAGTTGTACTTGCTACTCATGAAGATGGGGAACCTCCTAAAACCCTCGATGCTCGTTATGTGAAAAATATTATGCACTACTTTGATAATCCTGAGAAAACCCCATTCAACTTGATAATGGGAGTAACGTTGGATCAACGTGAATACTTTAGGGATTGTCGCTTGACTCAAAAGGGAAAACTTTTATCGGAACATACTGAAATGTTGCAATGGTATGCTTCGAATCTATGCTTGAGATCTGATTATACTTGTTGCTCTAAGATTGAGGTTCCACACCTTCCCTATTCATGTGAATTTAATGATAATGAAACATTGGCTTCTTATGCGAGAGGTATATATGATTATTATGATGTGGAACGAATAGAAGAATTTGTTGCTTTTAAGGGTGCATATGAAATTGAATCTTTGTTTGAAAAGTTTGAAGATTTTGATGATTCAGTTTATATACCTAAATTTTTTTTCTATCCTTAAATATTGATATGATAATTATAAATACAATTACGATATTGATGTATTTATTGAGAATAACCCCGCTGTCCAAGAAAAGACTAATATTTTGCAGGAGTCTATGGAAGAAGAAATTGATGAAACTGCGAGCTCATTAGGTGAAAAAGATGATGAGGAGAGCGAAGAACAAATGGAAGAAGACCGGATTGATCACCCGTGCCCACCTTATAGTGAGAGTAACTCTTCAACTCATACATTGTTTAATTTCCCTTCATTCTTACCAAAGGATGAATGCCATGATAATTTCTATGATCCCATTAATTCGTGTGAAATATCCCTTTTTGATGATGCTTCCTATGCTTGTGGCCATGATGCCAATTTAAATTATGCTTATAGAGATGAACTTGCTATAGTTCCTTATGTTAAGAATGAAATTGTTGCTATTGCACCCACACATGATAGTCCTATTATCTTTTTGAATTCTCCAAACTACATTATATCGGAGAAAGTTGCACTTATTAAGGATTACATTGACGGGTTGCATTCTACCATTACACATGATGATTTTGATGAATATAATATGCATGTGCTTGCTGCTCCTACTTGCAATTATTATGAGAGAGGAACTATATCTCCACCTCTCTATGTTTCCAACACGACAAAATTGCAAGAAACTGCTTATGCTATGTATTGGCCTTTACTTGATGTGCATGAATTGTTCTGTTATGACATGCTGATGCATAGGAAGAGAGTTAGACTTCGTCATTGCATGATATATGTTTCTTTGTGCTCACTACTAAATGCCAAATCATTGTTAATTAAAATTGGCTTTGATATACCTTGGGATCCGGGTATATTCATTACTTGAGCACTTTATGCCTGGCGTAATGGCTTTAAAGAAAGCGCTGCAAGGGAGACAACCCGAAAGTTTTAGAGAGTCATTTATTTATGTTGAGTTCTTTTATAAAGTTTAAGAACAAAAAAATAGAGGGGAACTTAAAAACTTTTTCACAAAAGCTAAGCGATTGGAAGTTATGCATTGGAGAAGTGAGGGTCGACCTTGAACACTTGTGTTCATGCTCATGGAAACAATGCAGAATTTTTCATGAAGATTCTCACAAAAATAATTATACCCTTGTACAATTCCATTGTATTATAAAGATAATGTGCCAAGATTTGCCTTTAGGATGTTTAGATTGCTTGTTGGTTTGTGCAGTGCAAAACAGAAACTTTGGCTGTAGTGCGCGATTTTACATTTTTTACTAGAATGGCAAATGGTTCTAAAACCTTTTGCACTGTATTGATATACAAAATTTTTATTTTTCCTAATTGTTTCAAAAAATTT